>NW_017728931.1:99510042-99523777 GCF_001723895.1 Crocodylus porosus
GCCATAGGGCACTCAGGGCTTGCTGTGGCCAGAACTCCCCAGTGGCACAGCATGGCCCCTGTCATCTCAGAGCCTGTGCGCCTGTTACAGGGCCAGGATGGCTTGGCACAGCACAGCATGGGGCCATGCAGCTTCAGGCAACACCAGGGCCACTCGAGCTGTCACCCAAGACCCAGCCCCACTCATGGGGACCGCATGTTGCACCGCGCCGGATCCTGCCTTCATGGAACTGGCCAAACCCAACAGCATGTCGGGCCCATGCACACAGGACCCAGCATGGCACCACATGCGGTCCTTGTAAGTCTCAGTGCTGCCTGAAACCACATGGCCCTGCGCCATACCATACCATACCATACCGAGCTGGCCCAGCCTGGTGACAGGTAGCACAGATGGCACCAGCTCCAAAGCCATTAGACAAGCTGGCTGACCTCTTGACCATTTGGGGCCAAGAAGACACACTTTGACAGTTTAAAGTGGGCCACCACAAGAAGTACATATTCTGGGCGATAGCTGTCCAGATGGCAGAGTGGGGGCACCCCATCTAGGTCTGGCAGGGGTGCAGTCTTGGGGCCACAGGTCCAAGGGGGTGGATGCTGTGGCAGCAAGTCACAGCCAGACAGCAGCCCCCACTGTCAGACTGCTGCAGTGGGTAGAGAGGGTGCAGGGGCCACTCCAGGCTGGGTTGCTTCAGCAGTCCAGCTGGCACAAGGGGTAGTGTCCCCAGATACCAAGTGGCCAGGCCTTAGAAGCTGCTGAGATCAAGTAGCCCTGAGTTGCTCAGCAAGGCAGGTTTTTATACTTCTGGGACCAGCACAAGGAAGATTTTTATATTGCTGGGGCCAGCACTTGTGCTGGCCCCAGCCTCTAGGTCCCCATGGCTGCAGATCCATGAGGAGCTGGGCAGGGTTATTTGCCCCAAGTGGCACGACTTGACTCACACCAGAGTGCATATCTGGGCACATGCGCTGAGGCAAAAATTCCCGGCTCAAATTTGTGCTGCTCCTATTTGAGCTGCTGCAAGCTCACATGCCTGTATGTGTGGACGTGCCCACAGACTCCTAGTATACCTGTTACTGTTGATTGTAGACTGCTTGTAGAGATCTACATAGCTTAACGGGGGAAGCTGATTGTGCCCCGGAGGTTCCTCTCGCCGCCCTCCTGGAACCGAAGATGGGCATCTGAGGTCCGAAAAAACGTGTCCCCGAAAATCTCCGCGGACGTTTCTTAGGAGTTTGGAGCTGGGGATTATAACTCCTGCAAACCCGATACACATCACCATGTCATAACCCCTTTACTGAGGCTGACAGCAGGTGATACACATATTATTCTCACAAAAAAAATAGATTGTTGAGTCTATTAAGTTCCAAATAGTTATCTAGAATCATAGAATGGAATCTATATTTTTGCATTGTCTAACAGATATAACCCTGAAGTATTTAAAGGGTTAACACTGTTGCTCAATCAGAAAGAATGTTTGGCAATAAGAGGAAGCCTGGATTAATGATAGAAAAGAATTCTTAGCATTTTATAGCAGTGGGCATTCAAGAGGAGACACGGCTAATGATCAACTAAAAAGGTATTTGCAGCTGTGGTGCTACCTCTCCTCATAAAGCAGCATTAATCAAGCTTGTCCATACAGTTTTGCAATTCATTCTATTTTTTTCTTCATCTTGAATATAGAAATAGAGCTAATCCCCTAATATACAAAGATCATCGTTCTCTGTCTCTGAAAAATGATCAAACCTTATTGATTTCTAAGAACTGCATTTTTCTGTGCAAACCAGGATAGTAACACATTACCAAAAAAGATGTTTATCTTAAAGGAAACCTGCTTTTTTTTTTTTTTTTTGCAGCCCTGAAGCCTAGACATCCACAGGGTGCGAAGCACTTATCACCATGAGTTATCTGGGCATATATTTTATTTAAGTTTTGAATTACAGCAAATAGACATTTCTAAGCTTGGTTTTGGGGTCAGCCATATTACTGAAAGACATTGGCAGTGTGGAAAGCCAGTGAAATTCTATAAACCAGTGTCCTGGTTCACTTAATATTAGTTTAGCAAACAGAAGAACTTTATTGCAGGCAAAAAGTCAATGTGTTGTACATCAGCTCTTTCCATGATTGTTTTAAACAAAGAAATTTTAAATTATTTTTAATTAACTGTTTTAAGCAATGAAATCCAACGAATCTTACTTTCTCTCTGATATGCTAAATCTCTTAAATAAAACACAGTATGACTTTTTGGAAAATGAGCAACTTCCTAGTTGTCCTTTGTGTAAACAGTTCTCAGCCCTCATAGCATCATGTCATTACATTTTAATTCAACTCTTATTTAAATATGGTTTTGATCCTGCAAAATCTTTGTATTAAACATTGACTTTGATCCTGTCAAGTCCTTAGGTGCGTGTGTAAGTTTGCTACTGTGACGTGTCCCATCGAAATCAATGGGGTTACTCATTGCAATGAAGTAACTAACAGTATACCTATATGGTACAATCCAGTGAGTGTAGAGCTATCTAAGCACTCTTAGTAAACTATTTCAGGCACTGGAAGCAATATGGCCATGTTTAATTGTCCAGAGCAGAGCTTGTATTAATTCATATAGCTAGCACTGTGCATTGCGGCTATAACTGTTCACAGGATCAGGGGCAGATGTTCGTAACAGAATATTCAGAGGCACTCAATAGTTTAATTCCATTGAATCAGCAGGAATTAGGTACGTAAGGTCTTATGAAGACCTTACTATCCACATCTTTAGCCACCTGCATACCTTGGAAATTACAGTAGTTAATTACTACCCTGTAATTAACACTGTATCTGTAGCTGCCTAGCACCAGATCAGAAATAAACAATAAAGACAAATGGGCATGAGTCTGGTAGAGGGAATCAAACCTCAAATCCACATGTAGTCTTATTCTGGGAAGATCTTACCTACCTCTGCAACATACTCAGAGAGCCTGCCTCCTTTCTAAACTTCGGAAATTCTTTCATAGCTTCCTATGCAAATATATCCTCATTGAACTGATTAATCCCTTATAGCACTAAATTTGCAAACTTTCTGGATCACTGTCAACACTCAACCTTTCTCACAGATCACGATGTAACCACATCCTTAAACTTGACTGAAACCACTATGAAAATGCGCAGGACCCTGTGTTATCCACAGGTCAATTGTAGACTATTTACAATGGGCTCAGAGACCACTATGGACTATTTGCTTGGGAATTACTGCTATAAACAATAAGATCCTCATATCTCAACTCAGTGACTGTTTCTTAGTCTTTCTGTAAAATGATGTCACACCTGAAACAATAGAGAAATGGTGATGACAATGAAATCCTTGCTTTTTTCTTTTCTGTTCTCTACATACTATTTTCACATTTGTTTTAATGGCATTGTTTCTATGGAGCAAAATATTTAACAAAATGTTGAAGTTTAACAGGCATACAAAATTGTTTCCAAATGTGTAAATAAATAATATATAGAACAAATCATTTTCAAAGAAAGAAACACTCTGGTTTAACATTCTTTTAAATCCACATTGCTAATGAAATTACATTTCTTTTAAATGCAATGAGACTGATTCATTAAATACTGGATTTTTGCAGTTGATTTATAAACATCTGAAATTCAAAGATTATAAAGCAAAGATGGTTCCTACGTAAAGTAATACATGAAATATACTTCAGATATCTTTCAGAAACTCGTGATTTTGCTGTGTTTAAGCAATTTGGATAAGGGTTTAATCAGTTCACAAGGGGTCTTAAAGTAATTAGTGCAGTAGCATGGGTTAGCCCTTTTACTACAACATGGAGAAATAGTGGTATGCTGGAAGCACTGTGCGGTATATAGACAAGTCACATACAGCCTGTTGATTTAAATAATGTATTTCTTTTTCAGATAGTGATTTCCCGTTCAGAACCTACAGCACCATATGTGAGTTTTCACCTAGACTCCCACCCAGTCTCTCCACAAGTTATTATTGAACATTCATTAGTAGCAGATGGTTATACCCTGGTAGTAACTGGAAGGAAGGTAAGTAGTTCCTAACCTAAGCACTCATTGTGCTATGTAAACCTGCACTCATAACAACATCCTTACAAAAGTAGTTAGTCAAAACGGTATTTTAAATTCTCATGCCTTACATCCTTTGCAGCCTGTCTAATCCTTTGGGTGTTTTGTGTGTTTCCTCAAGTGTATTTTTTAATATTAAAAAAAATAGCAAATTAATATTAAAACAGTAAAATAATGTGAGACTCATGATACAAACTGACAAAAGCCGGGAAATTTGCAAATTTAAAGTTGACACCCTGTCCTTAATTCAAGTTCTTGTAAAGAAAAACACACAATGGCTTAAGGAAAGAATGGTCTTTAGAACTTCCTGGCTTTTGTTGACTTGTATTGGAACATATAATGCTATTTAAATGGCCTGTGTATATGTATGTGCATGTGTTTGTGCATGAATGCATTTGCACATGTGTATGTTAGTGTCTGTTTAAAATCAGGTCCATAATTAATACTAAGGTTACATTTATAAATAGTTCATAAGCAGTTAATAGATTATTTATAGATGTTATAATAGTTTACTCTTTTGAGTAGTATGTGTTATTGATGGTTCTAAGCACAAAAAAAGTTTTTAGATGATGGTTAGCTACAGTTATAAATAGTCCCTTAACCTTTTGAATTGTATTAGAGTCCATAAAAATTTAATAAAGTGCTAATTAAAACTTCTAATCATTTACTGATTTTTTTAAAGAACTCGTTATAAATGTAACCTTAAAATAAAATACAACCAAAAGAAGTTTAAATGTATAATGTAACAACTATGCATTTATGACAGATGTAAATAGCGAGCATTTACGGAGCATTTCTGCTTAACGTGTGTTACAGATTTAAGTCTGACATTCTTACAGGTGAAGTAAGAAGTGCCTGCATTTTACCGTTGAGTAAACTGAGGGTCATTGAAGTTCAATGACTTTTCCAGTAAGTTAGGCCTGAATCCAATAAAGACTTAGGTGGCGTGAAGTCAGGCACCGCAATGCCTAACTGTAACTTATCTGGCCCTAGAGGCAGGCTCCCTATAGCAGTGTTTACCAACCAGTGTGCTGCAGCACAAAAGTGTGCCATCAGAAATGAACAGGTGTGCCGCACAATTTTGCCATAGCAATAAGCTACAATAGGTATGAGGATGGGAAATTGTTTAACAGATGTGCTGTGGAAAATTTTTATTAATGTAAGTGTGACTTGTGCTGAAAAAGGTTGGGAAACACTGCCCTGTAGAGTGTATGGAAAGAGTTAAGTACCTCAGACAAAAATACATGAATCCAGATGCTGAGTGGAGATGCACCAAGACTTAGCCAGTAGAAAATACTAAGCACTGGAATGAGTGTAAACTTGCATTTCCTCTTCAGAGAAGCACCTGAGTCTGGGCTTCAGTCAGACATTTCCATCCACTGGGGATCCAGAGTCTTCATCTGAGCTACCATTTTTCTTTCAAATAACAGAGCAGGAGTCATTGTTTTCTTTTCAGACGTTGAGTGGGCATTGGAGTGGCTACCCATCTTTTACATAACAGCCTGGTGGTTACAATACTTTTGCAGGAGGTGAATTCAAAGCATCCTCTCAAAAAGCTGCCCAAAGGCTATTGCCTAGGTTAGAGGAGGCTGTCTCCACTGTTCTGGTTGAAACTGTGCTACTGTGCAAAAAAGAATGCAAGATTAAGGAGGCCAGGAAATGAGCAAGCAAGATGGGTCATGAGCCTGCAGCCCAGTGGTCAAGGCACTTAACTTGGAATGGGGAGTCATAAGTTCTGGTCAGTGCTTCCATCACTTGTTCTGTATTTTATATTAAACAGCTTTGGGGCAAAGACCCATAATAATCCTGGGAATCAGGACTGGAATCCAGGACTCCCCTGTCTTAACTGGAGTTTTGGTTTCTCTAATTTTGCTGGCCTTGTGCCCTTATGAATTGTGACTTATGAGTTTTAGGCAACTCTAAGGCTAGGTAGCCACAGAGGAGGTGTTCTTCAGAGCACAATTTTGGATAAATATGTGCATAACATCTGCCTAAATCATATTGTATATGCCTAAATCTTTTTGTTTTAATACGGCCCTTCATACACAATTTAGAGTAGAAAACAAGTGTTTTGCTGAAGTTCTGTCCAGGTCAATCAGCCCAGAAGGTAGGGCAGGGTGGCAGGCATGGACACACAGGTTGGAACCCTTGCAGAGGGAGAATATTTCAAAAGGGCAGCAGCTGACAGGTTATGATTATTATGTGCTTCATCCAGGGTTAAAGTTGGAGCAGTTCTATTTCTGAATCGTTCTCAGCTCGTTCATACACAGTGATTAGAACTCTGCCCTTTTGAAAGGTTCCCATTTTGAAAAGGTTGCAAATGCATGCATGTCCACATTAGAAACTAACTGATTGACAGAAGTATGGGCTTTTGTAGACAACAACCTTCTTTGCCAGTTCTAATCCCGTAAATAACAGTGTTTGGAATGATATTATCAGCATGCCTTGGGGTTTTTTTCCCCAGTGAGTTTAGGAATGTGCCAGTTAAATTACTTATCAGATTTCCTAATTAGGAAACTAAGCTACACTAGAACCATAATATGCCCATTTAAAAGCTGGGTAATATCACAATATTTCGCATACATATGGATATCTCTTTGCTACATATTTACAAAAATCTATGTATCATTTTCTTATCAATAGATAACCAAGATTCCACTCAATGGACCAGGCTGTGATCACTTTAAATCCTGCAGTCAGTGTCTCTCTGCACCTACTTTCATGCAGTGTGGATGGTGCAGTGACCAGTGTGTGAGGTCCCAGGAGTGTGTGAAAGGGGTGTGGACCCAGGAGACATGTTTGCCTAGAGTTTATGAGGTAACTGTCTGTTTCTCAAGTACGTATCTGAAATAAGAATGCTAGCACTATTTCAAATGTTACTGACCATTAGAATATACCTTAGCCCTTGTGAAGTCTCTAAGTTCTGGAAATCTGAAGATACTAAATCGGTGGCCTGCCTCCCTCCTGCTACAACCCCCCCCCCCCCCCCAGCTTTTCAAGCTGAGAAGTTGGAAAGCCAGCATGTAAGAAAAAGGTCTCATTGCTATTGTTTACTTGCTGCTGCTGTTTCATAGTTATATTGTGATATAACAGTACTAGAATGGGTGACAATTTATTGCTTGGAGCTATATGACACTATCCTGTAGCTCATAGGCCTATGAGCACAAATGGCACATAAGACAGTTAAAGGAGAGGAATATAACCAATAAGAAAGGTGTCTACTTTCCTTCATTCTAATAAATAAAGCATTCACTATCCCCTTCTTCCCCTCAGGGGACTTCTGAAGCCCCCTCTTCATTTTACAGGTATCATGCAATTAACTGGTTAATTGCCCAGTTACCTTGAGACCAGCTACATGTGCAAAGTAGCTATTGCACCATAAAAACCTCCAACCAGCTATAAAGTTAGATTTCAGAAATGCATACTGGCTTCATAGCTGGTTGCTATTGAGCTTTAACTTGCATGTGTAGCAGGGTCTCCCCTACAGCTGGGAGTCCTGTCAGGTGGGGGGGCTCCCAGCCATAGCAGTGCATCATGCCCAGCTGGGGCTAGGAGTCCTGCAGCTAAGGAGACTCTCAGCCCCAACAGCCACATCTGGGTCCCAGCAACACAGGGACCCAGAGTCCTGCAGCTGCAGATGCTGGGTACCAGAACCCAGCTAGATCCTGGCAGGTGGGCGGCACAGCTGCCCCAGGGGTGCATGAAACCCCCAGGGCTTGGAGGTCCTCAGCTGGGGGGACTTCCAACTGCAGAAGTTTGCTCCTTGCTGGTTTGGAGGAAGTCCAGCAATAAGGCGCAATGGGATCTAATGTGCAGTCCTACAATCATGACTCCTGTCAGTGTGCCGGTGTGGCATGGCAGGTGGCACGATTATGTGGATCACACATTAGATCCCATTACACTTTACCTGCACATGTAGAGGGGCCCTACAATAACCCTGGATCTTCAAAAAACAGAAGGTGGAATTGGACAAGTTTCGGCTAATCTGCTTGTAGTTAAGAAAAATTATCACCATCACCTGGTGAGGGGGAGGGAAATCATCTCAAAGCTTCCCTGCGGGGAAACAGGGAGGATGCAGGTTTCTGCCCACATCAGCTGAAGCTACCTCTCTCTTGTGATTATGTCATGGTTTGACTCCCTCTTCCCTTCCCTCCCCTAGCCCCAGTCATTGCTGGTTTGTGGCACTGATAAGAAAGAAAAGGATCATCTTTGGTTTGATGAGGTGACTTCTTTCCCTTAACGAAGTTCTCTGTAATAGAGCTGTCAGCCTAGACAGTATCTTTGGGTGCGTTTTTACGTGTCTGCTGTACCTTGATTACTTCCTGAGCATCATTCCCATAGGGCTGTTTGGGCAGGACAGCATCTATATATCTGCCCCTGTGAAAAATGACAGTTGAAGGCTGCTCTCAGCTGTAGAAGGCCCATAAATGATAAAAAGTGTGGAAGAGGAAAATTACACAGATAAGCAAAAAGCCCACTATCTCATTGCTGTTTTCATTTAGCTATGGCTAATGCGAGATTTGTACTGGCTGACTGTGCATTTAACCAAATCACTTTATTTTAAGTGTGACATAATTATGAAGGTCTAGTTTATGGAACAGTTAATGTACTAGTAAATAGATGTAGGGAAGAACAATTGTAATACTTACTTGTAGCACTTACTTTCTTTTTCTTACAGCTATCTAGATTCTACTATGTGGTATTAAAATTCAGATTTCCACAAAAGAATAGGAACTTGTAAAAACCTTTCAGAAGGCTTTTTTTTATTCTTATTTATATTTTTACTAGAGTTGCAGATACCACAATTATTGACGTTGATTTACATTCACATTGCCTTGTTTAGGCATTGGCACCTGTGCAAAATAGGTATAAGATTTTACTAAATCAGAATGTGACTGTTTCACATTCACTTTGTGGCTACATAACCAAGTGGTCCCTCCTGGCTTTAAAATCTGTGTATCACAAATGACCACACAAGATACGAAGCAATGGAAAATGAGGCCTTATGTGTTTGTTTTTTTTAATGTGATTTTTTTTATAAGGCCAAGCTATTCAAAGCTATACTGCACAGCTTGCTTTGTTCTCCCCAGTACTCAGATGTAAGCAGCAAATATTAAAGTCCTTCACATACATAATTTTTATTGCTGTTACTGAATAATTCCATGCATTGCGGAAGGTTTTTAAAGCTCCATGTTGCATAGGTCCTGATTTTCAATGTGCTGAGCAATGTGCTAAGCTCTCTCTGATTTCAATCAGAATTGTGTGTGCACCGCAGTTTTTAAAACCACTCCTTTAGAGCACAGGTCTTCAGTCCTTACATTAAGAAGTGCTTACTCATGAGAGGAATCCTTCAGAAGTCAGTAGAACTACTCTGCTGAGGAAGTATTTCTCAGTGTGAGGGAGAACTGCAGGAGTGGACCCTTAAAAATTTAAGGAGAATAAAAAGCATCAAGGCCCCTCAAAATTTTTCTTATTTATAAGTTAGTGCTTTGTGGCCAGATAGTTATATATTATTGTTAAGAACTGTAATATTCATGGATCTGTGGCAATACTAGAATTTAAACTGAATCTCTTCAAGTTTTGAATTACGGCATGCACAAGTTTGTGAGACTTGTTTCTAGATGGCTTGCAAGGCAAATAATGCAGCTGAGAACTTAAATCCCTCCTGGTTGCTAGCTGTTAAGGCAGATTTCATGCTCTACTAGACCATGACATTTAGCATTATTACTGAAAAATATATAAAACAGATTATTCATCATTTTCTGATATATCTTTAAACCTGTGTGTGTAAAATACAAGAGACAAGCGTGTTTTGTTCCTAACAAATGGAGTAAAGCCTGTTTTGTACAATATCTGAAATTCAGTCCTGAAATCCTTCAAAATATATGAAAGATTTCAGAAGGACTGGTTGTTTAAAATACGTTATATGATTATTTTAACCTGTAATAGGTGCAAGAGATGCTGATCAAAAGCGCATTGAAGTCAGGGAGCTTTGGAGCAGGCCCTGAAGCAAAATTTTCCCAGCATATTTGTAGTGCATTAGTCAGTGAAAAAAATGACTGAGGAATTTATGTGGAGAAAGGTAATGGAGTCCAACATTATTCTGGAGCGTGGCTGATGTTCCAGTTGTTTCTTTTGCTTTAAATATATCACCCCTGACACTAAAGCTTTGGGTCACAGTGACCATTTTCCCAGCTGGAGAAGTCTCTGCAGGACTCTTGCACTTAATGCTACTTATTTCTAGATATTTCTCTGAATACTAAAAACAGAAGGAATCCCTCCACCATGTGACACAGAAACACACGATACTTCCAGCATTTTAGAACAAAATTGGTAGGACAAACAAGTCCAATTCTCACAGACAAAGTTTCTTCTAATTCTCAACTCTGCCAGTTTGGCACAGTTTCCCTATTGAGATTCTTTGCAATTATTGCTTATGCCAGCAAAGAAGTGCACTTTTGTCAGCCTGAACAGACAGAACTAAAGTAAAGCTGGGAGACTTGGATGGGTCTCATCAGATATAACTTGGTAATGGAACAAATTGCAGTACTGCTTCTGTGGAATTCAGGTCACTTTAAAAGGTGAACTACAAAGGAGAAAATATAGACTTGTATCATTTTTTGTTTCTTTAGTATGTATGAAGAAAGCCTGGGGGTTTTTTGCTGTCATTGTTTTTAAAATGGTTTTGAGGTGCCTCCTCTTAGGAATGTTGGGCTTTTGTTCCCTGTTTAAATTAGAGAAGTTACTGGAGATTTCAAAAGTATATTGTGAGTTTTCTTGTCCCTTCATTAAAAGAATAAGTCTGCTGAATCTTAATAAACAGATATTTTCTTCCAATAATTAATGGGGCATTTAACTCAAATATGGTGTGCTTAACAGCAGCAAATAAAATAGAAAAGAGAAGAAAGACTAAATTTTAAGCCCTTTGAATAAATATCACTTTATCACAGTAGCATATTTAGGAGATGAGAGGGGCATCAACCCCTGGTGCTACCTTACAGCATATACAGACATTCACTCTCCCAGGCCATAGGAGCTGGGTGCAGGGACACAGCAAGAGAAGGCCAGCAGGAGCAGACATGTGCTCTTGGGTCATAGGAGCCAGGTACAGGGGCATATCAGGAGCAGCAGGGGTCTTTGAATTCTCAAGGCAGGTGAGGCCCTCATATGCCTGGGCAGCATGGGGCTGCTCCAGCTCAGCTTCTAGGGCCAGGGGATGCAGGGCTGTTCCTTCTGTGTCCTAGCACCAACTCCTGCAGCCAGGCGGTGTGGGCTTCTCTATGGCTGGAGGGACACAGACCTGCTGTAGATGTGACAAAGGAGCACTTGCCCCCACCTCATCCCTTCTTTCCCCCTAAAGCTTTTTCCAGGGCAGTAAATTTATACCTCAGCTTCATTATTCATTTAAAGGCTAAACAAAAGCCCAGGAAAGGCAATGGAAGACAAGAGCTTCTGAGGACAACAGAAGGCCCTCCATCAAGCTTGCTGACGTAATCTCTTCTTATTCCTACTAGGTGTCCAAGTGTTCCATAGTGGCTTTTAGGAAACTAAATTAGAGAAGTCAGAGATTTCATATTCTTCAGAAGTGCTTGTTTTCCTGTTTGATTGTTGTTAATACCTGTTTCATGTAAATAGTCTATGAAGGGTTTGTGAAAAAGAAGTTTGTTAAATGTGTTCAGTTCAGACTGCAGAAGGCACACAGTTTATCCCCGTCCAGGAAAAAGCCTGGAAAGCCAGACTTGATCCTCCAGTGTAAAAGAGCAGGAACTTTTTGTTTCCTCTGCTACCCACTGCTAAGCCTTACCTTTTAAGCTTGTTTTGTAGGATCTAATGACTAGAGTCCTTATCCCTTGATTCATGTACTTCTCTAACATGAACTATATAGCTGGTGTTATACCCTTCCTTTGGGGATTAAGGCCATTCAGAAGGGGTCAGGTAAATACTGCAATATTGCATGATTTTGTAAACATTGCTTTTAAAGATTCTTATTTGATAGCTGACTGAATACAAATAAGGACAGTAAAATACTACAGATCTGTGCATTATTGTTTAGAAAATAGAATATACCTGACCCCAACAGTACAACTTGAGTCTTCATTAGGGCTTCTGTAATCCCTAAAGCATAAGGTGTCACCTGGAATTACCTAAGGTCAGTCTGGACTTTGAAAAGCTAGAAACAAAGAAGAAATAAAAGAGTGTTGTAATTTTCAGAACTCCTGACCTAAAGGGGGTATGCAGTACATGATGGCCCCCTGATGTAGCAGGCAAAGACTGACTGCAACATAATGTGCTAAGTGGCTGCATGGGTCTCTCTTGTTTTGTCTAGGATTTGAGGAAAAGATTCTATTCCCCTACCAAGTCCCCTGCGCTTTGCTCATTTACAACCTGATACAAAGCTCACTGAAGTAGAAAAGACTCTGAGAGACTTCAGTGTGCTTTAGATCAGACCCGTTGTCTGGTTTCCAATGGGGGTAGTAAATTTCACTATATAGTATATATGGCATAATCCTAATTCTTTTGAAGTAATTCTCAACAGTCTTTCACCTACAGTAGTTCATTTGTGAGATTCTTCAAGTATAGCTAGGAGGAGAGTTTAAAGGAAATGTGCCTGTCTTACTGAATTTCCAGATGAAATAATAACCAAGTATTTCTCAAGAAGCCTTTTTTTCAGGCTGAGAGCGAAGACGTACTGCTTATGAAAGGCACAATTGTATTAGATTTTAGGGGCAAAATTGCTGTCACTAGAGCATTAAGCTGAGGACATTCAAGTAGTAGGATCAGAAGTATAAGCTAAATCTTTTATTCCCTGTTGATTATCTGGTAGTGACTGGTAAGTTTGCAAACTTAGCCAGTATTGTTAAAAAACCACATAAACTCTAAACCAGTGTCTTTTAGACTTTTATTGGCAGGGTTTTGCAGAAGGCATTTACTGGGTTTTGTGCATTTTCTATAGTGTATCTACATTTTTCCCACCATTGTTACATTTTACAGCACAATTTACAATATACAGAAAAAAGCATTTCCTTTTTAGATTGTCACTATGTTGCTGAGAGGTAGTTTATTTTTAACTTAGAATTAAATATAACAAAACATAACATATTTAGTCAAAGAATAATAGAAGTCATATTAACTTTATGACTACCAAGATAATATCTGATTTAGGTGTCTTTCAAGCTGCATCAGCATGGGTACTTGTCTTTCATCAAGCTAACAAAGAACGTAGATAGTCATTTTTAGCTCCTAGTCTATGCGGTATTCAGCTTTTAACAAAATAAGTACACTGTATGTTGAACATATCTGGATTAGGGTGTAAAAGACAAAATCAGGAAGATTAAAAATATTATTACAATGCTAGGTTTGTTCAGCGTCCCTAAACTTTATTCCTCAAAGCTTTCTAGTAGAGGTTTTGTGACTTATTGCTACTGTCAGAAGAAGCTCATAATGTGACGAATGAAAGGTGAAGAACAATTAAGATGAATGATAGACTACACTCTACCAGAAGAAATGATTTTGTAAAACTTTTCTTTTTCTTCACACATTTAAAAAAAAAAGCTATCTAATATTCTGGCAAAGCAAAAACAAGGGTGTGTTTGGTTTGTTGTTTTTTTTTGGGGGGGGGGTATGTGTCACCATTCCCTCTAAGCTACACTGCCACACAGGC
>NW_017728931.1:99524602-99540986 GCF_001723895.1 Crocodylus porosus
ATGTCATAGAATCACAGAAAATTATGGTTGGAAGGGACATCATGAGGTCATCTAGACCAACCCCCTGCTCAAAGCAGGACCAGTCCCAACCAGATCATCCCAGCCAAAAGTTTGTCTAGCCAGGTCTTAAAAACCTCCAAGTATGGAGATTCCACTACCTCTCTGGGTAACATGTTCCAGTGTTTTAGTACCTCTAACAATATGAGTGGCCCTTCTCTGGACCCTCTCAAGTCTAGCTTAGCTCCATCCTCTTTTGAACCACGCTTCAGGTAGTTGAAGGTCCCTATCAGGTCACCTCTCAGTCTTCTCTCTAGACTAAATAAACCTAGTTCCCTCAGCCACTCCTCACAAGTCATATGTTTCAGACCAGGCCCCTCACCATTTTTGCTGCCCTTGGCTGGACAATCTCCAATTTGTCCAAATCCTTTCTGTAGTGGAGGGCACAAACTGAACACAGTATTCTAGATGCGGCCTCACCAGTGCTAATTAGAGGGGAAGAATCACGTCCCTTGATTTACTGGCAACACATCTACCAATGCAGCCCAGTATGCTGTTAGCCTTCTTGGCAACAAGGGCATGCTGCTGGCTCATATTCAGCTTATTGTCCGCTGTAACCCCCAGGTTGTTTTCTGCAGTGCTGCTGCCCAGTCAGTCAGTCCCCAACCTGTACTGGTACATGGGATTTTTCCTAAGTGCAGGACTTTGCACTTGTCGTTGTTGAACCTAATGATATTGCTTTTGGCCCAATCCTCCAATTTGTCGAGGCCACTCTGAATCCTAGCCCTACCCTCCAGCATATCTACTACTCCCCCCAGCTTGGTGTCATCTGCAGACTTGCACTCTAAGGTGCACTCTAAGACATCTTCCAGGTTGTTGATGAAGATATTGAACAAAACCAGCCCTAGGACTGACCCCTGGGATTCTCCACTTGATACCAGCTGTGAACTAGACAACAAACTATTGATTATTACCCTCTGAGCCTGATGCTCCAGACAGTTTTCTATCTACCTAATAGTTCATTCATCCAACCCACGCTTCCTTAGCCTTGCTAAAATCAAAGTATACCTCATCCACTGGTCTCCCCACATCCACAGAGCCAGTCATCTCATCATAGAAAACGATCAGGTTGGTCAGGCATGACTTGCCCTTCATGAATCCATGCTGACTGTTCCTAATCACCTTTCTCTCCTCCAAGTGCATAGAAACAGATTCCTTGAGGATCTGCTTCATGATGTTTCCAGGGACTGAGGTGAGGCTGACTGGTCTATACTTCCCTAGATCCCCTTTTTCCCTTTCTTAAATATGGGCACTATGTTTGCCCTTTTCCAATCATCCAGGACCTCTCCTGATCACCATTAGTTTTCAAAGGTGATGGCCAGTGGCTCTGCAATCACATCAACCAACTCCCTCGGCACCCTCTATGCATCCCATCCAGCCCCATGGACCTGTATATATCCAGCTTTTCTAAATACAGGTTTTCCCGTCTGTATGTGGGTTCTGTGCAAATTTGCTCTTATGCGATGACCCTTTTTATACCAAAATTGGTTATATGAAAGGTAAATTCACTTTTATGTGATTGGTGTGGTGGAAGCCTGCAGTCAGCTGCTTTGTGTGATGCACTGTGGGAGTGACCCACACCAAAATATAGTCTTCTGTGCGGACCTGTGCTCCTCGCTTGTTGTCCATGACATGTGTTTCTGTAGTTGCCATCCCCATTCTAATAGTACCCTGTGCTTGTGTGTCTGCTGTTGGTAAGTACCAAAATTGTCTTGTAAAAGTAGTAGTCATGGATCTAGGGGTCAATACAGTCAACATTTTGGAACATATCCCTATTTATTACATTGTAAAGTGGGTTCCCTTTATGCAAATTTGAGTTATGCGCCGTTTTCCATGAATGCATGTACAGCATCAAGGAAGGGAAACCTGTAGTCCCTAATCTGTTCTTTCACCACTGCTTGCTGTTCACTTCCTCCCCAGACTGTGCTGCCTAGTGCAGTAGTATGGGATCTGACCTTACCTGTGAAGACTGAGGCAAAAAATGCATTAAGCAGTTTAGCCTTTTCTGCATCCTCTGTCACAAGGTTGCCTCCCCTATTCATAAGGGACCTACACTTTCCCTGATCCTCCTCTTGCTACCAAGGTACTTGTAGAAACCCTTCTTGTTACCCTTCACATCCCTTGCCAGCTGCAATTCCAATTGCGTTTTGGCCTTCCTGACTTAACCTCTGCTCATCCCATCTCAGTGCTCTTATATTCGTCCCTAGTTATTTGTCCAGGTTTCCACTTCTTATAAGCTTCCTTTTTGTGATTTAGTTTACTGGAGAATTCCATGCTAAGTCAAGGTGGTCTTCTGTCATACTTGCTGGTCTTCCCGCGCATCAGGATGGTATGTTCCGGCACTCTTAATCAGGCCTCTTTAAAATACAACCAGCTCTCCTGGACTCCTCTTCCCCTCAGACTGGCTTCCCAGGGGATCCTGCCCATGAGTTCCCTAAGTGAGTCAAAGTCTGCTTTTCTGTAGTCCAGGGTCCTTACTCTGCTGCTCTCCATCCTTCCTTTCCTCAGGATCCTGAACTATATCATCTTGTGGTCACTGATGCCCATCCACTACTACATTCCCCACCTATTCTTCCCTGTTTATGAGCAGCAGGTTCAGAAGAGCATGGCTCCTAGCTGGCCACTTAGGCACTTGTACCAGGAAGTTGTCCCCAGCACTCTCCAAAAACTTCCTGGATTGCCTGTGCACTGCTGTATTGCCCTCCCAGCCATAGGCAACATGTAGAGGGGCATGGGGGGGGCATGTGCCCCCCTTGAGAGTGAGCACTCCAGCTGGTAGGGAAGCACGGAAAGCACTCATGCCCTGCCTGAAATTGGCTGTGTTGGCAGGATGTCAGCAGCAGAAGTGGCACTTCTGCAACAGTCATGACACTGGTGCGCCCGGCAACCAGCTGCTGGGGGATCCCCCCCAGCCCCTGGTCATACCCCGCTGGTGCCCCCCAGATTTGGGAGGCACCAGTCACCCATGCTCCCAGCAGACATCAGAGTAGTGGAAGTCCCCCATGAGAACCAGGGCATGTGATTGGGAAATTTATGCTAGCTGTTTGAAGAAAGACTTATCTACCACTTCCTCCTGGTCTGTTGGTCTATAGCAAACACCCACCATGATATCACCCCTGTTGCTCTCCCCTCTGACCCTAACCAGAAACTTTCAACAGACCTATCACCAGTTTCATACTGGAGCTCTGAGCAATCGTATGGCTCTTTTATGCAAAGTGCAAGTCCTCCTCCTCTTCTCCAAAGCCTGTCCTTCCTGAACAGTTTGTACCCATCCATGACAGTGCTCCAGTCATGGGAACCATCCCACCAAGTCTCTGTTATTCCAAATATATATGCATGTGTGTGTGTGTGTATGTATTTATGTATATATTTATTTTCTTATAGATATTTCCAAGCAGTGCTCCATTAGAAGGCGGGACAAGGCTAACATTATGTGGATGGGACTTTGGATTCAGCAGAAATAACAGGCTTAACTTAAAACATACAGAAATTCTTATTGGAGGGAAGCTTTGTACTTTGGAAGAAAAAGCTAGCAACAAAAACAAGTAAGAGCACCTAAAATGTCTTGTAATCCTACAACCTGTAAACCTCTCCTGTAATCTCTACTTGTTAAGTGAAGCATCTGGCATTCTTTAATTCTCAGGTTTCAGACAGAAAAGTAATACAGTAACAATATCAGCTTCTCATGTAGTGTAATCTATTTGGGAACATGCTGGAGGTTCAGTGTCCTAGTAAATGCTGAGCTTTCCTTCAGTAGTCTTTATTATGATTGTCCATTAGCTTTTGGTCCTCATTTGTGTTACTTGGCAGGAGTAAAAGGATTCTTGGATAGTTCAGCTTGTTCCAGTTAGCAAAATCCCAGAAAATGATACATTCCCTTGGTCAGGATCCCTCAGGCTCAGTTTTGTCATATCGCTCTCTCTCAAATTTGTAAAGCTTCTGGGAGATAACAAGAGGATACAAACACAGTTGTCATCAGTAGGCTGGAGACTCACAGCTGTACCTTTCCAGAGACTCACAGCTGTACCTTTCCTGTTCCTCAGATGCTAACAACGGTATGAGGATGAAAGGCTTAAACTCTGTAGAAACGAGATAGATGTGATGCCATTTGGCACTTTGAGGACCTCACAAATGCTATGAACATTCTTTCTCAACTGAGAGCCACTGTCCACATGGGTCTTACTTGATACATTTCTCCTCTATTCACATAGAGCAACAGGAGCTAGAAAGCTAGGCAAGAAATTACCCTCTTTCCTCTAAGACAGGGACTGCATGATCATGACATTGCTGGTCTCCTTACAGTTTATTATGGCAAGAAAATAATTTAAGGAGAAAGAATAGACTACCTGTGAGATCATATAAATATGTATAATTAATTCCTGGGTAATATGTTCATTCATTTTCTCAGTAATATGCGACTTTCCATGATTCTGTTGTCTAAGAAAATTAAGCACTAAGGAGAATTTTAAAAACAAAAGAAATTTTACATGAATAGAGACATTTGTTTTTCACTCACATACTCAATGTTTTCAGTGTATGTTTCATATATCAAGCATTGCCTTTTCTGGCTAAATGCAAACTTTACAGTGGTATGAAGTTTAGCATGATGATAAGGAATCACAGGTCATTCAAGTAGTTATTTCTAAAGCATTTGTGACTTGGGAAGACTTACTATTTTGAGTTAATATATGGATACCCTTCTTTAATCATGCCAGAAAAGAATTAATACCATCTTGATTTTCATTTTTAAAGGCTGGAGTGCAGTGTCGCTGCTGCAAATAGCACAAGTTTGAATATATCCAGCAGTGTTTCAAGTGGACATGGCACATCACTATTCAATACATTTTCCTATGTGGTAAGCATTATGATTAAAATTTTAGCACCAAAATTAACCTCATTATTCATTAAGACAGGAGGCAGGTAACTGGAGTAGACAGGCCATATGTGCAATCCTGTATGCCAATTTCTGTGCTCTTTTTATCTGTATTTTTTGCCTCAGAATGTGAAATGTGTTAGGATTTTTTAAATGTGTTTTTAAGATCTTGAAACAATTTAACAAGCTAAATTCCTATTTTTACCCCTTAGAACCCGGTCATAACACATATCTCTCCTACTTATGGTCCCAAGTCTGGTGGAACATTATTAACTGTAGCTGGGAAATACCTAACCACTGGAAAAAACAGGAGGATTCTTATTGGTGGGAAACAATGCACCATAGAAAGGTAGTGTACTCACAAGACAGTATTTGCTTTTTATAAAGAATTGAGTTTGATTAAATGCTTGTGGCATGGAAAGTTAAGGAGCCCTAATACTGGTATGTGTTCTTGCCCTTGCTGCCAGCAGTATTTACATATTTTTATTTTTGCTAATCATTTGTTTAAAAAACAAAAATAATGGCAGCAATAGGGCCAGAATTCAGTCCTATTTTCTTCTCCTAGAGTGCCCTAACCACTTGGCCAAAGTGGTTTCTTTTCTTGCTCTTCTGGCCCCAGGAATCTTGTAATCTTGGTTGCCCATTGGCTAGCTTCAGCAGGAAAGTGGGAGGCCTTCCCAAACTGATCTGAATTGCGACAGAGCTAATTCAGAAAAGAAGTACTGAAATGACTGGCCTGAATTGCTTCTGAGTGCACACAGACCCATGTCAAGGCACTTACTAAATCTAGGTGCTTAAGTGGTTTTGTAACCACTGAGTGAACTCAGTTTGTAGTGTTTTTTTATAATGCAGATACCAAAATTCTATGTAAGTCCTGCTTAGGTGCCTTAGAAGGGGATTAGGCAAGTGTCCCAATGTCCTGCAATTGGTCTACATTTTGAGTCTCTTCATGGTTCCACAGAGTCCTACTGGCAACATTTCACACTTGTGGAGAGCATGAAGGAATAAATACAGCTAGTTAAAGTACAGAACTCAGAATTTGGATGTGAATTTTGCCACTGGGAGCCCTGATTTCTTGTCTTCTCTTAGACAAGTCATTTAAGATCTCTATATCTGCAAAACTGAGGTGCCTAATTCCAAATTTTAGGCACCACTGTGATACTCAAAAGCCCAGTTCAGGAGCCATCTAACACCAGAGAGAACTTAAGTTCCTAGGTGTCTACATTTCTGCCAGGGAACATGTACATAACCACAGTGTACAGTCTGGCGTCACACCTAAACTATGGCACCTTCTTACCCCAGGCGTTCCTCGCCTATGTTTACCATGGAGCCTAATTCAGTAGACAAGCTCCAAGCACATGTACTAGTTTAGGGAAAAGACAGACCTTTTGGAGCTGGCTGGTATTTGTAAATCATTTTGCCCAATAGCTTGTTGTTAAGGGCACTCAGCTGGGAAGTGGGAAATTTTTTTGCAAATTCTCGCTCTGCCTCCTTTGAAAAACAACATAAACCTAGGTCTCCTGCCTTCCTAAAGAAGAGGCAGTAGTGTAAAGATGACAGAGCAACTGATGCAGCAGCCCCAGGCACCAATTTTGGGGTACAAGGAAGGGCAGGAAATAGCAGCTGCCTCTGCAACTACATGCAGCTGCAGACAGAAGTCACTGGTGACTCTGTGTATTGCAACTGCCCCAGACACCCAGGCAACTTGTTATGCCTCTGCTATGGAGTGTAGTAGTATGGCCCTTTTCCCCAATTCTTTACTTGCAGTTGTTCTACTAAATTATATTTATTTATTTATTAGATGGGGGATGGAAGATGGGTGAGGTGTACACTGATTCTAAATTTGTTACCTGCAAGAATCAGTTTCACCTCCCTGCTGATATTTTCTGAAAACAAAATTCCAGCTGTGCTTCATGTAGCCCAGTGGTTCTCACTTATTTGCCACAGTGGGCCATACTTTCAGCTCTCAATGTGTTATGTGGGCCCCACCCACACAACTTACTTCCTGTGTATCCATTTAACAGAATGTCATATGGACCACAGCAGTGTGATGACTGGGTCACTTGTAGCCCTCCAGCCACAATTTGAGAACCACTGATATAGCCAGTCTGCAAGACTGATATTTCAGTCTCTTCTCACCAGGGATAGGCTGGAAAGACAAGGATAACTGCAACGTAAAGAATATTTAACATAAATGACATTCCTTCATCCTCTAATATTTAGTTGTCCAGGCCCCTACCCTGCAGTGTGCTCATGTCACATTACAAGTTCCCTGACTTTTTTCTGTACTTTCATTTCAGGGTATCTGATAGCATTGTAGAATGTTATACTCCTGCACAAAAAATTCCATCAGAATATCCTGTTAAAATGGAAATTGACTTAGCTATTCGAAAAACTAAAGATCATTTTACATACAGAGAAGACCCCATTGTTTTAAAAATCTATCCAACCAAATCTTTTCTTAGGTAAGTAAAAGTTTCTCATAGAAATGGGAGAGAAGAATGACACTGTTGTACAGTAATCTATCAAAAGAAATTGCATTTTTATCTCTATCTGCCATGCCAATTGCTTCTATTATGGTCCAGTTGCAGAGGGCAGATCATTTCCTTTCAAAGGTGAATGGGAGAATTTTTTGTCAATTTTTAAAGTTATTTGACTCCTCACTGTTGTTGAGTGTACCTATAATGTCCAGCTGAGATGCGTCTATTGTAATTGCAAAATGCACCTCGCATGCTATATTTAGACATTCCAGTGATTAATGTACATGTCATCTTAACATGCAAATTCAATAGAACAGCAGATTAATTTTAAAGAGCACAGCATATGTACCATATTGCTCTGATTATAAGTTGTCCCTAAATTTAAGATGATCCCACATTTTCAGATTTGATGTAAGAAAAGCAGCTTTAGGTATAAGGCAATTACTACAGATGTAGAACTTGAACAGTAGTTGCTTACAAAATCCTACAAGATATTAAGTAACCAAAGGGAAGGCTACGAGGGTAAAATGCCATAAAAATACTGTCTTATATTTTATTTCATGCACAAAAATATTTTGAGCACAGAAGTCAAGATTCTTTGGAGTCCCATTTATAAACGTCAACTTTGCATAATAGTCAGGTATAATTTTTATGGTTATTCTGGATGAAAGAAAAGAGCTACAACATATGGTACATATTGATATGTATGCATGTGTGATTGTGTGTGTATACACATACATATATCTATATATATATATACATATATCTATAGAGAGAGAGATTTGTATATATCTATATGTATATAGAGAGAGAAATAGCATTATATAGATATGTTTTAAAATTATATAATTGTATTACCTCTAACACAAACTATCTGTCCTTGCAAAGAAGTAAAAAATGAAAAGGAAATATTTTTTGATACCTTTGAAAGCAGTGATTTAAATAGGTTAGAAATACTTGGGATTCCTTTGTATCCTCCTTCAGTTGCACATCTCCTTCTGCTCTCTCAAAAAAATGTATTTATTGTATGTTTCTTTCTGTCTCTTTAATTTTTACATCCAAGGCAAAGAGAACTTAATTCTCAAAATAATACTTTAAGAGACACTGCAACTTTTATTTGAAACTCACCCTTCATGTTTTTATTTTACTTTTAGACTGTTGTTTAATCTAAAATGTATTTGATTATATGGCTCTTTATAGAAAATACAGTTACTGAAATAATTATTTTTAATTCTCACCAGCGGTGGAAGTACAATCACAGCTTATGGAATCAACCTGAATTCTGTGTGTTTTCCTCAGATGGTAATCACTGTACCTAAGCTAGGGAAGAACTTCACTGTGGTAAGTCAGTCTCTGGGATGGTAAAATTTAATCTCAATATATTCTGAATATCTCTGTTCTCTTTGGTCAAAAGTGCTTGTTTGCAACTTGTACCTTGAGGCCCTGACTAGAAGTTTTTCTGTTGACTTCGCTAAGAACCAGATAAGACAGGATGAAAATGTCATTATGATGGTTCCCCTGCATGCAGCAAAGATCAGTGATACTTTGAAAATTAAAAACAAATAATAATTTAGCCATAACAATGAAGATAACATGTAAAGGTTGGTATAAGGGATTGTTGCAAGGAGAAATAATATTGGCGGAGTCATTTTATTTAAGAAATTTTAAGGCCAGTTTGTGCTACTGTCAAAGTCAACTGTAAGCCTCCACTTGACTTCATTGTCAAGGACTGTATACTTGAATGTTGATACTATGTAATTTAAATTGCAGAGCACTATTTAATAAAAAAAGATTTCATTATAAGTATGAATAAAAATAACACCACAAATTTGTATAATTTTAAAATAAAACATTGTGAAAATTAAAATGTATAAAACAGTACAAGTTTAAAAAAGTCAGCTACAGTACAAAAAAAATTTTTTTAAGTAGTTCAGTTATTAACAAGTAATATCCAGGCATATAGACTCAGGTTCATAGTGTTCATTGTTTTCGAACTAATGCTAAAAAATATCATGGTATTTTGTACTGTTTATTTTAGCCAGCCCTAACCTGGGACTCTTAATTTTGTGCGTACAGTTTTGACCTGCAAACAAACGCACTACAGTGAATTTGGGGTACGACTGGTAACATTAAGGCAGTGCTTCCAGCTGCGCTCATCATTCAGTATGAATGTAGAACTCCAGGTGTGAGTACTTATAGGGAAAAAATTGAACCTGTAAAGTAGGAGCTCATTGCTGAAATCAACTGCTGTGTTATGTGTTGAGACTGGGTGCTTGGGGTTTCTTCCTTTCAAAATGAAGTAAGATTGTTCACATTCTTGCTTGTTCACATTCTTTCTTTTTACTTGTGAGCACATGTAAAATCACTTCAGGGCTTATCTTGAATCCCTTGCTTATTAAAATTCTCACTGATTTCAGAAAGAATCTGGGGTGTGTTAGGAATTCAGATTTTTACCTGGTTCAGATTTTCTTAAAAGTATAAAGAAAACATTGAGTAAAATTCTATTTTTCAAAATAAGATAGATAAATAAGATACCTGAATTTGGCAGCTCTCTCAGGCTCCATACAGATCTCAGGGGGACTTCTGCTCATTGCATTTAGTAACACCTGAATGATCAGATAGAACTGTAGGGTGTGTGCAGATGAAGCAGGGGCCCTAAATTGAAGCAGTGGGTTTTTAAAAACACCACTTGAATTTAGGGCCCTTTAAACCCCCTTGTCATGCACACACCCAAACTTATCTGCCTCTCTGGCAGTGGGGAGGGGAGGGTGAGATGCTGGCAAGATGAGGGTGAGAGTGGTCCCTGGGCTGCAGGGGGGGCTGGTGCTTCCCTCCATGGCAGCCACAGCACCCTCCCCCTCCCCAGCAGCACCCACCCACAGACACTCAGCTCAGGTGGTCCCCAGGGGGCACTACAGCCACAGGGGGAAGCACTGGGCCCCCGCACAGCCCATGCAGGCAGGCAGGCTCCAAGGGCGGGGGAAAAAAAAGATCAGGCTCACCGCTTTTCTTGGGCAGAGCCTGCTTTCCTGGGCTGCTGCCAGGCTGCCTGCACAGGCTTCCTGCAGAGCCGTGGAGCTGCATGAAGCCCAGTGCTTCACTCCATGGCTGTAGGGCAGCAAACAAAAACTCCCCAGAAGAGTTTGTTTCCTGTGCCCCGAGTCATTTAAGGTGCATTACACTGCTGAATTTGCAACATCAGCTGGAATGCACAATACACTGCCAATGTGTGCAAACACAAACTCCATTAAAACAGTGTAAAAGCATTTAACCTGCTTTAAAGTGTCGTGCACACATGCCCCTCATTTTGTGTACACATGGCCATAGAGTCCTCTCCTTCACAAGATTCTTCGAATACTAGGGAACAATCTGTCTGTTTTAAACAGTAGCTTACTCCCCTCCTCTTCTGTCTGTGAAGAATTACCTCTCTTGCCTTGACCTGCCTCTAAAAAATAATGGGGGCAAGGATAATCAAAATTATCTTTGATACTGTTCAGCATAATTTATTTCTGGCATCAAAAGTGTATGTGGTACAAGGACATGTAGGATCAGGTCTGCCCATAAATAGGTTTGTCTGCTATAAAAGGTGGGTCTCTTTAAAGGATAAACTGGAGCCTAAAAGTATCCAGGCAGTGGTCCTATTCCTCTGCACTGCCTCTGGAGACCCCGACTTCCTGTGTTTCTGTGGCAACCAAGATGATGTGTTGCTGCTATTTGCTTCCCCACAAGCCTCTGTCCCCAGATAACTCCTTCAATAGCTCCACACCATGATGGGAAAAGGTTTAAAAAGGTCAGGTAGAGTTGAAGGGGCCTCAGTAGATTATCTAACCCCCATCACCTTGTGCAGCAGAGAAAGGGTACTTAGGCCATATCTGGCATATTTGTCTAACTTGTCCTTAAAAACTCTTGCAAACGAGAACCCACAACCTCCCCAGTTCCCTCCTCTAGAGAGATGCCTCTCCAGCTGCTTAACTCTACCTCATAGGTAGAAAGTTTTTCCTTGTATTGCATCTAAATTTTCTTTCAGCAAATGAAGCCAATTTATTCTTCTCCTTCCCTCAGGGATCACGAAGAACAATTGATCACCATCTTTGTTGTTACCTCTCGCATGCTGAAAGGCTGTTACCATGTTCTTCTCTTCTTTTTTCTAGACTAAACAAAACCAGTTCCTTCAACCTTTCCACATAGGTCATGTTTTCCAAACCTCTTATTCTTTTTACTCTCCTCTGGATTTGCTCCAATTTGTCTATGTGTCTCTTAAAGCATGCTTCTTAAAGGGCTGTTCTTCTCAGTCCTTTGAAGAGGTTAGTATTAGACCTGGTCACAAAATGTGACTTGGAACAGTTTTCCATTAGAGAATGTAGTTTCATGGGAGTGCGTCAACTTCAACATTTTTTTCTACATGTTTAAATAAATTACTTTGACTTTCTTGCTTCAGTTCAATAATATTGAAACATTCCATTATGATTAAATGTCTAGTTTCAACTTTTTCATTATGATTCATTTCATTTCAGATTAAACCATATTAAAATATTAATTTTGATAGTGTGCTTGTATATATATTTAATATTCTATAATATACATTTTATCTTCTTGAAATTAACTTTTCAGCATTATTAAAAATATGATTCAACATTATTGATTTACAGTGTTTTAATGTTTCCAGATCAAAGCTTTTGGAAATTTCTGTTCAAAGGGATGTTTCTCATTCCATTCCAGTAAGGAACAAAATCCATTCTCAAATGGTGGGATTTTCTGCAAAATATAAATATGCCCTTTCGCTGTCTTATGGCCATTTGGTGGGGCAAGTCACAGTCTCTTCTCTCTTCCTACTCCGCCCTTGCAATAGCTTTATACAATCTAACCTTTGGCATCTCCAAAGGAATTTTGAATTTTTGTTCACAAAACAAAATCCCTGTAGCCTCTGCTCTAGGTCTTGCTAGTGTATATCTTCTATTCCCTAAGCATTTGAGGTCAATATTTACTCTTTGAAAGCCTGTAGTTTGCATTGATTTCCTAATAGCAAGCAAGTGGTCATATGGGAATCCTTTACTACAGATGGACCAGTGCATCCATTAATTTGGATTTCTATTTCCACTTAAACTTTTCAATTTAAGAAAGTCCCAAGATGTCTGTGGATATAAAATTAGGAAATACTTTTTTATGCAGAGTCCCACACCTCCACAGCCTTTAAGATACAAGACCAGATCCTGTTCCACCTTTAAAATGTCTAAGGGCTTCTCTACACTGTGGCAGCAGCAAGTCTCAGTACCAGGGCATGCTGCAGACATCAAAAGTAAGGCAGTGCATCTGTTTTGGTCATCTCTCTGCACTCGTGAGCCCTTGGTGTCTGGCATGCCTGTAAATGTTCACTGAAGACATGTCCAGAGGAGTCTCACTGGCTTGCTTACAGGTTTGGGGTATGCCTGAGCTTGTATGTATGTGTGGTTTGGAGTGTGCCTATGCATGTGAAAGGAGGAACCAGAGAGAACCTAGTCTATGTTATGGTCCATATATCTGACAGACTGGAAATATGTGCCATGTCAAATGGCCACGTTTCTTCTCTATTTTATCCAAAAGATGAATAGAACAGAAAGAAGGGCAAAGGTCACTGAATCATTAATATTGACTAGTGCATGGGCCTGAACTGTAGCACTGGCATTCTGTGACAAATCTTCAGGATCCACAGGCTCAGTAAAGTAATCTTTATCTTCTTTTCAGCTAGTAAGAACAGTCTGAAATGGGAGGCTGCACTTCCCCAATCCAGCCACTGCATTCTTATCCCTACTTATCATTTCCTTCTTCAACGGGTCACTGAGAAATCACTCTAGCCTCTGAGATACACAGCAGAGATAGTTTAGAAGACTTCCAATTTGCCCTACATTTCATCTATCTTTCACTCATTGGAAAATGCCAAGATTTAAAACTTTGTATCCGAGGTGAAAATATCCCCTCCACCACTTCTGACTGCCTCAGATCCTGTAACACAAACCATATTTGCCCCATCTTACCTGGGTCAGCTGCTGGGTGACCCCTTAAAGCTTGAAGATCTTCCTCCACATTTTTTCTGTTATTGTGTCAGGTGAAAAAATCAAATTGGGAATCAGGTTCTGTAGGTCAGGTTTGAATTAATTGCCTCACGGATCATATTTTATGAATGAAGCAAGAATACATACCTTTAAGTGGTGAGTCACATGCATTGTGTGAAGGGTTATTATTCCCTGCTGAGTGTATTATTTGCTTATTCTTGTGAAACACTCCACATTTTTGGCATCATTTTTTTCCATATATTTTTCAGCTGAGAATTGCAGTCAGAAAAAGATACAGCTTTAGCTTTTAAAGTAAATGTATTTTAAAGCCTAATTAAATAAAAGTTAAAGGTGCTGCCTTATAGGCAGTATCTTAATTGAGTAGGCAATAAATTGAATTACAGGTTTTTCCTTATAGATTCTCAATCCAATATTTCTTGAAAACTAAACCATCATATTCTTCAATTGCTAAAACCAATTTCAAGGTAAAAATGTCATGTCAAATCATGTAACAATAAGGGCATCGCAAATAAGATTTTTCTTGACCTTACCAATCAGTCACATTGCATCACCTCTAAAGAGTATTATTAGATTTTTATCATTCTCTGAGAGCGTCCCTTTCACAGACTAGCCTGATGAAGTAAAGTATCTGATTCCAGCAGATAGCCGCAAACAAAGTTATGAATACCACTGCTATTAATTTAAAAGACATCACTACTCTACAGTAGATAAAATGTATAATGAATTCACATTAATCAAATATAAGTACAACGATTACCTAAAAAGTATTTGATTTTATAAGTGTGTGTGTGTGTGTGTGTGTGTGTGTGTGTGTGTAGAACAGTACATACACACACATACACAGTTATGTGCCCTATATTCTTTATCAAGCTTTTTCTGTATTTCATAATGCTAGATAATCATTTGAGGCATAATTGTTCATTTCAAGAAGAAAATAATACTGGATCACTTTATTTGCCATAATTTAATATCTCTAGATAGGCATAAATGGGTACGTTCAACAGTGCTGCCATCAGTGTTCCCTCCTGCTGTGTAGTTTCCCACTGATTGCACACAAAATGATTTATTTTGAAATTATGTTAATTTCTGAAACACTCGTGTATATATATAGTTTGACCAATAACACATTATTGGCATCTTTCATGACTTTAGTATATTATAGCAATTAAAATGATAAAGTATTATTTTCATGATAAATTCTATCACTAATATACTTACTCAAATAATTATCTCTAGGTTCATGCAGTGAAGAAAAAAGTGTCATAGAGCATAGGTCACATTATTTTCAAAAGGAGCAAAGCAGTAGCTGGTGTAAACACTAGAAATATAGAGGTAAATGCTACTTTTTGTTGAAATAATATAGATGTTAAAAGGGTTGCACAGGTATGAGCAAGTGTGCACTTCCACCCCACTGTCATGCTGGAATTCCACTGACCTTCACCTTGCCTCCGTACTTGCCTGCCACACCCTGATGGTAGAATTATATTCAGGAGAATGGATGACTCTCTGTGAATATCCGTCTGCCAGGATCACTGTTCTTCCACAGGGTTCCACGTCCCCTATACCCTGCCCCTTTCCTCTCAGGCTGATGATAGATATTCCCCGTTGGTCTTGAGGTGGGGAATGCCTAGTAAAGTCTCTTCTTGGGTTTGGTTCTTTAATCCGCAGTTCCTCAACACTTGCTTCCTCTGGCTGACTCTCTCTTTGCACTTAATGAATAGGGTTATCTTGTGTCTGCCTTCTCTCTTCTCCCTCTTTCAGTTGTTGTCTCTGTTTCCCTTTGTGCAACTCAAAATTCCTGGAGTTATCTCTGGATTCATATATTTAACTCTTTCTCACCTCTTCCCAGCCTTACTTCAGGCTACACAGCCTTAGTTGTTCTGAGGAGCCCAGGTGCAGGACCTAGCCCTGTTTAACCATAAATCAAGCCCTCTGGAGATCCTTCTCCCCAACAGCCCTTCATTGACACAGAGAAAGTAAATCAAGGAGGAATTTCCTAGTCACAGTCTCCAGTGTTTCTAATTTTTCTCCAAAAAGAAAAAGATCACTCTTGCTTCTTCTTGGCCTTGATGACTCTCACCAGCTGGCTAAGGCCCTGCTTTTCTTCTCCTTGGTGTACCATGCAAATTTCTTCTTTGCTCTGGCCACCTCAGTTTCCCTCTAAGCTCCAGTCCTCTTGGCGGGTCCTTTCCCCACCCTGTTCCCCATATGCTTCCTTTCCCCACCCCGTTCCTACCAGCCATCCTGCATGGCCCCAGCTCTAGGGATTGGCTGGGATGACCCACATTACCCCACCATCTGCTGTCACTTATCCTCTGGGAGGGCATGGTTGATGCCCACTCATGGCTCGTCCAAGTCTTGACAACTCATGAAGTTTTGGCCAATGGAGATCCCTTCTCCCTGGGTCCTCACAGGCTCCTGATCTCACTGGGTTGTCAACGCTTCAGGGGATGCTGAACCTTTCTTTGGCACCCTTCTTTAAACTCTGTGGTCTCCTTTTTGGGCCAATCAGTGCAGGCTCCCTGGGGCATGTGTTTTCATGCCCCAGGTACCTGACTGTTTGCTGGGTTTTCCCCAGACCTTCCCAGTGCACTGGGGACATGCCACTCGTCTGGACCCGTCCAGGTAAGTTTCCCAGCAGCACAGCTGGCTCTGGGGGTATAGCAGGGGCTTGGCCCCAGCCTCTGCTACAACAGATATATCTGATGACAGAATTTGGTCTATAAAACCAAATGCTCCTCACTATTAACTTCAATCAGAGCTACATCCATTTCATAGTTTCATAGTTGGTAGGGTCGGAAGGGACCTGAACAGATCATCTAGTCCGACCCCCTGCCATGGCAGGAAAGAGTACTGCTGTCAAACAACCCCGGCAAGATGTTCATCCAGCCTCCTCTTAAAGACTCCCAGGGTAGGAGCCTGCA
>NW_017728931.1:99541086-99554040 GCF_001723895.1 Crocodylus porosus
GACTCCCTCCCTACTATTTTCTGACTGAACATCATCATCTTCCCCCAAATGTTCTTGTGACACCCCTGTCTGTCCCCGTTTGAAAATCTGGTCACCATATAGGAGGAGGCTGGTATATGTGAGGGGTTCCCACAGCCCCACCACTTTACTAAGTGTTGTGGTTTCAGTATTTCTGTGATGAAGCCTTCTTTTCCTATTTCTGGTCTAGGCAATCCTCCAATTGGGATAGGGAGCAGAAGAGCAAGAATGAAGAATATGAGGGATACTGTCATATTCCCTGTTTCTCTGTGAAAATGCACATTCCCTCATCCTGGTATACATTACTGTGTACAAGGAGTCAGTCAGGCACTGGCCAACAATAAGCCATTTTGAACTTTTCTACATTTTCTTTGGTGGTATTCATGCCTCATTGGACATTAATTTCCCTTACTACAGACTCTTCTGGTGGGTACTACCTCTGCCATCATTGCTAATCATTTAAACTCAGAGCCATGGACCTTCAACAGATGATATGCGTGTTCATTCTGCCCCAGCTGTGGCCAGGATGTACAGTTTTATCCCCTGCAATGAATACTACAAGGGCAGACTGCAGTCAGTGGGCTTGTGTATGGTATAATGCAGAATTGGAGCTTTAAATATATAATTGTATAAGTAAAAACATTTATGATTTTTGTGGCACAGAAACACATGGCTTTTTGGCACTGGGTAGGAGTATTTCTCCTATATTTGGTCCTAATATAATTTCTGTTACATCCTGGGTTGTCTGAATTTATTTCTTTTTCTAGGTGGATACATTGGCCTGCAATTCTCAGTTATTTTTACTGTTCTCCAGTTTTCCCAATCTTTATCACTCAATATTACCCATTGAAGAAAAACATAGGTATGATGTTTAAATAATAATTTACACCCTGTATTTTCAGTGTATCAACTTACTCTCTGCTCTTTTTTTATTACAGGCATGTAACCATCACTCTAACTCAGAGATAAGCTGCTGCACAACTCCTTCACTTAAATCTTTCAATCTGCAACTACCTTTTGTTACAAAAGTGTTTTTTATTTTTGATGGAGTCACCCCTTTGTACTTTGATTTTGATTATGTGAATAACCCTGTATTTAAATATTTTGAAAAGCCAGTGGTTCTCTCAAGAGGCAGCCAAAATGTAATAGAAATTAAGGTAAGAAGTGCTAAAATGATTTTGTAAATCTAATTTTGATCTAATTGGCTTTTTAGCAGTTAAACCTAAATGGAAGTATTTTATTATGATATTGCTGGCTATACCAGCAAATAAGCTCTAAAACACAAGTCATAACACTGAAGTGTAATAGGGAACTGTTTTGGTTTTTTTTAATGAAAGACTGGAGAAAGGTTCTCAAAGAAATCTGCGTAAAACATGAAGCAGTAAATAGCATGAGAACATTGTATTCTACATATAATATGTTTTTTTGAGGTCACAGTTGCCATGAATTAAAGAAAGAGAGCTGAACCTACAGATGTACACTTGGCATATTATGTGGAAGTGCAAAAGTACTTTTCCTGGTCCTCAGGACTTCCAGAGGCTAGTCTGGCATCCATGCAGGCTAAAGCAGCCTCAGGATGGTTCCAAGTTGCACCAGCTTTTAGCAGCCTTTTACAAGCTGTTGGAGAGCAATGAAGTAGTGTATGCTCCAACACAGAAAACTTGGGGTGTTTTTAGCTGTCCAGTTACAATGTACCAAGACCAAGAATCTGGCCCCAAATTTGAAATGCCTGCTCTGTAAGATTCAACCATTTCTACTTCCTATAGCCTTTCTATTGAAAGGAAAAATGAAATTTGTAGTGACAAACTGATCCTGCTGCCCTGACATTATATACCTGAATATATTATGTATTATACAGGCAGTCAGACTAGGTAATTACCAGGGAACCTGATTTTCTCTGATTTAAAAAAATCCCCAATTTTTGGCTTAAAAAAAGTAACTCCATATCCACATTTTCCCATGATTTAAATGAAACACCACTAGTATATAGATATATATAGAGAGAGAGAGAGATTTTTTTTCATTTTAATCATGGAAAATGTGGATTTGGGGTTACTTTTTTTAACTGAAAATTGGGGGGTTTTTTAAATCGGAGAAAACCAGTATCCCTGGTAATCACAGTGATCCATTCTGCCCTTAATATTTATGAATCTTTAAAGGTTTCAGATCTGGTAATGAGTGCCTGTTTGGAGTAACCAGTCTGGATGCTGAGGTAAGCCAGACAGTGCTGAGAAATACAATCAAAGTGCCAAAGCACAACCAGTTCCCAGATATTATACTGGTCATAGGAGTACATGCAGACAATCTGTGTCCATGCCATGTGTGTACAGGACTGCCTAGAGATATGTAAGTCTGCTGAGCAGAAGATTTTGATATTTTGAAATTTAGTTTTGTTCCAATTCAGAATAAAAACCAAAAATGTGAAATTCTTTGTGGAACAAAATAGGGGCCTGGCTCTGTGGCAGTCGCCCCTTGGGGGTTGCTTCAGAGCTGTATGTCCTTGAAGTCCTTGGGTTCCTAACCCCAACATAACCTGCATGGCACAGATACCTGGGAGCAATGACTGTAGAAGGCCTTCAGTTTGATGGACAAGATACTAAAGAGCCAGGTAGGTGAGTTGGTAGAAAAATCAGGCAGATATCTGATTAAAATGAGCTAGAACTTAATAAAAAAGAACTCTCTCTGCAAAATATTTTCATTTCAGCCAATGGACAAATTCTGGCCACACATTTTATAGCTTTTTTTTTTAAATCATTTATACATAGAAGCCTTAACTACACAATTGCCTGTTCCCCAGCCTGCCCACAAATATCCTCTGTGATACTGTGAAGAAAATTTTCAAAATTTAGCTATGCAGGCCTAGGGCAGGAATAAAGCCCTCCACCCAGCATCTCCATGGCTCAGTGTCTTCAGACAGTAGCAACAGAACATTTCTGCTGTATGTGTGAGGTAGATATTTATAGTAAGAAAAATTTCATAGTTGTTGCCTCACCATTTGGTCCCTGCTTTTTTTTAACCTATTTATGCACCAAAGCACTTTATTTGCTATACTTTCTTTTAAGAGTTTTGACCCTCTTTCTGCTTAGTTGTCAAGGTGGAAACCTTTCAGATAGTGAAGACTAACTGAAGACTGCCTTTTTGGAGAGTAACACAATGATAATTTAGCTATGCTGGTATCCCTTGTAGCCATGGTTCCTAGCCAGCTGCCTACCTAAGCCTGATGCCCCTGATTATTTCCTGGCAACCAGCTTGAGAATGACATTAGTGAAAATTGGTCTCCTAGAATAAAGCATGAGCATGCAGTAATTCAACATCCTCCTCCAAACAAAATTAGTTATAGTGGGATGCTTCCATCTAAACACTGAAGCAACTTTTAGAACTTATGTTCGGGAGCCAAAAGGTCATTACAAGCCATAATGGCAACACTCTTCCCTTGCCCCCTACCCATGTACAAAAACGCATACACAAGTTGACGTGCCTCATGGTCATATTTTGTGCAATAATTAAGCAAGTGCACCATGAAATTAAATGGCAACTTGCTTCAGTGAACAAACTGTTCTACCAAACCAAAGTTCTTTTATCTTTTTCTTAATTAGTTTCAGAGGAGTAGGGGGAAGCTTTTATCATGGGTTTTTCAATCAAACTAATCTAGTGTGACATATTTGGCTTTCAACAAATGACTGGGGATACTGATGGGAAGGTTCTATTTGGTTTCCCTTGATGAACATAAGATGTTTTATAAGGAAATGTTACTACGAAAAAACCGCATTTAGTCATTTGCACTATCTAGGATCCCAGCCTTTATCTTCAGTGAAAGCCTTCCAAAATTCCATATTACTCTCTATCTCTGGGTCTCACCTCCCAGCCATCTTTTCTTGCCAAGTATGTGATTTTCTTTGAAGTCTATCAATGTCATTCATACCCCGGTCAGAGGGGTCACGGCAGAGTGACACGAGGCAATCTCCTGCTCCACTCCCACTCAAATGGCTTTTGAAATGCTCCCGTCTCCTGCCAACTTGGAGAGCATACAGGCTATAGAACAAGTCCTATTGTCTGCCAATCTAGGACAACCAAAAAACTCAAGTCTAGGCAAGAGAATGCAATTATTGCCTGCCAAATAGTCAGTGACCTGTACTCCTAAACTCTGGGTGTGCTAACTGCTTGGTGCATCCTATGAAATGAAAATGAAAAATGACCTCCTGTCTCAGCACACTTGTAAACACTACCAAACTGCAGAAGAAATGGGTGATTTACCCACATGGCCTGCTCTTTTGTTGAATTCCTTCTCTGGTTCTGCTTAACTGATCACCACCCATATTGTATGCATGTTTTCTTCTTCCAAGCTCACATACAATACATATCCATCACATACTATTGTAGTTCCTACATCTACCTCAGTGTCAAATCAGCAATAAGGAAATCTCAGTGCTAGGCCAGTATTCATTTTAAGCCACAATTTGGACATGCCTGGCAAACAGATATTTTAAGCGCAGATCAGATCATGTCAGCAGCTTGCCCTTAACTGTGGCAAGTGATAGAGACATCCCGAGGAGTAGAAGGAAGATCAACACCCCCTACAAGGGCAGCTCTAGGCACTCCCTGTAATGCATCTTGACTCTGCATGTGACCATTCTTAAGGTCCTTTTGGAAAGTTCTCAGTGCTGTTTTTAATCAGGGTATGTCTGTGCTGCAGAGTTGTATAAAGACACCTGACTCACAGCAGCATAGAGCTCACAAGTGTGCTATACTGTTGGGAGTCCAGGAGCAGCTGTTACTTAGGGTTCCTTCAGCTTCCAGAATTAAACCAAAAAATTAAAAGTGCAAGCAGGACAGAGAATGGAAAGAAAGTTAATTAGTTTATTCTAATTTATGTCATTTTGGGAAAGGGCAGAGCCCCAGACTTTAGAGTCTTTTCTACTTTCACTGGCCTCTCCACCAACACAGAAACCTCCTTACCCAGTAACATAATGTGGGGTGAGCAAGCTGGACACATGCCCTGAGCACTACCTAAAGGGATCAGCACCAGAAAGGCACCCTTACTCATGCCTCATTCTCCTATCCCCTTCTCTGCCTGCACTTTCCAGCTGCAGGAAGCAGCAGCGCAGGCAGTTTGTGTCACAGAGCGCAAGTCTTCCCGGAAATTTTTGTTTTATTGAACAACAGTAGATTTCACAGCTGCTTAGGGATGATGGGGGTGAGGATGGAGAATTTAACCCATTTTTTACTGCTGAAATTAGCATTTTACCCCATTGACATGGGCTTCAGCAGCAAAAAAAAAGTGGTAGAAGTTCCCCTCCGCAGCAGCAGCAAACTAAACTACTTTGTACTCCATGATACACACTGCCCATGCTAGTGCTTGATGCCGCTTCTCTGAGACAGCCAGAACTTGGGGTGGGGGGTTAGGGAGGGCTTCCTTTTTCTCACATTATACCTAAGAGGTCCCTACCTGTGATGATGGTATTGCCCTTGGTTCTCCTTCCTGTTCCTGTCTGAGCACGGGCTTTAATGAACAATACAGCCAGGGGTTTTACAGATTAGAAATCATATGCACACACTGAGACAAATACAGACTACCCATACATTTGGTTTGTAAACCACAGGACTTAAATTTTAAGCATAACTCATTCTGGCAATAGAAGTAATTTGCAAAATGATGATTTCATGTGAAAATTAAGATCCAGACAATCCTTAGATAAATCTCCCTTAGAATTAAAAGGTGGAAAAAAAACCTGCTGCTCCAATCTCAGGCTGCTCAATGTGGTTGCCTATCAAAGCATTAAGAAACATAGCCAGTCCATTTATAAATGACTTAATTGATTAATTTTTCTCCACTTCTGTTGGAAGATTACCTTAGTTTTAGAGCTCTCAGTTAACAATATTACTGATATTAAGTCTAAATTTTCCATTTATTTAATTGCATTTCATTGCTCCTAGTTATAACCCTTGAGGCTGATGCAAAGCGTATTAATCTTTCTGTATTGCTCAAATACTCATAACTGTGGAGACGTATGGTATGTGGAATTGGTCTGTGATGGCTGTTCAAAGTAGTACCTAACTGCCATCTATGGCTTATGGAAGCACCAACCATTCAGAACACAGCAGGGGTGAGGAACAGATTTTTTTAAAGGCAAAAAAAGTAACATGAAAGACCAGTAACATGCTCTCATTTGCTTGCTCCATTAGTAATTAATAGGTGCTTCCCTCCATCCCCAACATTTTTGTGCTAAATTCTGGAGTGTTTAACTAAGGAGAGGTCAGAAAATCTGCCATATATTTATGGCAATAACTGATGGCCTGACCAGAACTGGTCAGGAATTTCTTAATGAAGTGCCAAAATTCAATTTTTTCCTGAGAAATAAACTTCTATTTTCATGGAAATGTATTGTTTTGAATGCAAATCATCAAGGAGATGCATCACGTCCTGGATGAAAGAGCTAAAATATCCTGTAGCCCAGGGTACCTACTTGAGATGTGAAAACCAGATTGGTCTTTGCTCTGCTTGATTCAGAGGAAGACTTGAATGTGGGTGTCTCCCATCCTGGCAGAGAGTCAGTCTTTCTCTATCAGACAATTAATATTTAAATATTTTTCAAAGTGATAAGAGACAGAGAGAGCTTACATAGCATGTTTCATCCCAGGACATCTGGGGAAGCCAGTTGCTATTTAGCAAGACCCAAGAATTGGTTAGAGCACTCCCCTGGGATATGGCCCTACCTGAGCTGGGCCAGGGGCTCCTAGTTGGATCTACCACCTTCTCTCCCCCACTCTCTCACCCACACCCCCAAAAACCTGCATAAAGTAGTTTTTCTATTGGGATTGAAATACATTTTAGAATTGAAAAAAAAATCACAAAATGGAGTTCTTGTTTTCTATGAATCCTGCACGGAGCTCACTGTAAGCTATTCTTTTCAACCCTCCCTTGGTTAGCACATCTAGAGTATCTTCTACTGGTGTCCTCATCCTCCCTGCTTCCCTCCCTTCCTTCTGATTGTTACATTAGGGCTTGCATACATGTGCAGGCTATTAGAAGGTAAACAAGAGTGGGGACTGAAGGCACAGCAGCTGCTCCATGATAATTGCCTGGGTGCAAGATCCTATTCCATTGGTGCCTGGTTTTTTTTCAGATGGTGGGCTGGATGAGTGGTGCAGGTCTGGCCTAGCTGGGGCCTGATGAAGCTAAGTGGGAATGGCTCAACCAGTACCCAGTGTAGCCATGTAAGAAGAGCTCACCAAGTCTGATCCTCACACCTGCATTGGACTGCAGCCAGGCAGTTCCAACATGACTGCTTCCAGCCTGGCTCCCCAAAGCTGCATCTGGCCCTGGACAAGCCATTTCCACAGAGCTAGATTGGGCTATGGCTTGATCCAGCCACTCAGGAACCAGGCCCAATTCTTGTGCATGGGGTCAGCCTGGCTGGGGCCCATCCAGCCATGTTGTACTTGGGAATATGGAGGCAGGGAAGCAGTGGCAGTGTTAATTGCCATTGCTCTTCCACCACCAAATTTATGGACCCATGAGGAGACCCCACCAGCCAGATTACATGGCTTTGTGGGCTGGAACTGGCTATGGATCTGGCCCTTGGGCCAGGGGTTGGTTGAGTACCTCTGTCCTATTCTGGTGTGAATCCTAAGCTAAGGTAGTTCACCTGTCAGTAGAAAATGGGCTAGCTTACCATGCCTCAGTTGTCATTTACCCTGGGAGAAGAATGTGAATGCAAGTAATTTTCACAGAATAGCTACTACACTCTACACCACCACCCTGTTTATCATGCCTTTACTTGTCTTGAATTCGTTTGTGAGCTCCTCAGAGCAGGAACCTTATCCTCTTAAATATTTGGACAGCACAAAAGGGGGCCTCACCCTGACCAGAGCCTTTACATGCTAATATCTTCCAAGTACTAATAGACATTTGGCTAAGTCTGGGATGTGAATACCAAAGGAGTTTTTCTGGGTCAAAAATATTGAATAGGGCTTTAGAATGATGTCTTATTTACCAGAGCATGCTTATGTTTAATTTTACCAATACACTTAACCAACATTTATGAGACCAATTCACTTTTTCGCTTTGCAAGTTTCATCTCCCCTTTATAATGTACCTCCCTTCTCTACTTCCAAAACAAAATATTTGAGATGCCTGTAATTTGTGGCTAACAGAATGCCAGTTTTTTTTATAAACAACATAGTCATATATTGCTTCCTTTCTCATGTGTATTATGCAAAAATCTAGGCTACACAGTGAACAAAACAGCCAAATATATTCTTGCACGTTTACATTTTTAGAAATCTTTGTGGCTGTATAAGTGTAACTTAAAGCAGGTTTTAGCCTTAAACATTTTATTTCCCCTTTATCTGTCTGCCAAACTGCTGTTTTCATTAACAGAACTTATATACGTGTATTGACTCGACAATACAAACTTAATTGTATGTTTTATTTCTTAATTGGCTCTTATTTATAATGTTTTTCTGAACCAATCAAGTGTCCTTACGCTTTATGAAGTACTTATGTAAAGTAGTAATTGATTTTTCCCCCCCCCAGGGAAGTTATATCGACTCAGAAGCTGTGAACGGCAAGGTGCTAAAAGTTGGCAATGAGAGTTGTGAAAATATTTTCTTGCAATCAGAATCAATTTTCTGTACAGTTCCCAGTGAGCTGCTGAAAACCAACAGTGAGCTAAATATAGAGGTGGGATATCTCCCCTGCATATGTGATAACAATGCCACTGTAATTATGGAACCTACAAACTTAGAATACAACTTAAACCTAGGATTCACAGTGAATCCAGTTTGTGCACTTCCTTTAGTGTTAGTCATAGTAGTTTTAAATTTAATCTTACTTAGAACTGTTAATTCTTTTAAATGAAACATTATTATTTTTATTAGGGCAGCAAGTAAGCACCCCCATCATGGACTGGGACCCGGTTGTGGTAGGTGTTATATAAACACAGAAAAAAATAACAGTCCCTACTCAAAAAAACTTCTAGTGTAAGCATAGGAAGAAACTAGAGATGGGAAGAACGTGGTCACAATAGAACATTCATCTTAATCCTGGTTCTGCAAGCCTTTTTTGGGAAAAGTCTCACTAGAATCCATGGGATCAGGCCCCTGATATGATGAATACATGAAATTATCTTTTCTCCACCCTCTCCAATTTCATTTTATTAGTTCTTGTAAATTGATGACATTCAGGACAAATACTTGAGTCCATTATTTCACTCAGTATGAACCAAAACTCGATCCCACTAGAGTTACTGGGAATGTAGCCACTAAGTTATACTGGACCAGGATATGACCTTTTGTTGATTCATAAGACACCACAAGAATGTTTTAGGGTTTTTTGATGAAAGATGAATGAAGGAAGATAAGAAATGATGTTCCTTTTTATAATTAAACCGTTATGTATCCTGTCATGCTACAGTGAAATCAGTGGGCTTATGAATAAGTAGGATTGAAAGCTGTATGGTATCTTTCTTTCAGACTGTAAGCTGTCTGGGGCAGGGACTATCATTTTGTTCTGTTTATACAGCACCTGTCACAATGGGATCCTTATCTGTAACTAGGGCTCCTAAGTGCCATCATAATACTACTGTCACTACATTACTAGTTAAGATAAGATAGTTTACAAAAAAAAAAACTACAACTTTTTGGGCATGTAGCTGGCCAAGTATAAAATCATTTGGGCATGTAGCTGGCCAAGTATAAAAATATCATGCTTTATGGACTCCTTATACATTTTTTCAACACCTGAAAATTCCTTCTTATCATATGCCTATGTGATATGCATATACATACATATTTATACGTATGTAGCTGCTAAGGTAAATTCATTTGATTGGTTCTGTTATGCCATATTCCCTAAGTTCTTTAGCTTGTAAGAACCAAATATGCCCAGCACCTTCTACATGTGGAAGCAAAGAGTTTGGCATAAAATGGTGAAACAAGCTTTTTCCCTTTTTCTTGGCAGGTAGACTTAGAAATTGGTGCCTGATCAGCAAAGAGGAAATTTTGCTTTTCTGACAGGCAGATCTACCATTACAGTCCCCAAAAAACTGAATTGCACACAAGGAAGAAGGATTGCCAAATGCATTCCAACAGACTGAGATAGTGCCATGTGACTTGTGATAGTTTTGTTCTGTTGGCTGTCCAGTGTTTGTTAGTTTGGCTTTTTTTTTTCCTAAACTGTTGACTTGCCAGGGACTGAATCACATGAGTCTGGAAACGAAAATAGAGGAGTCTGAGGAAAGTCTGAAGCTGCCCCATGTATATAGGTCAAAAGGACATGTCCTATAGACACTTAGGCTATTTTTTTAAATAATAGGAATGCAGTAGGTATTTGTTTGTGTAATGGATGTAAAAGGTAAATTAGTACAAGGTAGGCACCTTGTAGTAGTAGTAGGCACCTACTGCTATGTTTGTGTGTGTAAGTGCTCAATTCCTCAATAGAGAATGTAGTTGTTTATGTTTGCTACTTTGTCCCCTGAAAAGACTTAATAAATCACAGAGAACCAGATTCTGATTTTGCTTACACCAGAGCAAATTCATTGCATTACTTGAAATTGTCCCTCGCTATGGAATTTCTTAAAGCCAGGATTTAAGCCATATGAGAAGGCTTGGATCCCACTATTTCAGTGCAAATATGTATTACCTATTTGGGAGGAGAAGGAGGGAGGAGCAGAACAAAGCAGAGGTAATTTAAAATTTTCCCCTGCATCACAATTCTTGTATTTCTGTTTCTTCCAGTGGAAGCAAGAAGTTTTGTCAACTGTTATTGGGAAAGTATTGGTTCAGCAAGATCCAAATTACACAGGATTGACTGTGGGAGTTGTTTCAATATCCATTGTACTTTTGTTATTTGTGGTTTTTTTCTTGTGGATGAAGAAGAAGAAACAGATTAAAGGTACAGATGATTAACTTCATGATGTAATTACAATTATAAATGGGTTTTTTAAAACATGGACTAATGTATGCAGTATCTGTGTCTGAGAATGCCACTCTTAAACTACATCAATAGTGATTGTACAATAAAGATGGAGCTCTCATCTGAATTTTAGCCCCTTTCTGCTACCTGTATTCTGTAAAGGGCAAGAGCCTAGCCAGACCTGGCCAACTGAGAATAACCCTGTTTCGACTCATTTTGAGCTCAAAACAGCAAAATCAAAATGAAACAAAGGGCTTCAAAACAGCCTCAAAACAAAATGAGGCTAGTCGAAAGATTTCAAAATATTTTGAGTTTCAAAGCAGCCAGCAGTCAGGTGGTGGAAGATGCCGGAGAACCAGGGCTGTGCTCCCAGCAGCTCTGTAGCCCCATGTGGCTCAGCCAGGCGGGGAACGCAGCTCTGGCTCTCCCCGCCTCCCGCAGCCGGGCTGTGGGAAGCCCATCGCAGCTCAGGAGAAGGAAACTGAGCTCAGCTGGACTGAGTTGCCTTCCCCAGTCTGATCACAGCACTGAGGAGGGAAACTCAACTCAGCTGGGCTCAGTTCCCTTCCCCAGCTGGATCATAGCGCTGGGGAGGGGTACTCAGCTAACCAGGCTCACTTCCCTTCTCTGGCCCAATCGTAGTGCTGGGATGGGGAACTCAGCTCAGGTGGGCCAAGTTCCCTTCCCCAGCCCAATCGTAGCGCTGGGGAGGGAAACTGAGCAATCGGGCTAAGTTCCCTTCCCCAGCTCCCCAGTCCCAGGCGGCAGTACCTGGCTTCCCTCCCTCATCTGGCAGGCAGATTGGGGGCCTGCAACCCTGGGAAGACTGGCACAGCCCCCACAGCCTCCTGGGGTTGCAGCCCCCAATCTGCCTGCTGGGTGAGAGAAGCTGTTTCGATCTTCCCCATTATAGCCTATGGGTGAAATGTTACAACAACGTCACTGTTTCAATGAAACAATGAATTGGAACTGTTTCACTGTTTTGATGAAACAAAATGGAACAACAGTTTCAAATCAAAATGAAATTCAAAGCAAATTTCGAAATCTCGAAACTCAAGTCGAAATGAAACAGTGCCGTACTGTGCACCCGTTCTAGAGGACAGCACTACAGCCCATGGGCCAGATGATGCAGTGCTGGGGGCCACACCTGCTCTAGTCTAAACCATCTTCTCCCTCCATGAGCCCTGCCGTAGGGAGACTAGGGAAGGGAGAAAATGTTTGTAGCAAATACATTACAGCTATGCTTAGTACATGGTCCCTGAAGAACTGTGTCCACTTTGCATAGATTACAGAAGCCTTCATGGTGCTCTAGCTTTGACCCACCTTGAGAACTGCTGTAATAACTTCCCTTGTCAGCACAGCAGAATGTCTGCGGTCTACATATGTATTCTTAAATTAGTGTTGACACTCACTCTGTACAGGTGTTTAATATCACTTCTTTCACATCCATTTTTAGATTTGGGAGGTGATCTAGTTCGCTATGATGGTAGAGTGCACACTCCTCATTTGGACAGGCTGGTGAGTGCAAGGAGTGTAAGTCCAACTACAGAAATGGTTTCTAGTGAATCTGTAGACTACAGATCAACTTTTCTAGAAGGTAGGATTCTGTAAGTAATCTGAACAAATGTTGCCTTATATTAAGCTTCTTGTTTCAAAGCTATTTTCATATGACAAAAAGGGTTTGACTTGTATCTTACCACATCATTTTTCCTCATATCTTCTAGTACCTACCTGGGCTATTCAGCTAGTGGCCCACAGGCTGCATGCCTCCCACAGTGGGTTAATCGGTGACCCCTGAGGTCACCCTGGCTGTTACTCCCCTCACTGATCCAGCTACTCCTACAGCTTGGGTCTCCTGGTTCCCCCTCCCTTCTCTAGCTTTGACTTTCTGTCCCTGCCCCTGTCTGTTTTCCCTGCCTAACACTGCAACTCAACTGGCAATTAAAAAAATCAAGCTTTACATGTATTCATGTGTGTATATATAAGTTACTATATTATACTATATAAAATATTTAAAATAT
>NW_017728931.1:99554140-99562181 GCF_001723895.1 Crocodylus porosus
AAAATCAAGCTTTACATGTATTCATGTGTGTATATATAAGTTACTATATTATACTATATAAAATATTTAAAATATTATGATATATAATATAGTAATAATACATATACTATGTTATTAATATATTATAATATAATATAGTAATATTATAGTGTGTATATACATACTGTTACTATAATATAGTAATAATATATATAGAATGTTATTAATCATGATTGTGTGATATCATAAGGGTTGTTATTTATAATATATGCATCTGTGTATACATATGCAATTACATATGATTCTGTTATTATGCCTAAATTTATGCCATCTGACAGTGGAATAAAGGGGATGCTCTGTGTACAAGGGATCATCCAAGAATAAAGAAGTCCTGTGCCAAAGGCCAGAAAGGAAGTGGCTCTATTACATGTACGTAGGGCAAGTCCTCTATTGACTAAAAACTTGCCATAGAGCCACTATGCATTACTAAAGTATCTGTGGTCATCCACAGTCCATCAGAGAATCAGGCTCACTGATTATACTTTGGTGAGCACTATTAAATCCTCTTTAATAGAAGTGTTAGAAGATCAGATCTGCATAGAGGCCGGCAGATCAGGACAATAACTGACTGTATCAGACAGTCCAGGACTCTCTGACTTGACTCATTCCTTTGTTTTTATCACAGGGGAATGCTATAGCTTATTTTTGTCAGTCACAAAAACTAAATTCATGTGGTTTATTAATATTCGCACCAATTACTGTTAAGAGTAAAGTAAGAACATCAGCAACATTTGAGGTAGATTGAGAACAGCTATTAAAATTAAATGCTAGAAAGGCTCATTTTAGTTGCACAGCAATCACAAGATACTGCTTCTCCTAAATATGAAGAGTATGCTAGTGCATTCCTAAGCATAGCAATATTACTCAGCATCTGGAATGTAAGGAGGATAACTGAACAGTATACTTTATAATATGTGGATACTTTCAAATATCTGTGTTTTGGTAACATATCTCTGTGGAGATTTTTTTTCTTTTTTCTCTGGTAAGGTTCATTGTTATGTTTTATTTCCTTATGACCTTGGGATTTAGACTGCTCTTTTGACTCCCTGGAGTCATGCCAGGTTTACATTGAATGAAAACAAACACTGGCTCTGTAATTCTATAATACAAAACAGTAAAAACTTCTTTAAACTAAAAGAAAATTAAATATTTGAATGTTATATTGATTAAAAATACTATTCTCAAATAACTATACCAAGCTTAATTGAAACGATGTTAGGTATACAAGTGAGCAAGAGTTACTTTCACATGTATCACCAACTCTATTATCTTTTTAAAGACTTCAGGATATGAATCACCTCTAGGCAGTTCCTTGGTTGAATATTTACTAGTGGACAAATGTAACCGATCACAAGCAGCTTTGGAGTGCTTATTTAAAATTGCCAATCAAGTTATGATCACATCATAATACAAAGTTGCGGGGGTTTTTTAATCCTTTACTACTTCCTACTTCTGGTTTATCTGTTATTTTCCAGTGTTATTTCTATTACCACTAAGGGAATTTATAAATTCAGTATGTACTATGCATACTTTATCTTGGCTAGAAGTGGAAAGGTCTGTTTTTGTTCCCCCAGAAGTAAACAGGAGTTTTGCAGTTTGCTTCAAAGGAGCCATGATTGTGGCCAGTGTAAAGTTCTGTTTTCAGTAATATAAAGTTTTCCTGAGCTTTGGAAAGCCAACACTGCATTTCATTCTCCTTTGCAATAGAGAGTTTTGTAAAGCAGCATAACTTACAAACTGATTGAGTAAAACTGTCTCAGTTATTGCAGCCATTGACTTGCCAGTGAGCACAGCAGGACGTGTAAAAGTGTTCTAATCATTTCTCTCCTTCTGGCAGATCAGTTTCCAAGTTTGTCTCAGAATGGATCATGCAGACCAATACAATATCCTCACACAGACCTGTCCCCCATTCTGTCCAGTGGGGACTCAGATTTAGCCAGTCCACTACTGCAAACGAATGTCCACATTGATATCAGTGCCTTAAATCCAGACCTGGTCAAAGAAGTTGAGCATGTGGTTATTGGTGCACATAGCCTGATTGTGCATTTTAATGAAGTAATTGGAAGAGGTAGGTATTCCATTTCTTATCTAGCTAAGCAATTTTTTATGCAAAGTTGTTCATTGCATACCTCTCTGACTATGGCATCTGTGCAACACAGAGAGGTGTTGTCAGTACTTAAGCAGCAAATTATGTTCTTTATAGTATTTGTAGGCCAGTTGCATTGCATGCACCTTGCTTTCCTCTGTTTTCCATACTGCTCACAGTGGGCCACTCTCCCATTCTCCTCTATTTCAGGCACTACCTGTGGCATCCCCCCTTTACTGGGCACTCTGCGTGCGTCTCCCTTCTCCCTCCCCTCCCTGCCACAAGATTCCAGGGCTTGCGTACACCCCTTCTCATCTTGCCTTATACCTCCCCTTGCCATTCCAGAGGTTTTATGCATCCCTAGCTCTCCCTCTCCCATATCAATGTCCACTCATCTCACAAGCTCTGTGTCTCCCATTTTTGTCCTCTCCATGTCCCCTTATTTCTTCCTTTCTCCCAGGGAGGATCCCCCTTCTCCGTCCCTTGAAAAGGTCAATATCTAGTGGTCTTCACTGCTTCTGTGTACTTCATGTATCTTAAATAGAAGCTGTGGGATTTTAGTACTTCCGCAGATCAAACACAAGAGTTTCAAGCTGAGCATCTGAACATTGAATCCTCTTAAAGAGTTGGTTATAAACCTCCTCTGATCTTTATTCTTGCAGAAAAAGTCACAAATCAAATAAACAGACATTGTGTTCTCTTCTGCATATCACAGTTTATCATTCCCAGAGCAAGGGCAGGGCCTTTCTCTTTTCTTCTTTCTTTTCTTCCAAAACCAATCCCCACATTATTGGAAAACTGCCAGGAAATGTCACTGATATAATTGGAGTCTATCCCCTCACCTGCCTTTCTAAGTATCTCTTTCCATAGCTAGAAATGGGCCAAAATCAGAAATATTTATCTAACACGCCCAACCCAAACTTTAAGTTTTGCTTAATAGGTGTCTTGACTCTAAACATCCAGTGGGTTTGCAGGGATTTGGATTGTTTATGTAAATCTAGCTCCTGAACCCTTCTGTTTTGAAGAACCAAAGTCAGTTTGGGTTTTGCTCGCACTTGTGACTGGATCTTGAATAGAATTAATTAATCAATCATACACTCTGCAGTCTAATTCTTGAAAAACTGCTTTATGTCTCTGACTACAAGCATTAATATTTATGAAAAATTAACCTTTATCTGTCACTCCCAGTGAATTCTCTAATACTGTTCCATTCAGACCCCTCCTCTGAAGTATGGTGCATCTAACAGAAGAGTATGGGGGGGAAGGACATGATTCATGATGCTGGCATGGAACCCCAGCATTAGATCTGTTTAGGAATTGTGACCTCATTGTCTAGGCTCCTCAGAGGTATCTAATTTTATTAGTTGAGTTAATTTAATTGAGTCCTTGGAAAACACATGGGCTTGAAAATTGACGATCTCTGTTGATTCCCACAGTAGGTTAGCCAAGATGGTAACAGCATATGTTTCTGCCACACACCTTAGCCAGAGGAGTGTAGGGTGATTGTGATCTCTATATCCATGGTTGGATCTAGATCTATTGAAAAGGTGGGATGCAGATGGTGTGTTGCATAAAACAACACATATTTTTTCCAGTTAAAAATAAAACAGAAGCTTTACTAATATGCTGTGGGCCTAAGCCTGGATTATATAGTTTAAGGTTGAATCAAAAACAATATAACTTCATTGGAATGAGTTAAAACAGTCTGGAAGACTGCATAATAGGAGCTTATAAGGAGGAATGGCTAACAGACAGCAGAATTGCAGAACAAAGGATAGCTTTTGAAGACGTTAGGAATGAAGAGTGTAGAAGGGATCGGGCAGATTATGATGAGTCACTAAGTCAAGTGACTCCCTCAGCACAGCTTGACTAGAAATGCTGCTGCCAATGTCAGACAGTTGGTTTTAAACTTTGAGTGGAGCAGGAGTCAAAGTGGAGTTCAAATGCACCAGTGCACCCCACCCCCCCATGGATCCACACCTGTCTTTATTGTCTGCTCAGACTGCCCTAAATGCCAAATCATTATTTTAGGAAACTGAAGCCTGTTCCAAAGTGAGTGGAGTCAATGGGAAGATTTCACTGACTACAGTGAGAACTATGTGAACTCACACCTTTATTTCACAGAGACTACAGTACACTTTTTTCCTGATTTGGTTTTAATTTCCTTATCTAGAGATGAAAAACTCAGTTCTCTAATACTGTTCCATTCAGACCCCTCCTCTGAAATATGGTATATCTAACAGGAGAGTATGGGGGGAAGGATATGATACATTTTGTGAGTAATTATTACAAGCATATCAGCCATCTGTGGTGTCAACCTTGTAATTATTTATTCTTTCCTTCTACATCAGAAAATATCAGTTAGGCTGGAAATGGAGTTTTGTTTTTTGTATTTATGGCTTTATATGTTAACTACAAAGTAAACATTGAAAATGTTTGAAATTGTGCAGAAAATGGAGCTCATTGACTTCTTTATACAGCATAATCACTACACAATGAAATGGGTTGTAAAGTTATTCCTATTCATTAAGGCTAATTTTACTCATTTTTTGTGCAGGACATTTTGGGTGTGTGTACCATGGGACCTTGCTGGATGCTGATAGCAGGAAAATTCATTGTGCTGTGAAGTCCTTGAATAGTGAGTTTCACTTCTATAGAGAGACATTTATCATTTTCCTAAGATCATCAGAGTGTCTATTTATAGTAAAATGTACTGTTGAGTTGCAGTGTCACCAATAATATTAGTAGTTAGAGTTAAGCCAAATTCATCTTTGATATAATTGCACTACCTTCAGTGCATCTACTTGGATGAATATGGGTCTGGATGTTTCTTCCATCAAAGAGAACCTGTTCTTCTCTCCCTCATAAACAAATATTGGTTATAAGAGAAAGAGGCAAGGGAAGGAAATATCATATTCTACTCCACAGAGCTGGCTTAAGGTTTGTTTTGCTTTAGTTTTTTGTGCTTTGTTTTTGCTTTGTTTTGTTTTTCTGAAAGCCAGCAGAAGGAAGCTGGAGCATACCATGGAAATAATGTGTTCCAAAACATATACTCAGGAAATACTCTTTATTGCCATTTTTACTTAATAAGAAAGCAATACTAACTTCTTATTATTGTTATTGTTGCTGCTGCTGTTAACATCAAACACTTGAGAGAAACACATATATCAGATGGTTTATTATTGAATATCTTATGTAACAGAGTTTGTTTAGAATTTGACAACACTGAAAACTTCCTGGACAATATTCTGAATATAAACATTCGTGCTCATTAATAGTAAACCTAACTCTAAGAACACTCATGCATATCAGGAAAATATGTGAACAGCAACATTGATTTCAGTGAGTAAAATTACACTTTGCAGGATCAGGCCCATTGATTTCAATGGGAAGTGCCTATAAACTCCACATCCAGTTTGGTACATTGTATCAGAGCACATTCTGTAAATCCTGGTTAGCGTGCATCATACCTTGCGCAAACAAGGTTCTTTGGGTGAATCTGATATCTTTTATTAGGCCAACTTAAATAGTTGGAAAGCAATTATTAAGCAAGCTTTCGGGTTCAAAAAGGAAGTTTCTGCAGTTGATGTGTGCTCTTCCTGGATGGAATGAAAAAACAACCTACACCCCTGTAACATGGATCATATCTTATGTGCACTTTTTACGTTTGATATCTGCCCTGTCTTGATTTCTGGCATGTTATAATTTGCAGCAAGTGAAGTGTACTGTAGTTTAATTTTTTTTCTTCTGCTACTGGATTTCTCAGGAATTACGGATCTAGAAGAAGTAGCTCAGTTTCTTAAGGAAGGAATAATCATGAAGGATTTCAGTCATCCCAATGTTCTTTCATTACTGGGCATTTGCTTGCCCAATGAAGGGTCTCCTTTAGTGGTACTCCCATACATGAAACATGGAGATCTTCGAAACTTCATTAGAAATGAGACTCATGTAAGTATGTTATCCGGTGTACAGATAGATTGAGCAATTGTATTGATATCAAATGATAGTAACCTATGCTGTTATGATGCTACTATTACATCTATATGATTCTGTAGCTATGCAAGTGTAGAAAAATCCTTGCAACTTTAAAGCTGTTTCATTCAGGGCCGAAGTTACATTGAGGACTTTAGCAAATGATTATCTTTACAGAAGTATATAGATGTAATAGTTACATCATCGTAACTGATTTGCATTCCTAAGCAGCAGCTCCCCCCTCATCTTTAAAAGGAGTTTAAAGGCATGCTTGTTCATAGCCCAAGTCTATTAAATAGTGGCATGAATGTATGCACTCCCACAGACAATATACAGGTTAGAAGCACTGACAATTGTGCAGTATGTAGTCTGCAGTAATTAGTGTACCTTAACTACTGCTCTGTAAATCCTACCCTGGCACTTAGCCAAATTGAAAGCTACATATCCTCCCTGAAAATTCCTTTCCCAAATTTTTCCCAGAAGTTGTTAGCAATAAATATTTATCACTTCCAAAAGACTCTTTATAAACACATTTTTATTAGATTCAAATTAATGGGCCAGACAGTCTATTGAGGCACATTGGTATACCTCTATTGTCCCAGCTACTGATCTGGTCCAGCACATTTCAGTTGTTTCCGTTAGTTACTGATTTCCTTTTTATTTAAAAAAAAACAAACAGCCATCACATGTACAAGGTATAAGTACCTCTTTACAAGGTTATGTTCTCACCAATTTGTGCTAATATGTGTGTATCATATTTCTAGACTGTAATTTAGTGGCTGTACCCAGTGTATAATTGAAGGCCTGATTTCTAGTGATGCAAAGGTTTCTATACAGGGCTGTGGCACATTTACTTGCAGTTTATGGTGCTCTTCAATTTCCAGCATGATACCATCCCAAGCTCCCCCTACACAAGCAAGTAGCAAACATTTAGCTACATTTAGCTGCCAGCCACAAAAATGCACGCTGTGCTCCTGCAGTTGGGAGCCCATCAACTAATCAGGTCTTTCAGCTGGAGGAACACGTGCAGCTGAAAGCCCTGATCAGCCGACACAGCTTCCAGACAGGGGAGCGCATGATGTACCTCCCCAGTTGGAAGCCCAGTCATCTGATTGGGTCTCTGTTGGGGGGAGGGGGTCTACTGCCTTCTCGCTGTAGCCTCCCCTCTTTGCGCTATGGCCGTCCTCCCGGTGATCCACCGGGGGGGCCGCTCACCTGTAGGCTCCACACGTCCCGCCTGCCACAACTTTGAACTTTGGTTCAGTATTAATAGCCCGGCGCGTACCAGTCCAAAGATGAGACTCCCAGGTCCCACGTAGCTGAGGGCTCCACCCGCCCCTACACCCTTGCCCGTTCCACCAGTGGGGGACCGTCTGTCTGGTCCGCCCCTGTATCCAAGGTCCGCAACAAAAGAAATAAGAAGCAACTCAACGCTAACCGCCAGGGATCTTCCTGAGCCAGGAGGCAGTCAGGACCTTCCACATGCCTCCTCGGTCTTCCCCTGTCCGCTGGGGTGTTAACACCCGCTCTTGAGCTTCCGTTAAGCTCTTCGGCCCGCCCTAGGGCCTTCAGGGTCCACCTGCCCCTCTCAGGCTCTTCCAAGGCCCTTTCACTTTCTGTGCATGCCCCGGTATTAGGGGAAATACGGCCCAACCTGGCTCATGCCGATCCGGACCGCTCCCTCTGTCTCACAACAGTGCATGCTGGGGCTGGGCAGGTTACTTCCCGGTTCCCAAGCTCCGCTGGGGTTTGTCCTTACCCCAAAAAGTCCTACCGTGCCACCGTGCTGCTGGTGTCCGCGCGCGAGCACTCCCACCGGCATCCGCTCCGCCGCCGCTCACTTCTGGTACCCCCTCCTGAGCCGCCATCGGCGTCCCTTTTATACTGGAACGGACCGCCTCCTCTCTTCTCTCTGTGGCGAAATGCCGGGCTAGCGGCTCCGGC
>NW_017728931.1:99563026-99590240 GCF_001723895.1 Crocodylus porosus
AATGAAATTTACAGAATGCGCATGTGTAGCTTAATGCCAGTGGAGAGAAGTACAAAGCGTTCATTCTGATTAACAGTCTACTTCAAGGTTACATAAATGTGAGAGTGCCGCGCGGCAGTTACACACAAAAAAAGAGAAAATAATATAAAGTCTTTGCTAAAAACTATAAGACAGTTACACTCTCCTGGGCGCACCTGTGAATGGTAAGTGTCCCCGCCCCGATGTTTTGTGCCGAGGGGTGTAAAATGAGTCTGTTAGCACCGGGGCATGGGGCTTCGGAACCCGCCGGCTCCTCTCCTCCCCCACATATCCCACCCCTCAAGACGCTACTCGGCGTTACTCTTGTCCCCCTTCGCCCCTTCTCAGGATTGTTTTTATCCCCTAGGTCTTCTTCTCCGCACCTCGACAAAAAATCTGCTACCGTATTGTCCCTTCCCGGTTTGTATGCCACCCAGAATTGAAAAGGTTGGAGGGCCAGGGCCCATCGCGTGATGCGCGCATTATCGGTCTTGGCTGTATTTAGCCATTTTAAAGGAGCGTGGTCAGTGACTAATTTGATTTCACATCCCAGGAGGTAGGATCTAAAATAATCTACTCCCCATCGGATCGCTAAGCACTCCCTTTCAATAGTAGAATACCTTTTCTCGTGGTCATTGAGCCGCTGGCTGGCATACGCTATGGGTCTCTCTGTTCCCTCTACCTCTTGCGATAACACCGCTCCCAAGGTGTAAGCTGAGGAGTCCGTCTGCAGCATGAAAGGAAGGTCAAAATTGGGTGTATGTAGAACTACGTCCTGACCAAAGCCTTTTTTAGGTCCTCAAACGCCTTCAGCCGTTTCTCATTCCATTTGACGTTGCCTGTCTTGCGCCCTTTCATGGTTTCAATGAGCGGGTTAGCTATTTCGGCAAACTCAGGGATGAACCTTCGATAATAGCTCGCCAGCCTGAGGAATGCCCGCATTTGTTTCTTAGTCGTGGGAGCTACATAGTCCCTAATGGCCTTAATTTTATCGGTGAGGGGTTTTATTCGGCCTTGCCCAACCAAGAACCCAAGATACTTGGTTTCCCTTTTTCCTATGGCACATTTCTTTGGGTTGGCAGTTAAACCCACCTGCCTTAATTCTCGTAGAACGGCCTTGAGAGCCTTTAGATGCTGCTCCCAGGTCTCTGTATATATTACAATATCGTCTATGTAAGCCGCAGCGTAGCTCTGATGGGGCGCCAGGACCCAGTCCATTAGTCTTTGGAACGTGGCTGCAGCCCCGTTCAGGCTGAAAGGCATTGTCTTGAACTCAAACAAACCCCATGGGGTGCCAAACACTGTTTTAGGTTGGTCTTCTTTCCTTAACGGGATTTGCCAATATCCCTTAGACAGGTCGAGGGTAGAAATAAACTTTGCCTGTCCTGTACGTTCTACCAGCTCATTGACCTGCGGCATGGGGAATGTGTCAAACTGGGACATAGCATTTAATTTTCAGAAGTCTACGCATAACCTTAAGCTCCCATCCGGCTTTTCCACCGCTACTAGGGGACTATGCCATGGGCTGCAAGAGGGTGCAATAATCCCCTGCTCCAGCATTTTTTCAAGTTGCTTTTTTATGGGTTGAAGTCTATGATAAGGGATCTGGCACCACCTTTCCCTTGCTATCTGTCCCTCTTTAGTAATAACCTTATGTTTGACCCCGGCCGCCCTTCCAGGCTGCTCGGTGAAGACATCCTTAAATTCTCCTATTAACTCCTTTAATTGGAAGAGTTGACTATCTTGCAACTGCTTCCCCACTGACATTTGGCCTCCGTGCTTGTTGTTTCCTTTATCATCACTAGTATGCACCCCATATTGCGTCGCCTCAGGGGCATGAGAGATCAACAGGCCCTCCAGCTCATGCCACTCCTTTAAAAGGTTAACGTGGTATATCTGTTGCTCTTTCTTAGCCCCTGGCCGAGATATCTCATAGTCAACCAGTCCTACTTTCTTCGTGACGGTAAAAGGTCCCTGCCAGCTTGCTAAAAACTTGCTGGTCGAGCTGGGCAGTAAAACTAACACTTTTTGTCCCACCCTCAACTCTCTCGCCTTGGCTTGGCTATCATATCTCTCTTTCTGTTTATCCTGGGCTCCACTAAATTATACTGGGCCATTTCGCGTACTACCTGTAATCGTGCCCTTAGCTCTTGTACACGTAGGGAGGCTCCCCTTCCCGGGTCCAGTTCGGCCTCCCACCCCTCTTTTACTACATCCAGCAGGCTATGAGGCCGGTGTCCAAAAGTCAGTTCGAAAGGTGAATATCCTAACGAGGCCTGAGGGGCATCTCTGATAGCGAACAATAAAGGTGGAACCATCAAGTTCCATTTTTTTGGTTCGACCTGGGTACACCGCCGCAACATCCCCTTTAACGTTCCATTAAAACGTTCTACCAGGCCATTGGTCTGAGGGTGATACACAGCTGTTTTTAAGTGGCGCACCTGCAGCACCTTGCATAAGGCACCCAACACTGATGACATAAAATTAGTTCCCTGGTCTGTTATGATCTCCTTTGGTATCCCAAATCTGGCCACCCACTTCATCAATTCTTCAGCCACCTTGGGCCCCGTGACTGCTCTCAATGGGATAGCTTCTGGGAAATGGGTGGCGTAATCAACACCAGCGCGAACTGGTGTCCCGCTGCGCTCTGAGGCAGCGGGCCAACCACATCTAATGCTACCCGAGCGAAAGGTTCCCGTATCACCGGCATTGATTGTAAGGGCGCTTTGGGGGTTTATATGTGCTTACTCTCTGGCACGCCTGGCAGGCCTTACAGTATCTCTCAATGTCCTCATACATGTGAGGCGAAAAACATCATCGCGCGAGGCGGGCCTCTGTTTTATGTTTCCCCAGGTGTCCTCCTAGTGGGTTGTTGTGGGCTAGCTGCAGGAGGGGTTTTCGGTAGGATTGAGGTATAACTAGCTAGGCCACTTCCTCCCCCTCAGTCCTGCCTACCTTTATTCTATACAATAACCCTCTCCTCAATTCTACCCTGGGAATCGGCTTTTCCCGTTTGGGGGGCCTTACTTGGGTGGCAAGTCGCGTTGCTTCAATCTCCTGGAACGGCATCAGCTCCTGGTCACCCTCTTGTACCTCTCTGAAATGGCTAGTGTTGGTTAGAGCCTCCATTTCCAACTCGGCTGGCGCCTCCGACTCAGTTCCTGTGAGCCCGTCCTTTGTATCCCCGGCTCACCAAAGTGTGGTTATTATCTCATAGATTTCAGGCCAATCCCTGCCCAAGATCATGGGGTACAGGATACCCTCATCTAATCCCACCGGCATTTGTCGTAGGATACCCTTTACTTGTACGTCCAGCAGCCGTCTTTCCACATACGACTTCTGCCTATGGAGACATAGCATGTGGACTCCTGAACATCGTCGAGCCTGTTGCCATTCCACCAGGGAGGGGCGCACCAGGGACTGGGCGCAGCCAGTGTCAACAACCGCCTTGGCAGGACTCCCGCCTACCCACACACAAATTTCCGGCAGAGGTTGGGTTCCTTCAGTTCCGGGGCCTCCTGTCCCACAATCCATCGCCTCTATCTCTGGTGGTTCCTCTAATCCCCTCCGATCTTCAGGGGGTTCTGTGCCCTTGGCCAGCCTGGTTCGAAGTCCCTGTGGGCAATTCTTGATGACATGCCCCTTCCGCCCACATAGGAAGCATGCAAGGCTAGCAGGGGTCCCCCTTCTGCTTCCTCTACCTTCCTTGTCCTGTCTGGTGGTGGAGACCTTCCCCTTGGTCCCACCGCTCTTGCGGCTGTTGCCCTGTGCCGTATCAAATTGCTCTGCTAACCACAGAGCTTCCCGTGATGAGGAGGGGAGTGGCATTTCACCCATCTTTGGGTATCTTCGTCTAGGTCTGATATGAATTGTTCCAGGAGGATCTGGTCACATATCTCTTCCTTTGAGGCCGATTCTGGCCTAAGCCATTTGGTGAGCATGTCCGCCAGGTGCTGCCGTAAGATGCAAGGTGCCCTCGCCTCTCCCGACTTCTCCCGTCAGAAGACGTGTTGGTGTCACTCCGGGGTGATATCCAGCCGCCTCAAGATCTCAGATTTAACTTTGTCATAGTCCTGGGCATCCACCCTGGACATGGCCCTGTACACGGCTTGTGCTTGTCCGATTAGCTGTACCCCTAGGTGGCCGGCCCATTTTGACCTTTCCACCCCTGCTGCTAAAGCTGCTCTCTCAAAAGTCTCAAGGAATGCTTCTGGGTCATCTTCCCTAGACATTTTTGGCATCCTGAAATCCCTTGGACCTCTTTGGGCCCACACCTGTTGTTGGAGTATGTGTTCTTGTAGGCTTGCTTGCCTCATGGCCTGCTATTGTTGCTGTTGCAAAACTTGAGCCATTAAGTTCATTGCCTGCTGTAATGACTCCGTCCCCATGATTACCTGTTGGGGCTCCATCGGGGTTTGTTAATCTCAGCTGGGAAGCCGCTGTCGTTTCCCGGCCAATGCACCAGTGTCGGGGGGGGGGGGGCGCGGGGAGGGGTCTACATCCTGCCTTCTCGCTGTAGCCTCCCCTCTTTACGCTATGGTCATCCTCCCGGTGATCCACTGGGGGGTCGCTCACCTGTAAGCTGCACACATCCGGTCCCGCCTGCCATGACTTGATGATAACCTGGTTCAGTATTAGTAGCCCGGAGCATACCAGTCTGAAGATGAGACTCCCAGGTCCCACGTAGCTGAGGGCTCCACCCACCCCTACACCCTTGCCCGTTCCATCATTGGGGGACTGTCTGTCTGGTCCGCCCCTGTATCCAAGGTCCGCAACAAAAGAAATAAGAAACAACTCAACGCTAACCACCAGGGATCTTCCTGAGCCAGGAGGCAGTCAGGACCTTCCACGTGCCTCCTCGGTCTTCCCCCGTCCACTGGGGTGTTGACACCCGCTCTCGAGCTTCCATCAAGCTCTTCAGCCTGCCCTAGGGCCTTCGGGGTCCACCTGCCCCTCTCAGGCTCTTCCAAGGCCCTTTCACTTTCTGTGCATGCCCTGGTATTAGGGGAAATACGGCCCGCCCTGGCTTATGCCAATCCGGACTGATATGAATTGTCTCTCAACAGTCCATGCTGGGGCTGGGCGGGTTCCTTCCCGGTTCCCAAGCTCCACTGGGGTTTGCCCTTACCCCAAAAAGTCCGTGCCACCGTGCTGCTGATGTCCGCGTCCGAGCGCTCCCACCGGCATCCGCTCCGCCGCCGCTCGCTTCCAGTACCCCCTCCTGAGCCGCCATCGGCGTTCCTTTTATACCAGAATGGACTGCCTCCTCTCTTCTCTCCCAGGCGCACCTGTGAACAGTAAGTGTCCCCGCCCCGGCGCTTTGTGCGGGGGGGCGTAAAATGAGTCTGTTAGCTCCGGGGCGTGCGGCTTCGGAACCCGCCGGCTCCTCTCCTCCCCCACAGTCTCCCAGCCAGAGGAGTCCATGGTGTGCACCCCCAACTAGAAGCCCTGATCAGGGGCTCTGACCAGGTCTCCCATCAGCGGGAGCCTCTGGTGCACATCATCAGCTGGGAGCCCCAGTCAGATGAAGGGCCTCAGCCTCTGGAGCACAAAAGGTTTCCTATATGCTGCAGAGGCTAAGCAGTAGCCACATGTTCAATTAAAGGCATGATAAGAACCAGGCAGAAAAGTTATGAAACATATTTTATGTATGGCTTTGTGACTTATTCCTGGTTCCATCATTTATGGTTTTATTAATTTATTGAACACGTGGCCACATCACTACTTCAGATGCGATTAACCAGTCATTAACATCTTAAGTATGATGTCTGTCAGGGGCCTCAGTGTCACTTTAGTTCAGGGAAATGATGTGGTGCCCTGAGTATCAGGCCCAGTATATGTACTAATGTACACATATTTATTAATATAATAATATTTTACTATAATGATATGTGTTTCAGTGCAGAGGCCATTTTTTTGGTTCTCTGTGTGTATAGTGCCTTGCACAATGAGGTCCTGGCTCATAACTAGGCTGAGACTCTGTTGCAATAATAGCTTCCAGTCAAACAGCATTATTCCACAGGAGACCATACCAGCAATGTCATCTTATAGAAACTTGAAGATGCTTACAGTTGTACGAGAAGTGGTCATACAGCTGAATACAGGATTTAGAGATTTGTGTTAAACTTAGCTTGACTGAATAAATTGGATTTCTGAATATCAGGTTTGCCTAGATCAGTCATTCTCAACCAGGGGTCCATGAGATCCCTCAAGGTGTTGTACAGTATTAGCAGGACCGGGCATGCAAATGCTTACATGATTCACGAGATAAACCCAGAAATTTCCAATAGGAATGTACAGTGTCCAAAACTTTCTGACCTGTTGTGATCTTCCTGAGTTCTTTTGCAACAGAAGAATTGCTCTATTATTTTTCCTAGTCAAAAAGAAAAGAAAGATAAGAGCTGGCATTTTGTGAGAGGTTCCTTGAGTCTAACGAGGGGTGCCTTGATTCCAACAAGGTTTGAGAGCCACTAGTTCTAGATAATAGGACCTGACCAGAATGGAAGTGAAGGTTATGTTCCTGACTGAGTCTCCCTGGCAGACAATGACTAGTCTAAGCTATTGAACCCAGTCTCTGGGCTCCATGCGTTTCCAGGCCAGCTGGGTTGAGCAGCTCTCTGCACACTGTTTCTAGGTCTGGTCTCTAAGTCAGATATCCAGGGTGCTGATGCTTTCTCAGGGTGTGAGATCCAAAAGTTTAACTGCCTTAAGTCTTAACCAATTCTGAACCTCCCAGGTCACTTACGCACATTCCCCCCAGAGCTCCAGCCTCTACCTATAGTGCTGATTTATAGTTAACTCTCTGGAGACACATAACAGATCAGATATAGAATGCAGGCTTTGTGGAAGAACTTCTTAAACATGCAGTCTTTATTCTCAGACAGCACAGGAAAGTTACAGATCAAGGCAAAACACCCAAACATAGTGGAGTCGTCAGTAGTCCTTACAGTCACTGGGTTTTTGTCACTGTCACTAAGGAAGGCAACTCTTCCTGTGATACAGTTGCTCTCCTTCCTTAGAGGTTGTGCCACATATGAAAGTAGTTTATTGTACCTTTTCTTTTCCCATCCTTCTGTGTTGGATTTTCCTTACTCCTGTTCCCCTTGCAATTGCTGAACCAGAATCATAAAATTCTCTCTGAACAACTCCATTGTCTTTCTGGGCTCCATTGTCCTTCTGGGTAGGACTATCTATTTTCAGCTTGTCACCAAATGAAGGTTCTAATCTACACCAAAAATTACATTATAAATTTTATTTATATCACAGAAAGGAATTGATAAACTGGCATTGACTTATTTTCCAAATGGTAACGATGAGCAAAAGATTGTAATAAGTGGCTGTATCTACACATGTGGCAGACTGGGCAGTTATGCAAATACTAAATGATTGCAGTAACCAGTGTTACTAAGCACTATCATTGCCAGTACTTTTTTTCCTGATGCTACCGTGCTACAGGCACAGTAGCTCATTACTGTTGTGTAGTGGCATTGCCACACAGCTGGTGCCTGGCAATGCTACTGCGCAGTAGCAACAAGCTAAGGTGCACTAGATCATTGCTACTCTGCCATAGCATCTCGTATAGATGCTCCCACTGCGTAATGTGATGTGAGGCAAGTTTTTAAAATGAAAGGGACATATCCTGTTCTCTCGCTGATCTGAATTTTGCAGTTAATCTACACTTTGGAGGGTGAAATGGGATTCCTTATGTAGAGCCAGTTTAGCAGTTCTAGCCACCCTCGCCCACAGCCCATGCCATTGAGACAGGGTGAAGTTGGGGTAAGGCTCCTACATTCTGGCATCCCCTTTTTCTGGGAAGGTCCCTTTGCAGCCAAGTGTAGTTTAGTAAATCGTACTAAAGGTTATAATGACCCTTGCAACTCCTGCCTACCCTATTTTCCTTGATATTGCACTGAGCCCATCTTGGCCAAACTAAAAATTATTTCTGGTATGCTGTGTTACAAATGCAATCATTTAAATATGTTGCTGCTCTCCAATGTTTCTTTTTTCATTGTGTTCCTACCAACACAATACTTTTTATCAGGCACTTAATTTCCTCACCAACTTCTGCCCCTCACTGGTAGTTTTGATGGCAGAATATGTAGCCCAATGATCTCAAAGTAACAGCAAAAATGCCAGAGTCTACTTAGCCAATTGCATTTGCAATCAATACTCACCATAACTTACTATGTCCTTTTACTGATCATAAGTGTCCATTTTTTACAGAACCCAACAGTAAAAGATTTAATTGGATTTGGCCTTCAAGTAGCAAAAGGTATGAAATACCTTGCAAGCAAAAAGTTTGTGCATAGAGATTTAGCTGCAAGAAACTGCATGTAAGTACAATTACCCAATTCCATGCCACATTATCAGCTATTGTGTGGGAGCATAGACCATATATTGCAATAGAAATGCATTTTTTCATGTTCTGCAATTACATTGATACTGGTCCTTTTCCATCCAAATTCACTTCTGTAACAAGCTAAAGATGTAAGGTTACATAGAGGCCTTAGGAGCATAGAGGAAAGGAAAACAAGGAGGATAGCTCTCAAACTTCAGCTGTCAAAGAATTAAAAAAAAATCTCCTAAGGGAATATAAGCTGCTGTTGTCTCAACTTGCTTCTTTATTGCTGTGTTTTCACCCGTCCTATCCATAAGCTGCATTTCTATACTACCTCATCTTGCAAGAAGATAAACATACTGAAACTTTGTGAAAGAAATGGGAAAATAACGAGGCAGTAACAGTGTAACTGCTTGACAATAATTTTTACAGAGGTGTGAGCTTGTTTTGGCTTGGCTCTGCACAAAAATTGTATTAAAAACAACATTTTGCAAAGAATCCTCTTAGTGTCTGGACAGCCAGATGGCCTAGCTTCCACAATGACTGACTGACATAGCTCTTGCCAACATTATTGTGCTGATTCATCATCTACATTATGAATTAATGAGAAACGGTATTAAGCATTAGAATTGTCTTTCTGTATATATGAAGACCTGGATTTCTGGTTACAGAAGGTTATTAACTCTTAATGTTCAACAATTAATCTGTTCTTTTTCAAAGTTAGTGTATCGTGCAATTCTGAAACCTGCATGAAAAGCATTTCCTAAATCAATTATCCTGCATATATATGGTATGGTATATATAAAGGTTATGGGTTCCATATTTCTAGGGTTTTCATGAACCAAGGAATTATTATACTGGATCAAACTCATGGTCCATCTAGTAGTCCTTTATCTTGGAGGAGCTTCAAGAAATGCCACAGTTGGCAAATGTAGGATGATCTACTCCTTTATCCGGAGCCCCAACAAGCAGAGATAGTTTAAAACCTAAAAGTATGAGATTTAATATCCCTTCCAATACTATCCTTTTGGTACTATCTGTTATAAATCTGAAGGTTTTTTATCCCTATAAATATCCAATCCCTCTCTAAGTCCTGCAATCAGAATTCTTCAGTGATTTTCTGTTGCTACAACTTCCATAGGTCAATCACACATTTTATGAAAGAAGTGTGTCCTTGTACTAGTTTTGAATTTGCGACTCACCAAATCCTGCCTTCCTACTGCAACAGCTATGTTCAGTCCAAAGGAGGGAAGGAAAGGATAGGAGCTGCCCTACAGACTTTTTTCATCTAGTATTACTACATCTATTAAATTACAAATATATGCCAAACACCTAGTGTGTTCCGTGACGTACACCAGGTATTTCCTATACTGTGAGACTATCATCAGAGCTGAAGACTTAATGTGCTAACAGGGAGCTGTGACTTGCCTAAATTAAAAGCAAACAGTAATGACATATTTTGATATGAAAACCAGTAGATATCTAGAAGAGGCAGCTATTTAAGAAACAGTGTTACATGCACTGTCAGAATGAACAGGATAGTAGCAAAGACCTTTTCTTAAAATGCAATTGTTTTTTTAAAAAAGTAGTTTGAATTGTATTATCGAAGAAGTAGCAAGAAGTTTCCTGAACTCCTGTAGTTTGTTTTATGATTATTACACATGCTATGCTGCAGGTCTTTTGCTTTAATTTAGTAGTAGTAAGTAAATGTAAAATACAGCACTGCCTTCCAAAGTTATGGTTTCCAACATGCAAATCGCTCATTATAATCTAGGGAAGAGTCAAAGCCATTGTAAATCCTGTCTACTCAGCTGCAGATAATAATTTTTGTCATTTCCGTAGGCTGGATGAAAAATTCACTGTCAAGGTTGCTGATTTTGGTCTTGCTAGAGATGTGTATGATAAAGAATACTACAGTGTGCACAATAAAACAGGAGCCAAGCTGCCAGTGAAATGGATGGCTTTAGAAAGTTTGCAAACTCAGAAGTTCACAACAAAGTCAGATGTGGTAATGTACAAATTGTTTAGTATCATTTCCTCCTTTTCCTCGTGTGAAACACATCCCCACAAGTATTGCTAAAGGCATTATTATGGCACAACAGCTTGGCATAATTGTTTCCTCAGGGAAGAACCCAGAACCTAATCCTACTCCCAGTGAAATGGAGGGCGAGTTTCTCACTGACTTCCCTGAAAGCAGAGTTGGCTCTTCAGTCTGCCATAGGAGAGCTGCTGCAAAACATAGGAAAACAGGAGATTAGCTCTGATAAACTTCAGATATAACAGACCTTGAAAATGTTTTAGGCACTGATTATGTTTTTAAAAAGCAAATAACACCAGCTCAAGTGTCACCTGGCTATTTATTAAGAAAAAGAATTTCTAGCTGGAGTTGCCAGATGTCTGCAATACTTTGAATTCCAACTGCACCTTAAACCTAAATATTAGGTTGTGATGTACAGAATTGCCACCATTTTCTTCACTATGGAATTAGATGGGGTTAACCAGACTACCAGAGTATGTATACTGGCAGAGCTCCACCACTGACCTCAAAGGAGCCCTGCCAATTCACACCAGCTAGGGAGTTGGCCCAGGAACTTTTTATTTTTCTTTCATTTGCTTAGTTCAGTTTCTCTGGCTGTAGTGTACATGGTTTCTCAGATTTGTACAGCATTTATTAAGTTACTTAAAAAGGGAGCTGCATGCAGTAAAAGAGCCTATTTCAAGGGGGAAATGGATGCACCCTTGAATGCTCAAAACTGTCAAGCTTAAAGTGGAGTTCAAAGCTCTCCAGCTCTATGATTTACTACGTCTTTGTTCCCTTGTTTTATTAGTGGTCTTTTGGTGTGTTGTTATGGGAACTTATGACAAGAGGGGCACCGCCCTACCCTGATGTAAATTCTTTTGATATAACCGTCTATTTATTACAAGGAAGGAGGTTATTGCAGCCTGAATACTGCCCTGATCCACTGTAAGTAGTTTGCACAATCTCTTGCAAATGTTATTGATTCTGAGTTTGTTGGCAGTGGGAGTCTGTTTTTATGATTTCTAACTCTACTTTCTCTCAATGGCAGGTATGAAGTCATGCTCAAGTGCTGGCATCCGAAACCTGAAATGCGCCCAGCATTTTCTGAACTAGTTTCAAAAATATCAACAATCTTCTCCACTTTTATTGGGGAGCATTATGTTCATGTCAATGCTACCTACGTTAATGTGAAATGCATTGCTCCTTATCCTTCCCTTTTGTCATCACAAGACAACATAGACAGGGATGTGGATACATGACTGGGTGTCTACAGAACATCAAAGAGACATCCATTACTAGTAGTATGAACAAAAGTAAATGTTTTGTCCGCTACTTTTTCACTGCCCAGTCTTTGTGAAAACACTGTCACACGTGTTTGTTGTCCATATTGCACTATTTTGAGGAGGTGATGTCATGCTGTTTAAAGTTATGGGATTCTTGTACCCTACAGTGGTAATTTCCAAATATTCTGAGCAAGTGCATCAGCAATCAGACTAAAGAACTCAGCTGTTACTACTTAAAGCTAGGACTCACCAACTCTCATTCATTTGTACAAGCTTTGCAAGCTACCATTTGTTGTGCCTCAAGTCTTGTACAATTGAATGAGGTAAGTAACAGTGATGCACAAGTTCCCAGTACAGGGTCATATAATTAATGAGGTAAAAGAGCACCTAGACCACAGGTTACTGAAGCTGGAAGTACCATTAATGGTGCACATACTATTGGTCATCAGGCATTGCAGAGAGAGTTTTATAAAAAGACCATGTTAGTCAAAATTATAAGGCTGCAAAATGAGTTCCTCCTGTTGGATCATGTAGGCTCTACCTTTTCTCTTCTTTTCTCAATTGTTAAGCTTATGAAAGGACAACGCAGCCTAGAGACATCCAGTCAGCCTCATGGCAAGTTGCTAAACTGGCGCACGTCAGCATTCCAAAGCAGAATGAAATTAACAAGTACATCAGCTTTGAAGTAGCAGTGTATTTATGCTGTTCATAAAATCGAAAGGAGCGAGCTAGAAGTATGCATTTCCATTGCTGCCAGAGTCATTCCAATGTTCTACCACTTCTTTGTGAAATCACTGCACCGATAGATTTCCTAATGAAAAATATGAGGCTTCACTGCTTTACATAATGAATGACCCATTCGGGGAGACTAAAAACTCTACAGAGTCTAGATTAACCAGTATGCTAAAACCTGGGATGCAGCAGTTTGGGGCACACCACTTTGGAGAGGTACTCAGTTAGATCTAAAAGGAGTAAATGTGAGAGGAACCAGGCAAGCAGAGGCTCCATGCAACTGGCTATTGACCCAGGATATGAATAGCTGTGCCCGCCAGCCCAACGGTGGAGCTGCAGCCTGAAAGGAGCAAAAGGGTCAGCTGAGGAGCTGCCAAGTCAGCCGAAGAGAGCCAGCTGAACCAGAAAGGCTGCTAACTTCTGCAAAGCAGTGCTAAAGGGTTAAGAAAGCTGAATGGAATGGGGAAAATGGTTACGCCCTACAGCTGCTCCTTGACTTAATCTAGGCTAGTGAGTTATTATATACAGCATATTTCTAAATTATGACCAGAAAAGTGATTTTGAAAAGATATAGTCATTTAGGCTTTTGATATTTAGGGAAGATTACTATAGCTTTCATGCAAGCATGGTGTGTCATTTCTGTTCCTGTGGAATTCTGTGCATACTACTGTATAGCTTGTTTGGTGTAGAATATAGCTGGTTTCATTGGTGAAAACACTTAAAATATTCTATTTTTATAAAAAAAGTTTATTTTTAATGACATAGACAAAGTTTGGTTAGGCCACAAGATACTGCACTGTGAACATTTCAGAACTTTCCACTTTTGATTCATAAATTGTAACAAGATCAAAATTACTATGTACTGTGTAAATATCAAGAAGGACAAGAAGTGATTGCAAACACATTCCACCCTAAGTAAAATATTACCATTGCTGGAAGCCAAACATTTTAATGTCCTCAAAGGAAGTTAATCCTTATAAAGGACTTGATTATAAGGAAGATTTATTGTTTTACGTGGACGATTTATCATGAGGGTGGATTGTGTAAGCAAAGTATGAGCTGATAGTACTGTATTGTGTTATATCACCACTCTCTATTCAGATGCAAACATTTCATGCATGCTGAGAGCAATACTAATTGTAAATTGCTAAAGGACAAAAGGTTCTGCTCTAGGCAAAAAGCAGAAACATTCATCTCCATGGTTGTTAAAATGGCTAAGGAAGTTTATGACACAGATGTGGAGGAAATCCTCCAAACTTGTATATACATGCTCAAGGAAGGCTGCAATGTGAAAACAGAGAACATTTTTACTATTTATGAACTTTTGGTTAATAAAGTTATTGTTGTGTCTGGGACACCTGTAAGAGTATGTGATTCTGGTAAGGATTTCTTGTTTGTAAATTCATCTATCTAAAAATGAGCTGAATGGTACTTACGTTTATAGTTGGTGGTATGACCTAATAAACATGTTATTCAACTGAAGCAGTGTAATATTTTGCTTGCAGACAATTCATGTCACTACTATTTTTATTTGACCATTAGACTTATTTGCCTACGTCTACTAACATGAGAAGGGGAGGATGGAAACCTGTGGAACTGGATTTAGCAAGCAGCAGGAAGGGATAATTTAGAAACATAAAACTATAGGGCTTGCTGCAACTAATGGTTAATCTAATTCAGCAACCTGGGTAGTGGCCAATACTATGCATTTCAGAGGAAGGTATAAGCTGCCTTCTTAAAGCAGGGGTCAGCAACTTTTTACTGCCACAGGCCAGAACATGTGATCCAGCCCCCTCCTGTGGACTCAAAATCTCCTCCCCCTGCCTTTGTTCAAGGTAATTTGCATTATCACCAAGCCCAGAGATACCTCACCACATAAGAAACTCCTGCTCAGAAGTGCATTCCATCTTTTACTCTTCTGTGAAATATGAAACATCATAACCAGAAGGAAATATGACTCTTATGTCCTGCGTGCCACCAAGCAACTTCAAGGTAAACAGACTATTCCAACTTTTCTCTGCGCCTAACCTACATAAAATGAACTGTTCCAAACAGGAGATTTTACAACACCTTCAACTCTCCTATGAAAGATGAATTTTCATTTCTATGTAGGAAAATTTTTACAATCTTTTCTCCTATGCCTAAAGAAGGGTGCCTGCACACAAAAGCTTGAAAATAAAGCTTTTTGGGGGCAAATATCTTGTTGGTCTCTAATAAAAGATATCACCTCTACCACAAGTTCTGATTCCTCCTCCCCCCAGGTACCCAAGGATGCAGGTACCTAAGCTACCTGCATCCTTGTTGCAGATACCTCGTCTGTCTGCAGCAAAGGTAAGCACAGGCAAGAGAGGGCTGCAGAGGGATGAGCTATGGAGAGATGGGCAGCTCAGTACAACTGCATTCTGCCCAATCTCCTGTACCTCCCCAGGCCAGGTCAGACCTATGATAGCACCTGTCTGTGCTCAAAATTCACAGCCACAAGTCCCCTCCTGGAATTAGACCCTTTAACCCTTCTAGTGGATGAGGAGTTGGTGATCCTACCATTGTCTGTCTTCCTCAGTTGCCCGGGGGTTAGAGCACTCATCTAGCACATAAGAAATACAGGCTCAAGTCTGTCCTCTGCCTGAGGGAACCTGAACCCAATCTTTCACTTCCCAGGCAAAAGGGTTCCCTGTCATGGTTCTTAGTCTTTCCTCTAGAAGATTTTGCATTGTGTATGGCCTGTTTAAATAATAATTGGTCATGTTGGATAGATGGAACAATAGAGAGCAGATGAGAATTACTCTTCAGTCTAGTGTTCAAGGGAATCACTGGGGTTCCAGTCCCTGCTCCAATGACTACTTAATTACTCTGTGTATCTATTCCAGTGGTGGGGGAGAGGGGGTGTTTTAAATGAGAAAGGCACTTAACTCTGGACTGGAAGGAGAATTTAATGCTGCTCATGATTCATAATTATGAACTTTCTCCTTGGGGTAGGTGCTTAAGCTAGGTCAGTCTTAACTGTTTTGGAGGGGAGAACTTAAGCCATGTCTCCAGGGGTGTCTGGTGCCTCTTGAGTTGGGGGGGCATGCGCCCCCCCGACACCAGTCAGTGATGGTGGGGGACATCCTCCAGTGACCGATCCCGCTGGCTGGGGCAGGGGGTCCCCCTGCAGCCGATCCCCCGGTCTCACTCACAGTAAAAGCAATTGTACCACTTCCAGAGCTCCCCAGCCACTTCCAGAAGCAGCACGGCCACTTTTGCTGGCAGCCCCTGCTGGCGCTTGCGGGGGGGGGGGGCATGCTGGTGCTTCCACCTGCCCACAGGCTACACAGGGTGGCCTGACAGGGGGTGCACCAGAACTCTCAGGGGGTGCATGTGTACTCCCTACACATCACCCCTGCATGTCTGCATGTCTCTTTCCTCAGACTTTTTTATGGGCTGGCTTAAGTGGCTATCACACAACAGGAAGGCTTTTGTGAAGTGTATTTTAGGCACCTAAATATTAAACAACGTCATATTTAACCTCATATCATGGGTGGGGTGTGAATATATCCCAGAGTGATTATAACCCAATCCCTCAAAGTGTTCTGCCAAAGGATAAAGTTTTAAATCCAAACCACTTTGAATGAATTAATCAAATGCAAAAAAAAAAAAAAAAGCTCACACCTGTAGAAAACCTTAATGAGATGAAATATGCTGTGATAGCTAAATAAATTTTCCTCAAGCTTTCCAGATGAACTTGGTTGAAGATCTCCTTGGTTGAGGACAGACATAAACATAAACAACTCAACTCAAAAGGTAATTGGAGGAGGAAAGTTATTTGAAGTTTAGAATGAACGTGGCCTTTTGTCATGTTTCAAATCTGGAACAGCTAATAATGCTGATGTGTTTAATATCAAAGAATGATTTCACTTAGAACATCCTAGTACATGTTGTGGTTGCAGTGATAGGGTCAGCTAAAAACTCTCAAGCTGGGGACCAAAGTTACACAAACTGGTTTAAGTAATCAGAAACTGTAACAGAAGTACACATAAGCCAGTTTCAGAATGGCTGAAACTGGTTTAAGACAAACCTGGTTGAATGTGGTACCAGACTTAACTGAGTTGGGTCAAACCAGTTTATAAAACTTCTGTCCCAGACCCCCTTCCTGGGCTTGGCTGAGCTGTCTTCTCCAGCAGAGCAGGGCTAGCCCTGCCCCTCCGCTCCCTAGTTAGAGCAGTAAGGGCTGGCTGACGGGGGGTGGAGGTGGGCAAGCTCAGCTTGGGATGCAGCCCAGTATGGGGGGACTGCCCAGGCAAACTCTGGATGGGGGATGGGGCCAGGGAGGGAGGTTAAACACCCCTTCCACTGCTCAAACTTACTGCTAGCTGCAACTGTGGACTAGAAATCCCAGAGGCACCTGGAAGAAGGAAGAGGAAGTGATGAGCAACCCCAAATAGTCCTGCTGCTGTGACTCTGGACTGCAAATCACAGAGACCTTGGGGGCAGCAAGAAGCCAACACATTGCCCATGCTGGCTACATGCTAGAGAGTCATGCTTTTATACCTCCCCCCCGCCCCAGCTTCTGGCCTGAGCTGCTGCAGGCATGTGGCTGCATTTCCTGAATCAAAGGTAAACGTCTGTCCAGTTGTTTCTCAGTTTAATCTCTGCAGCTTAAACTAACCTGCAAAAACTGAATCGATTCAGCCTTGGGCTTTTTGACTGCCTGTACTTAGCCTCAATGATTCTCCAAGTTCTATGCAGTTGGAAATAATCCCCAGTATCATCAATCTATTGCAAGACAACATACAGCAGAATGTAGTTCTTAACTTAAATACCAGATTTGCAATGCATTCCTCTGCTTCTTTCACATGATTCTACAAAATTTGCTGTATACTGACTTTCTAAATGGGTGCCAGAATAGCAATATTGTCATGCTTGGTTATGTGTCTTAGGAACTTTCAAATTGGGCCAGACCTTCAGCTAGCATGAGTTGGCATGGCTCCATTAAAGTTAATACTAGCTAGGAGTATGTTTCCCTTATAGGCAAAAGTAACAAAAGACAAACAAAAGGTAAAAAGTCAAATACACAAAAACCAAGAGAGTAAACAATTAAGGGATGACATCTTGACCCTGTTCAAGTCAATGGAAGTTCTGCCATTTGCTAAAAGGTGCTTGGATTTCACCCAAGGTTTTTGATGCAACGTTAAGTCAGCTGTTTTACATGGCTTGTACATTTTAAAACAAAATAATACTACTTTTTTTAATGAAACAAGGAAAATGGCAATACTCTCCCACTGCCCTGAACTAGTTGTGTTGTCCATTGTTATTTTTTTGCATCTCACTCATCACTGCTATTTTTGTGGTTTATTTCCTGTTAAAATGAACTTTACTGTCTTATAGAACCTATTTGAAAGAACATGAGGGAAAATGGCTATTATAGTTCCCAGAATTAGTAAGGCTGAAACATCCTTTAAAAGAGCTTCTAAAGACTTGTGCAGCTGTAAGGCAAGCTAGCCTCAGCAATCACTAGGAATGGGTGAGTATCTCATATAGGAATTTGGTCATAACCATATAAATCAGGAAAATCAAATCCTTATGCACTTTCTAACTCATCAAGTGAAGGTCTTACTCTTGAGAAGCTCTCATTTCCATTGTTTCTCAAAGGTACATCTTGAAGTGTAGGTTGTGGGCTCTAAGGCTAGGGACAGAAGTGACACATAAACCAGTTTAAATGATCAAAAACTGGTTTAAACCTGTAACAGAACATAAGTTTAGTGCACAAAAACCAGTTTCAAAATGGCTAAAACTACTTTAAGATAAACCTGGTTGATTGTAGTATCAGACTTAACCAATTTGGGCCAAACCCGTTTATGCAATGTCTGTCCCAGACCCCTTCCTGGTTTAAGTTAAACCAGAGTCCTCCAGCACCCCAGAAAGCTCTCTCGCTTGGGCTGTGTTGTCTGCTGGCCCCACCCCTCTGCTCTCTAACCTGAGCAGGGACAGGGATGGACATGGCGAGACACCAGCAGGCATAGTTCCACTAAGGCAAAGTAAGCAGGGAGGGATTAATTCTTCCTTCCTTCCCCTCCCCCCATACTGCAGCTGGGGTCTGCCTGTCACCTGTGTGCAATGGAGGGGGTTGGGGGCTGGAAGACCCCAGCTGCAGTCCCCAGAGGCAGAAGGGATGGAGGAAGGAATTAACCCCCTCCCTGACCCCCTTCACCTTAATTGGGCCAAGCCAGGATGGCATCTGACCAGGTCCCATCCCTGGAGCAGTGAAACAAGGAGGAGGGGAAGCAGCCTCTGTGTCAGGGTGCCCAGGACTGGGGTTTCCCCCCCTCCCTTCCCTGTCCCACAAGCAGGGACCACAGCCATTGCAGCATGGCCCCATTAAAGCTAAGGGGGCAAGGAGGGGGTTAATTCCCTGCCCCTCCCACCAGGGACCTCTTCCCTGCAGGGTGGGGAGGGGGGACTCCAGAGGGGAATTCTTCCACCTGCTCCTCCTGCCCCATTCAGGGTAGGGAGGGGGGCTCCGCACACAGCTGCCCAGCCCCAGAGGAGGACTCTTCCCCCACCTCCTGCCCCTATACCCCCCACCAATGGGGGCAGAGAGAGGGGGTCTGTGTGTAGGACTGCCTGGCCCAGCCTGGGTGAGGGGAGTGGCTGTCACTAAGCCACAGCTTCCAGGGATGGCCATACCCCCATGGCCTGGCCTGGTCTCACTCAGCCAGAAGCCAGGGGGCACTACAGCAGCCCTCCCTTCCCTTCCACAGGGGTGTGGGCAGGCCCTGACAGGCCTGAGTAATGTGCCTGCATTTCTCAAATGAACAGGGAATGTCTATCCACTTACAAACTGGTTCAATCTCTGCAGGTTAGACTAATCTGCAGAGACTGAATCAATTCAGGCTTTGGGCTTTTTGAATGTCTGTCCCTAGCCTAAAGGATGCAGGAGATCTGACAACTTAGACTGTTCATTTGTGAGTAAGAAATGTTTCCATGCATTTCCAATCCCAAGTGCAGTGCTGCAAATTCAGTGGAACTCAGCTGACTTCAAGGACATCAGTGTAACTAAGATCATGGTCCTACTCTGGAACTGTGGTTGCATGCATGTCCTGTGTGAAAAATGTTTGAGCAAATCCTCATCCATTTGCTAGTGTGAAAGGTGTAATTGCTTATAACAAAAATGTTGAAAATCAGTTTTCTGCTAAAGATCAAACGTTTATTACCACCCTCTGTCCTCCTGAGAGGCCCAAAAAGAAGAATTCCGTTTCAGAGTTTTAAGAAGGAAAAGTTAGTGTTTTTTGCTGATGAACTAGCTTTATATTCCTGCACAGCTTGAAAGCTCCCTGGGAGAGTGTGGAAAGAGACCCTCAGCTGTGAGCTAAAAGGGGTGTGTTGTTTGCATTGTGCTTGCCTGAAATCCCAGCAAAGGTCCCAAGGTCAGGGCAGAGAGCCTGCCCCAGTTGGAAGGCAATCAGGTGCGGCTGAGCTACCCCAGACTCAAAGCTTAGAGACTTTTAAAGAGATTAGACTGTTCTTGGTTTGGTTTTTTGGGGGTTCTTTTGGGTGAGGGGGGAACAGTGCATGGAAGAGGAAGGATTTGGCTAGTTTAAAGTCAGGACAGGGAGCTTTAGACAGCAGACCTGCCTTCGGTATATTGCACTGAGCTTTCGACAGTTTGAGGGTTCAGAGGGAAGCAGTAGTTTGGTGTAAGCCTTTAAGTGAATGTAGTCGGAGACTCTGTTGGAGTTTGGACTCTGTGTGATCTTGTTTTTAAAATTAAACCCAAAGAAAAAGTTTGTCCCCCCTGCACAGCTTCTTTTCAGAAACACCAACGCTGTCCCTGCAACAGCCTCTCAAAGTGACTTAGGTAGGACTCAAAGCTCACCCACAGGGTAGAATCAGAGATAATGCTCACCCACAAGTCTGAATCTAAATCAGACTGCAAAAGCATGGCATGCAGGAACTTCCATGTGTAAATGGAGATGATCTAGCCTAAAATGCTTGCCTCCTTAAGGCCAAGCAGTCTAGCTAATATATAATTGATTATGACAATGTGACAAGGGATCCATCTTTAACTGGAGTTCCTGGTGTTAGGGCCCCTCTATTATTATTGTTATTGTTACCACTAGAGCTTTGCTTAGCAGCATGTTTTGACACTTTCTTCAGAGTATATGAGATATGAAAACTCATCTCCTTGGCTATAATTGCTGCTCCCAAAATGTTAGAGTGCATGACTTATGCCAAAAATTGACTCTTCTACAGTATGTTGCAAACACATAACAGCTATTGGAATATCTTTGTACCACCTGAGAAAGGAACTTACTGGAAAACACTAAGCTCTGGCTTTATTAAACCACAACAAAAGGGGTTTGTACAACAGGGAGGCCAGTATTCTCATGACAAGTATATGGGTCAGTGAAAATTGAAGGATGATTTAACTAAGACAGCTGAGTTGCAGCTCGCTGAAGCTTACAAATATGAGTATGGAAATGGTATGCAATTAATGATAAACACACGTTTTGTAATAACCCGCACGAACAATCACTGTCAGCAAAGTTGGTTGTAATAGAAGAATGGAAGTCACATCAAGTTCCAAATAACTGCTAAGAGTTTTCCCAAGCACAGACTTTGATTTTTACAGAAAAGCTGACTAACTTCAGCAAAAATAAACCATGAGACTCTCTTATAAAGAAAATCATGCAACTTTGATCCTCCCTTGGACTTCTTGAATATCTGTACCTAGATATGAGAGTGTTTCTAAATGTATTTTATGTAATTTAAGTGGCTAACCTTAAAATAATAGGTACATCATGTAAAAGTTTAAGCCGGGGTGGACAAAATACAGCCTGTGGGACAGATCCAGCCTACCAGGCCGTTCTATCTGCCCCATGGATCCCTAAAAGATTTAGAAAATTAGTAGTTATCTGCCCGTGGCTGCCTTTTAAAGATAAGAGGAACCAGGGGCAGTAGGACCCATGGGGAATTGGTGGCAAAACTAAACAGCCACAGCAGCAACTCCAGCTCAGCCCCATCCTCCCTCCAGACCTCCCACCCCACCCCAAGCCCCAGCCAGAAGCCTTCTGGCCTGGGACTGTCCCTGCCTCCCTGTGCCAAGGGAAATACAGATAAGAAGTAGTTGGGAAGGAGGGAGGCAGGGGAGGACCATGGGCGATCACCACAGTCCTCAGAGCCGGCCAGGCCAGTAATAGGTCTCAGCACTGCAGCTGGGAACTACATGGTGCTGGCAGGTGGGGGAGTGGGGAAATGGCTGTGGCAGGCGGGGGGAAGGGGCAGCAGATGGGCACACGGAGCGCAGTGACATCCGGGTGGGAAAGTGTTGTGCACACTGGTGCCCCAGGGCCAGCACCAGCGGGTCCCAGAGTGGAGCAGCAGGAGTATGGGCTGTGTCTATGGAGATGGGCTGGCTCCCTCCTCTCCCTGCTTAAGCAGCACAACCCAGCTCCACTGACCCCCGCCAGCCTGCATCACGTGCTCCTGCTGCCCTGCCCTGAGCCCTGCCAGCACTATTCTAATTACTTCTAGATGTTATTTTGCTCTTAGTATAAATTTCCCTGAGCCTTTTTGGGAAAAGCAGTATACAAATCTAATAAACAAATAGGTAAAGCAGAAATAACTCTTGTTTCAGTAAGTGCGACATTGATAGCACAGATAGCAGACTGGCAGCTGTACTCCAGTGATATTCCAGTTTCATGCACAAAATGTGCTTAAACCAGGGGCGGGCAATTATTTTCAGGTGAAGGGCCACTTACCGAGTTTTGGCAAGCCCTGCCCCATGACAGTTGCCCCACCCCCTGGTTGCCATCTTGGGCCCAGAAGCCCCACCCCCTAACCCTTGACCTTTGGCACTGAAAGTCCTTTCCTTTGCCTCCTGGAATTACTCTTTTCAGCAAGGGGTTTTACCATCTCTGACCCAGAAAAATACCAAATTATATTCTAACAATCAAATGTACTACAATATTCATGAATTGAATTTTAAAAAATTAATATTTTTGTCCTGATTTACATGTGTTTACATGTGTTTGTGTAGTGTACATAGAGTTGATAGTATAATAGCTTAAAATTAAGTCTTACTCTTGTATATTGTGAGAGGGTGTGGGTGGGAGGGTGAGTATAGGTTTGTGGGTGTGTAGGGTGTGGGGCACCATATCCTAGCTGCTTCTGTGATCCTGGCGCTGCAGCTGGGAACCACATGATGCCGGAGTACAGCAGGTAGAGAGGAGTGGGGGGAGCAGGGAAATGGCTGCAGCAGGCGGGGGGAGGGAGCAATGAGTGGGCACGTGAAGCACAACAACAGCTGGGCAGGAGCACAGGGCCCGTGCCAGTGCACTGAAAAATAAACTAGAAAACAAGAAGTCCCTAAATAATACTCCAGTTTAGCCTTGCATGCTAAATACCTGGCCAAATAGGAAGGTCTTATAGTACTTCCAGAAGGTCTTATAGGTTGGGGTCTGGCAGGCCGAGAGAGAGAGGGAATTTCAGAAGTGAGGAGCAACTACTGTGAATGACTTCCTACATGCATGTTTTTACCTGGCAGATTTGGTGCCTTGACGGTACTTGCAAGGCGTTGCTCTCAGTTGACCTTAGCAATTTCTGTAGGGCTAGAGTTACTAGGGGATCTAACCCCTCAAACCTACAGATCGCTCAAGAAATACATTGGTCTTAGAGTGTCTTTCAGGAAGCACAGTCTGTACTTTCTCCAAAGGGCTCTGCTACCCCTGGATTTTTTAATTTCTCATATTTCTGGACATGAGGTTCCACACTACAGAAGGGCCTGTGCAAATGAACGGTTTCTCAGTGTTCATTTTTGTGAGTAACCTTCATAGGGCTGGTAGGGGGATGGCACATGGACAGTGTTTTCCTGGATTGCTTTTCACATGCACAAATCCCCAGTCTTATGCTGGGGTAACTGTACCATAGCAGCACCCCTCCTGCCCTACCTCCCTGACTAAGATCCTCAGGGGGTTTAACCCAGCTGAGCAGAGAATTACTTGGTCTTATATTTTGCTGCATAAACCCCTAAAGGGGGGGATAAAATGATAGCAATTTCATGATGGGAAATTAGTAACTCTGAGGGGTTAATGACCCATTTTAAAAGCCACTATGAAATGCCCTTGCTTAATGAAATACTTAAATAGGGTGACATTTGTCATACTGTATTTATGCGCTTGTCTGCCAAATAGATTTTTATAAAATAGACTCATTCTTAAAATGCAGCATACACTGGTGATGTGATCACTCTGATATTTTTCAACATGAATTCAGGCTGCAGAGTTATCATCTGAGTGAAAACTAACCCCCCCTTTTTACACCTGAATAGTGCAACACAATCTTTGTCCTTTTTTCTCACATCCAGCCACAATCAGGAAATTACAAAGCCTGGTGAGTGATCAGAGGTTTTTGTTGCTTGAGATACCCAATATCACCTCCTGACATTTAATATTGTGTCTTTTTTTTATTCTGTATTGTTATTTACCATCCCTTACATTTACGGCTCAGTGGTTCCATTCTGTCACAGTCCTGAGCAGAAGATGTAAAAGCTGGAGGAACTTAGTCTGTCAGGCTAGGGACAGGAGTTACACGGACTTAACTGATTTAGATTAAATTGGTTTATTGAATTTCTGTCCCAGATCCCCTCCAGATTCAAGTTAACTCATGATCCCCCAGCATCCCAGGATGCTTTGCACCACCCCTGCAGGTTAGCTTTGGCTCAAGCTGTCCGCTCCACCTAAGCAAGGAGAGTACTCTAGTGCCTTCCTTCTCCCCCCCCCCGCCACCTTAGCCCTCCTCCTCCCTACCAGTTTCTGGCTTGGGCCAATGCAGGCATGTGATTGCATTTCCAGAATCAAAAGTGAATGTCTATTCACTTGTTTATCAGTTCAGTCTACACAGATGAGACTAACCTGTGAAGATTGAATCGATTCAGCCTCAGGCTTTTTCACTGTCTGTACTTTCCTAAGGATTGCTGTGAACTGCTCATCTTTGTCTACCTGATCAGGAAGTGATGGATTTAGGCATTTGAAGTTGGATTCCCTTCTTTTGGAAAAGTGTAGTATTGGCCATATGGACAGTAAACAATGTGTTGTAGGACAGAGAGGCATTTGTTTTGTAATTCCTACCTTGTTATGTCTTCAAAGTGTGTCAGAAGCATTGGAAGGATAGGATGAGCTTCTATCATATTGAATGCCCTTTAGAATTAAATCTGAAGAAAAAAAGGAAGGAGGAGGAAAAAAAGCCAGCAACCCAGGCAGCCTCTCAAGAAGCCAAGGTACACTAGGAAATGTGGCAGCTTACTTAAGATCTATCAGTAATTTGTATTTCAAGACAAGCCAAAATGAATAAAAGGGTATGCTACAAGATGCAACTGCATCCTATCTCCACAATCAAATAAAATCACAAGAACTTCCAACATGAAGGCATGATCCAACTCCAAGAACAATGGACATACAACTCCAAAGTAACTCACTCCATCTGATGAGAAGAGTCTGAGTGTAGACCAAAGTTTCCTGTGAAATACTGGAGTTGGAGATGGAGATTTGGGGAAACCCCCTAAAGAAAATTAGGGAACACTAGGATGGTATGAGTGAGGACAGCTTTTCCATTTTTTCCATTGGTGCCCTCCATCAAATATTCCCTTGGGAACATGTTGAGATGAATGGATAAAGAATGCTGATAAGAATGTTACTGGACAGAGTAGAGCTGTGCAAAGCTTTGGTCACTGATTTGATTCAGTGGACATTCAGCTCGATTCGGTGGCCAAATCTCCAAATTCAAATCGAATCAGGAGACCCTTTAATCTCTCCTGCTTGCAAGTAGTAAAATTGACCTGGTTGGCCTAGTGGAGACATGATGGGATGAAACATTTGACTGGGCATTAGACATAGAGGGCTGTAGGTTGTTTAGAAGAGATAGCAAGGGGAAAAAGGGTGGGAGGGGGTGTGCTCTATGTTAGGGAACAGTATACCAGTTCTACCTTCCAAATGGGACCAGAGGAAGGCTTAACTGAGACCCTGTGGGTCAAGCTCCAAGGAGTGCGGGGCGAGAGGGATCTGGTGGTAGGGGTTTACTACAGGCCACCACATCAGGAGGAAGAACTGGATCTGGAATTTTCTAGGCAGCTTGGGGAGGCCGTGTGTGCAAAGGATGTTGTGGTCATGGATGATGTGAATTACCCTGACATCAACTGGGAGGAGCAGCCGGCCAGGTCTAGCCACTCACGAAGGTTCCTGACGTGCGTACAGGACCTACACCTTGTGCAGGAGGTACTCGTCCCCACTAGGGGAAATGCCATACTGGATCTGGTGTTAGCCTCTGGGGATGACCTGATGGGGGATGTGCTAGTACAAGAAAGGCTAGGGGACAGTGATCATGAAATGATCCAGTTTGCTATTCAGAGAAAGGTGGAGAGGGTAACTAGCACAGCCCAAATGCTTGACTTTAGGAAAGCCAACTTCAATGTGCTCAGGGCAGTAGTCAGGGAAGCACTAGGAGTCCAGGGGGTAGCTAGTATGGGGGTCCAGGAAAGGTGGTCCTTCCTCAAGGATCTATCCTTGGGGCGCAGCAGGATGCAATTCCACTGCACAGGAAAGCAGGAAAAGGGTCCAAGAAAACTTCATGGCTGAGTGCGGATATCCAGGCTGGCCTGAGGGCAAGGAAAAAAGCGTACTAGTGGTGGCAGCAGGGGGCAGGGACCAAGGAGGAGTACACCTCCCTGACCCGAGCTTGTAGGGATTTGGTAAGGAAGCCTAAAGCAACACTGGAGCTTAGATTAGCTTCTGGGATTAAGGATAACAAAAAGTCCTTCTTCAAATATGTAGGTAGCAAGAAGAAGTCTTGGGGTAACATTGGACCCCTACGAGGGAGGACAGGACAGTTGGTGATGGACACGTGAGAGAAGGCAGAACTCTTTAACAAGTTCTTTGCCTCCGTGTTCCTGTCTGCTAACAATGGGGTGCTCTTGGGTGACAGCGTAGAGAGGCCCAGTAGGGTTGCGAGTCCCCCGACTGTTAGTTCAGACCTATCTAAGGATTACCTGGAGGGCTTGGATGTATCCAAGTCAGTGGGCCTGGATAACCTTCATCCGCGGGTGCTGAGGAAATTGGCTGGTGTCATTGCAGAGCCATTGGCATGGCTGTTCGAGGACTCCTGGTGCTGAGGACTGGAAAAGGGCCAATGTGGTCCCTATTTTCAAGATGGGGAGGAAGGAAGAGCCTGGCAACTACAGGCCAGTCAGCCTCACTTCTTTCCTGGGGAAGGTCTTTGAAAAAATTATCAAGGGCCACACTTGTGAGAGCCCTGCAGGGGAAGTGATATTGAGGGGAACCAACACGGGTTTGTGCAAGGCCAATCCTGCCTGACTAACCTGGTCTCTTTCTATGACCAGGTAACAAAAAGCTTAGATGGGAAGGAGGTAGTCGGTGTCATCTTCTCGGACTTCCAGAAAGCATTTGACACAGTGTCCCACCCAATTCTGGTGGGCAAGCTCAGGGACATGGGTGGCAAACCGGTTCCAGGGGTGCACCCAGAGGGTGGTGGTGGACGGGACTATGTCAGCCTGGGAGGGTGTGGGCAGCGGAGTCCCCCAGGGCTCGGTCCTTGGGCCGGTGCTGTTCAATAACTTCATTAGTGACCTGGATGAGGGTGTGGCGAGCACCCTGTTCAAGTCTGCTGATGACACCAAGCTGTGGGGTAAAGTGAATACACCGGCAGGCAGGGACCACATCCAGGCAGACATGGATAGGCTGGAGAAGTGGGCAGATGTGAACAGGATGTGGTTCAACAAGGACAAATGCGGAGTGCTGCACTTGGGGAGAGGGAACCAGCATTATGGTTATAGGT
>NW_017728931.1:99592530-99615765 GCF_001723895.1 Crocodylus porosus
GGCCCATGTTCATCTTGGACTCAATGATGACTCCAAGTTCTTTTTCTGCCTCTGCACTGACAAGAAGGGAATTCCCCAGCCTGTAGGTATGCTGTTGTTCAAACTGAAACAAATATTTTTGCTGATATTTTGGCTTAGCCACTGAACTGAAATGACTGCCCTAAACTGTGCTGGCAGTGATGACCCCACAATGAAGCATGGTTTGGCCACAGGAGGAAATCCAGAGAGCTGCAAGAGAAGTAGTCAGTACCTCATCCACTGTATTTAAGCATTCTGCTTCTCTTATTGCAGGGATACTTAAGAAGGCCCAAGGGGGTACGCAGGGGTGAGCAGGGACCCTCCACCCCATGCCACTGCCTTCCAGAAGCAGGGCCAGGGTGAGGGCAATGGCGCCCCTCTGCAGGCTGCACAGGTGCTGCCCAGCCAGCTGGACATTGGGTGGGGGGAGGGGGAAGGAAGGGGGAAGCTCACATGTGGGGGCTGCTGCTGCCACCCACCACCCTGTGCTGCCACCACTCTGCATACAGTCATGCGCCACCCTGACCTGCCCCACCCCCTCTTGCTCAGCATCCAGCTGCCAGGGGTCCCCTTATTAAGAAAGGTTGAAAACCCCTGTCTTATTGTAAGCCATGCAGAGCCTTGTTGGGAAGAGTGGCATACGCCTGGAATAAATACATAAATATATGGTCTTTCATTGAAAGGAATGAACGGGAGAAGGAAAAGAAACTGGGCGGCAAAGTGAAGTTCAGGATTGTGATACATGTCTATTTAATGAAGAGAAATGGTAGAACATACTTAAATACTAAAGAAAACAAGCCAGAAAAGATGATGAAGGAAAGAAAAGGGCTTTGAATTTGAGCAAGGGAGGTCAGCTGATTGGAAAAGACTGAGCTGTTTTAATTCCTCCATGCTTTCAACCCTTTTCACCTATCAAAGTAACAAACTAGTGGAACACGTTATTGGAAGAAAAGGAGCAAAATATGAGAAAAGGGGAGCTTGAGTAAACTTTGGAGCTATGTTAATTAAGTGGCTTTCCTTTACTACAAATTACTTAGTCAAACCAATTGAAGGTGTTTAAAAGCTCCTGAAAATTGGTGTCGATGGAGAATTGCTAACTATCACAGTCACAGCTGCAGAACTAATCAAATAGATTGGTCTTTATATCCTTATAACTGCCATTTCCCCTGACAGGGGAAAATATAGCAGGGATATTAGATGAACTTTATCAGTGTTACAGCATCAATCATTAATATGTATCAGTATGTTACTTCAAGACTAGTGTCCATATTTCAAAGCACAGAGACTCTTGTAACCTTCACAACTAACTGCAAACTCTTGTTTCGGCTAATCAGTATCATTGCTTCAAAAGAAATGAAACAGTCTCCACCCAGCGACTCCACTGGCATTTGATCTACAATTGCCTTGAAGTTAAAAATTAATTAGTCTTCCAACATATTGATTACACAACTATAAACATAAAAGCAGCAGCCCAGAACAATGTACACTGACCCTCTGTTGAAAGAGCATGTTTGTTTTCAAAAGGCAGCTAATTAAGACAAGTTCTCCAGCAGAGGCAAAAGTCCGAGTAAAACTAAAACCCACAGTGCCATCTAGTGCTGCAATACGTTTTGAAATTCCAACACGCAACATTACAATTCAGATGATGCTTTCTAAAGCCAAATAGAAAGGGCAATCATATCCATCGTGACTGGAGTCCCAACTCCTGTCAGCAAAAAATAACTTCTAAACTATTGAAATCTTTGTTTTCTATCATGAAAAATGGTGTTATAAAAATATAAAGATGAATCTATTTGATAAGTCCAGCAGCTGTGACTGCAGTAGTTAACAATTCTCCATCAACAATTTCCAGCCAACTGGATTGTTTCTCTGTATGTAGCTGAAGCTGAAATTAGCCCTTGTTGTCTTTTTACACAGCATCATTATAGTAGAATAGCTTATTTGTATTATAGCATTATCAACCAGAGTAAGCTGGTGTCCCACTGGGACTTTTACAATATAAAGATATGTATCTCCAGAGCTTGTCACAGGGAGTAAAAATCGAATGGAAAAAAAGGAAGGCAACATTTCCTACACTGTAGTTAAGTGGATGATAAGATCTCTTAGAGACACCTGCCATTTACTCCCTTCCTCTAGCTATTTGTAATGTGATATTTATGAGCCAGTGCTGCATCAGATTAAATTAAGCAATTAAATAAAATAAATGTATTTCACATTGCATAGATCATTTTGAGGGAAAATTGCAGGCCCTGATCCTGCATTCCTTTACTCCCATCAGCTATCAATGATCCACTCATGAAGAAAAGACTACTGGCACAAAAAAGGGCTTATAGGATTACACTCTCAATTTCTGTTGTTGCCCTGTTTTATGCTTCATAAAGGTTTCTAGAGCTAATTCAAGATGTCTCCTATTATAAGAATGTTGTCTTTCAGGAACACTGGCAACTACTTCTACTTTCTTCCCTAATATTCTACAATTCTTAATGAAGCATGAATCTGACATTATACCAAGCACCTCATGCCAGCTTAATCTATATTTATTATCTGTCTTTTGTTAATTCAAGTGTGCTATAAAAAGGGATCCAAGGTAAAGGTTATAAATCCTGTAACAGGAAGACTGAGTTATAAACTTAATGTCACTTGCTTTGGATTCCTTTCTGCTGTGAGGATTCATATTTCATTGTGCTTTTTGTACCACATCCTGACTTTACTAAACTTAAACCCACAGGCAATTGTGTCAGATAAGACTCAAATTACATCACACATACAACTGCATGTGACAAAAGTAAAAGACAATTATTAATTCTTTAGGTTTTATATTTTATTTGCAAGGCAAGGCTGCCAGACTATAATTTAGATCTCTCAAACTTATTGCTAGCCAGTCACTATCAACAACACAGTCCATCAACTAAAGCTCTTGTTCTGGCCCTCATATCAACTACTGCAACATCTTTTTCTGGCTTCGACAGTTACAGTTTTACCTCACTACGTTGATTCAGCATGCTGCAGGTCTTTTTTTCAAATGTGTTCCTTTGACCATCTCATCCCCCTCTTTGACTTCTTTTGTGGGGTAGTAACCTACATGGACTTTGAAACGGGGAGACTGGTTGCAGCAAGTTGGTCTGCATATCATAGCTAAACTGCTATGTCATATCCCTGTAAGAAGTTCTCTTAATAGACAGTTGGAGGCCAGTGGGCAAATGGTGATAAGAAACCCATGACATGAGATACTTACACCTGGAGATCATAGCAGGTGTCATACAGGAGTAGTGCTCACTGCTGGGCCAGCAGAGCAATATAAGATATGGATCTGAAGGCAGCACATGCCCACATGTCCTAAACATGAGAGAGGAGGAAGAATGGTGGCCACTGGCCCTATCCAGCAGAATATATTTCAGAGAGAACAGAAGGTATCAGGAAAGGTGAAGTAAAAATCCTATGTAGAAGTCTACGTGTAACAATGAGACTGCTGAAGTGCAAAATCCATTGGCCATGTGGAGGCATTGAAGGAGGAAAGACAAGCCTATGGGGAAGAGGAATCACTACACTGGCAGAAATTAGGACCAGTGGAAACTAGGAGAAGATGAGAAAACCTTCAGATAAACTGGAAGTCTGCACTGATCCAAAACCACTGAAGAAAACAGAGAAAAGAAATCACATCCTCCAAAAGACGCATAGTCCAGTTTATCCATGGCAAAGTGTTCACAGTTAGTGACGTCTGGTATAGGATCTGATAGGCTGAATTAGCCGAGTCATTCAGTCACCTGACCACACCTTTGTCAAGCCTTGTGGCAAACTCTGGGCAGGAATCCCCATGGCATCAGCCTCTCTGTGGTAGCATGCAGTAGGAACTGAACCAAGCACAAGAGGCTTTCCCAGGCATCAGGGGAAGGATGGAATGATTCCAGCAATTCCCCTTAGGAACAAGACCCCGTCAGATCACTTCTCATTCAGAGCACCATGAGGAAGCCACTGCTGGGTGTATCTCTACATGCAGGGGTGTGTGCTTGCAGCAGCAAAAATAGTAGCAACACCAATTTGTGCTGCTACTTTTTGTCACTGCACATACACCTGCGCATGCACTTCGAGGGGCAAACTGCCCTTTCCCTGTTTCTCCCAACTTACTGGAAGAGCCAGGATGGAACTAAAGGAGGTAAGATGCTCTGGCTGGCAGCCAAAGTGTCTCCCTGGAACACAGAGGCTCTGTGTCTGCCAGGGCATACTCCTGCAGCATGCACCCTTTTTCACAGCATTGAGTTTTTTGCTACTGGGATTTCCCAATAGCAAATTTTGCCTCCATGCTGCAAATTTGCAGTGCAGGGCATGTTTTAATATGTCAGGTGTGTTGTTTGTGGCACCACAAATGGCATGTGCCTGCACATCTGGATCTGGCTGCTGAATGCATCCAAGGGACTCCAGTGCAGCTTATGAGGTTAGGATACTGTACTGCCCAGGATAGTCACTACTGGTAAGATACACCGAGCAAGATGTACATTCAACATTAGAACAAGGCACTCAGTGAAACCAGACATGTCACATGTCACACAGTACCTTCACATTTCCAACAAAAGTCTCCTGGCAAGCCAACAAAACAGTGAAAAGGATAGGGCTCTAGGGTCAGTAAGATGATTAATCCTTCAGCGTCAGCTAAGTTAGCATCCTACTGCTAGATAATGGATGTGCTGGCTGTGCAAAATGGGTATTTTATTTTAAATAGACATTGAAGTAATACCAGCAGATACGTTATACTTCATGCTTAGAGAAAGACAGATGCCTGAGACAAAGCATGTAACTTTTGGCCACATAAGACTATTCAGTCGTGATTATACATGGGATATTCCAAGACTTGTGAAGAATATTACAATAAACAACAGAAGGACTCTTTGTACAGTCTTATCACATTGAGGTCCTGGCCCGTGCTTGGGTCTCATGGACCATACTACAATACAAATAAAGATATCAGCATTTTTCCAGTGCAGGAGGAAGTAGAGAATAATATTCGTGCTAACTTTCCATGCAATGCAGAAATTAAACTTCCCCTTTAGTAAAGGAATGAACTATGAGAGACTTTGTCTTTAGCTAAATGTCAATTTTAGCAAGGCTACTTTGCATGGAAGCCATGGATATCATTGAATCAGCATCTGTAGGAGCTAACATAGATGCAAGTGCATAGGAGGAGTAAAAACAAATCACAAGGTTCTAAAATAATTCAAGGACTAATTTAAGGTAATTATGGCTTTGAATGCCATTCCATTCTAAATATCATAAACCTTTTGTTTAGTTTAAAAATATTAGCTGATAGTTCAGGTAGACATTCGGAGTCTCTGGTGTCCACTAATATTATCATCAACATACAGCAGAGGTGCCAATATTATTTATCTCAACCAAACCATACAAGATACTATTATGAGACTAAAAACAGGAACATTGCAATGGCTTCTACCAGTGTTAGCTTTAAGGCTTGCTCCTGTATGCATTCTTGGAGCAGGGAGAAGTGAAACCACCACATTTTATGACCTTTATGCTCAGTGTTGCTTTTGTTCCAAGCTGTCCGTTTTAACAAAAGTCTACATTCTTGGTGGCTCTCTAAAGAGATTTATTTCCCCTTGCTTTGCGCTAGCTCTGTGAATCGCTCTGCATTGCATTTAGCAGCTAAGAAAAATCTTAGATAACAGTGTGAACACCACAATTTACCTTGACAAAAAGAACATAATTTTTCTTTTTCTTTTTTTAGCTGCTCAATTGACAATAGAATACATTACAGCTCTAATCAAAATCCTCTCCCCAGACAGATAATAATCAGTGGAAAGGCCTTCAGGGATCTGAGTCAATAGGAAACCAATGAAGCAGATCAAAGGAGAGCACATTATGATGATGATGAGGTACAGCTGTAGACAATTCCTTCAGCTGAGCTTTAGACTTCTGTCATAGATCCTGCTTCTTGCAGGTGGACGATGGCTCGGGCATATCATCCAGCTCACTGCAGAGCTGGGACCTTAGCAGTAAGGAAATGTGTGTTTTTAAAAACAACTAAGTGGCAAAGACAAAACTGTCAGACTGAGGTAATTGCTATCTTATAAAACTTGCCATTCCCACTCAGACTCCTGCTCCATCTGTCTAATATCCCTCCCTGAATCCGATCTGCCATTCCCTCCTAAACAGAAAGGCCTGGTTTTTAATATTTCTTTAGGCTTTAGAATTCTAAGCTTGTCAAGCAGGACTAGTGCTATTGTAATTGTATCAAGAGGTAATTAATTCACATGCTGCACTTCGCCTACAGATTGAATAGTTCCTTATGTCAACTTCATACTTTAAATGGTCTCTGCTGACTATAACCTGTGCAACATACCTTCATTCTACAGCCTGCATTGTCATAAGATTGTAGAGAAGAACTGCTTTAGATGCCATAGTGATAGCAGTCATGTAAAAACCCAAGAGAAATAAATAAGAATATATTCCTCAAGAATAGAAAGACAAGATTTCTTTAGCTATAATCAAACAAGATTCAACCCTAGAGTCTTTGCAAATCCAAAAATCCCATTTATTTGAAAGCTTGGTACAAAGATAGTTGAAGCTATAGCTCATTTGTTGTATCCTAATTCCCTCTCTGAAAAGCTTTTTGCCTTGGGAAATCTTGTGCCTGAATTTTCCCAGTAGAAGCTGCTGTAATCCAGCTTTCAATCGGACCTGTTTCCATTGCCAGGATAGTTGCCACATTTTTAAATAAAATAAATTTTATTTATTTTCTCTCTAAAATAGAAAAATTAAGAAAACACTGTAATGAAGAGCTGCCCACATCTTCCTTTGGCCTGTGAACCAGAACACCTTTCCATTTCTTTTCACAGTTGAAAGGCATGAGAAGTTGTGATGATAAGGTATTTCCAACAGTTTCAAGAACTTCCTCATCTTGCTTTCAACAGAAAGCCAATTAATCAGTAACACTCACCAGTAGGTATGTCATTATATCATCATTGTTCTAACAGCTGACACTCCCGGACTGCATTTTCTCAGGTTACTTTAGACTAAGTGTAAGTGTTCACTACTGAATTACCTTGGGTAGTCAAATCCAAAGCTGATGGGAAACAGTTACAGAAAGACCTCACAAAACGGAATGAGTAGGCAATAAAGAAGCCTCTCCTCTTGGATCTGAGTATAAGGTGGGAGGGATCAGGCACCTGTTGCAGCTCTGGCCCCAAGCTCTGGGCTTGAAGTTGGAACTACAGCCACTGCCCCTGTCCCTCTGTGCCATCTGCCGCTCCCCACCCCCACCCCATGACCGCCTCTGCCTCATGATGCCCTGCCCAGGAAATGGAGTACGTGCTGGCTCTGGCCCCGACCTGGCCAGACAGCGCGGTTGCAGATCTGGGCCCAGCCTCAGCTCTCCCTGGGCTGAGACCCAGGCTGCCACTGCCACAACTACTGTTGTTTGGCTGGGTGGGAGCCAGAGCTCAGTGCCCCAGACTGGAAAGGGGCATGGGCTGGGGCCAGAGCTGAAGCTGGAACTGGAACTGGACCTGGAGCTGCAACTCTGGGTAAGTGGCACTGGGGGGGAGGGGGCACATGGGGAGCCAAGTTGAGGGAGGGCAAGAGGCAAGAGGGGACAGGCACCAGGGGGCAGAAGCACAGGATGGGAGGTGGCAGGCATGGAGCAGGACAGGCGGCACAGGGTAGGGGAGAACCAGGAGGTAGATGCCAGTGGGTACTGGCAATGCAGGAGGAGCAGGCAGCAAGGGTGGGGCAAGGGACAGGCTGCTTGAGTCCCCTGCTGCCTGCCCCCTGTACCACATGCCCCACCACTACCTGCCCCCCTTGATGCTGCTTAACCCTTGCCACTGCTTTTCCTATCACAATGATGAATTTAAGATGACTGTCCACATTCACAGGGGCCAAAGGCCCCAGACTCAGAGGCAGGTCACTCCCTCTGGCCATGCCCCCTAATTTCCAGTTGCCTGTCAGTAGCCCAATGGGCCAGATAAGGTGGAAGTCATGGGCCATATATTTGGAAACCCATGCTCTAAATCATCTACTATATGTCCAGTTTACTACTTACCATTGGTTTACTGCTTCATGTATTTGTCCATGAAAGAGTTGACTAAAAACTGTATCTGAAAATGACTAATGATTCAGGGTTCAAAGCACCCAACACAAGACTCCTTAAACTAAAATGTTCTTTAACAAAATACAGAACACTTGGCCTCTCTAAATTAGAGCCCTTTAGGTTTCTCAAACTGGTCACTGAAACAAAGGTCCTCATTTTTAAAATTCTAAGCTAAGAGTATCAAATACAGATACCTAAAGGCTCCTTCAGCCCTATTTAGGCATCTTCTTTTTCAGCAGAGATCAGTTGTGCCAGCTGGGTTCCCAATATTCTTTCAAATCAAACGGGGCCCACGTATGGAAGAAAATAACTTTCCGTCCCTAATTTAGCAAATCTTGGCCTTTTTTGTTCTTTCATTTCTTGTAACGTGCGGCAAAGTGGTCTTTGGTTTAGACCAAAATCCACATTCTGTGGAGCACATTAGAGCTAAATGATGCACCAGATGGCTCTTCATTGTGAAACATGGTTCTCCAAGTGTACTCCCGTGGAACAGATGGAGAGCTTCTCTAAAAACCTCTCTAAAACCAGTAGGTCATGTACATCTGTCCATGTAAGGGAACTAGCTTGAACTTCAAGGAGAGTAGATAGAGAAAAGTTTTGGATTCCTGCCGCGCTCCCCAACCCTGGTTATCCAAACCCACACATTCTCCATTTCCTTTTGAAAATCAAGTTTGCCAAAAATATCCTTTTTTAAAAGGAAAATGTACAAGCAAACAAACCAGCCCTGCCAAAAAGCTGCAGTTTTCTTTTTAGAAATTTATACAAACCAAAATAAGGTGAAAGGAAAGAAAGCAGTTTCTGTGTTTGCATGTGCATCCTGACAAACCACAATGATGGTTATATCTGTCTCACAGCTTAGGGGCTGGGGAGAGTCTGGTGACCCCTGCTTCTGCCTTGCCCTCTTTGATTCTCTTTATGTTCATGCAGCTCTTGGTCCTTTTCTACTTCCTCCAGGTTTTCCCTTTTCTTCTGCTCTCTTAGAGTTAGGCTCATGATGGTGGAAAAAAAGAGAAGGGAAAAGATAGCTGTTGAATGCTACATTCAGGGTCGAGGGCTGCTGAGAACTGATTCAGTGTCTGACTCAGGTTAGGGAAGTCCTCAGAGCTACCTTAACTTCTGGCCTTTCCCAGTTCCTACCGCTTTTAAGTTTCACACATAGGCAGCCCTGTAATACCTTCCTCTATGGGCTGGACGGGTAATGCCCAGGCTGGCCACAAGCTAGATCCAGTTATGCGGAGGGGGACAGGGGCTCCATCCCAGCTCTAACCTGGGTGGGGGGGTGGCCTAGCCCCAACCCAGCCCCGCAGGATAGCGGGGGCATGACCTAGTCCCAATCCTGTTTCATAGGGGAAGAGGCTTGAGCTGGCTCCAACACAGAGCCACAGGAGGAAGGGAGCATGGCCTAGCCCCATCCAACTGGGGCTGAGGGGACGGGGCTTGACCTGATCCCAAGCTGCTGCACAGGGTTCAGGGTTTGGGAATTTGGGTGTGGAGAGGGTGGCCATATTTATTACCACTACTCCCCTGCCGCCAAAGTTTCTGATCCATGGGGAGCCCCATGAGCCAGATACCTATGGCTCCATGGGCCCTATTTGGCCCACAGGCTAGAGGTTGAGCACCTGTGGTTTAAATAGTCATAAGGAAGGAACAGTGGAGGCCAAACTTACTGGCAGGCATGCCACACATTAGCCGTGCATCCTCCCAAAGGCAGGGTGGTCCCTTTGCACCACCCTGTCTGTTGCTCTACTTTCTGTTTCCTTCCCTGTGCTCCCTGCCCAATTTATTGCTTTGCCTTCTGCTTCCTGCCCTATCTGCTGCCATGCTGCCTGTCCTCTCCCAGATCTGCTGCACGTTATACACAGAGGCTATTCATGATACTTGTGGCATCCATGCCACAGAATGGCCACCCCTGCTCTTTAACACAGCCTGTGGGAGTTCCCTACACATGTTTTTTAGAAAAGCATCCAATCCAAGAGGAGGTAAAGCTTTCCTATCAGAATTAATAGATACATTTCTTAATAAATCCTTAATAAATTTGTCCAGTGAGTGCTTGCCCTTGCTGTTAAAAAGTGTGCCTTATTTTTAGCGTAAATTTGTCCCATTTCAATTGCCAGCCATTCAATATTGCTATTCTTTGTCTGTTAAACTAAATAATAGTCTCTTATCAAATTCCAGTTTCCATTTAGATACTTACATGCCCTTTCACTTTCTTTTTGATAAGCTAAACAGATTGAGTTCTTGGAGCCTTTCACTATAAGCAATGTTGTAACCATTCTCACAGCTCTTCTCTGAATCCTTTCCTGTTAATTAGCTTCCTTCTTGATATGCTCAAGCTATCGCTGTAGACAGCCATGTAGCATATGGCTGTAAAATGAAAATAGTAAGTGACCCTCAACTTCCTATTATCTGTATAGGTCACTTACAGCATATGGCTGTGATAGAGTTTAATTAAAAAGCATGTCACTGAAAAAAAGAAAAAAGCCTGTTGCATTCTGAATGGATTAGCTTCATTCTGCATCCTGAGTGGATTAGCATTGAAATAAAATACATAGTAAATAACTGCCAATTTCTCCTTGCCTGATAAATGACATATGATAGTACTATAATTCTTCCTGGAAGAAATGAGTAATCCTTCACCCACGAGTTCTGGACTGTGGGTGCCTATACATGAACATCAAAACTGCTCTGACACGCTGTAATGCTTGAGTGTGGCAATTACCGCACTCCAGCAGACTCCAGTGCCATGTGTTTCAGCACCCCTGCACTGAAAAATGGTGGCTGGGACACTTTAACTAAAGCTGGTTTGGCGAGCTTTATTTAAAGCGTCCCTGCCACCATTTTTCAGTGCAGGGACACCGAGACAGGTAATGCTCTGAATGCTTTAATTAGAGTGGCTCTTGGAGCCTGCTTCCCAGAGCACATGTGTAAATGCCCTGTGAGATGCTTTACAACAGTGTATTAATGGCAGAACTCTAAACTGTGTGTTTGTCTGTTGGCCTATATGCATAAAAAAAAAGCATAGAAAGTCACAGAATAATGGCCTCATGCTAATTGCTAGAGCAAAGGCAAAGGGTAAAAAGTCAAAATCCAGGTGAGGAAAATACATTGGCAGATGAAAACAAGAATAATAGAAAAAGTTAAAAACAAACTAACCCTTTAATGCTATTCCCAGTAACTGGAATGTGTAGATGACAAAGTACACAAGGATACAAAAAAAGTTTCTGGCCTATACAGCCAATAATTTAAAGATAGTGACTTGATCTTCAGAGTCAGTGGAACCTGAACATGCACAGCACCCCCAAACACCTGGATATCATGTATGTCATCTAGGAATAGCCTCTGGTAAGGAGCAGTATGAACCCAGTCAATTTCAAGCAAAGCTTGAGTTAAAATTCCATCTCAGGAAGAAAGAATTATTTTCTGAATTCTTGGAAAATCTTATCCACTTCTATAGGCTTTGTTGTTATAAGTGGGTTAAATATTGCTGAAACTGGTGAATGTAATAACTTCCTTTCATGTGGGAGAAACATTAGAAAAAATTGGCACTCCAAACCACAAGCAGGTATCACCATCCAAAACAAAGGTCATTCTGGTGTTTGAACTATGTGTGCTTAGAGGTAGGGCTGTGTATTGGTCTGCGTGAAGGAGACAAACCAGAAAAACCACAGGCTAGAAACAGAGAGCCAAAGTCTCCAGATGTAGCAAGAACAATTAGTCCTTAGGAAAGCCAAGAAAGAGAGATCTTAGGCTGAGCACTAGAACTATGAGCAAAGGTACTATCTCCTTTGATTGGAGTTCTTTGATTCCTCTTGTGTTCAGGAAAAAAATACTTTGTACAGTCTTCAAAATTAACATCAAAGATACCTGACTTCACCATTTGTTTCTCCTCCTAATGAAACAAGCTATAAGACAACACATTTGGCCCACCCTTGGGTCAGAAAAGTAATGTATTAGTCTTCCAGTTTCACTCATGCTACTCTGTGGGCCAGTGCTGGGAGGTGGATTAAGTATCCATTCCTAACACCCAGCTTTCCTTGCAGGCCTGGGAGAGGGGCAGGGGGAGGAAAAGAAAGGGGAAGAGAAAAGGGAAGGGAAGGGAAAATAGAGTATGAAGTGCTCTTTATGATTCCTTTAATGAATGGACAGGATTTGTGCCTAGATTTTATGAGGCTATGCAAGGAAAGGCAGAGATAAAGCTCCTTGCACTCCCACCTCCCCCTGCCTGCCTTGATTGACAAAAGGACTAGAAAGTAACTGAAGAAAAATGATGGAAGTGATACAAGAAAGCTTAGTGACAGGCTGGCAGTTATTATGTGCTTTGTGAGCTCGTGATTGTGTGTTAGGAATTGTATTTTAATTGGTACATTTATAATTAATGTATTTCTTTCACAATGTGTACTTTAACTCGTGTCCTGGCATGAATTGTTTCAATACATTGAGTATTTTCAGGAAATTAAATGAATAAAATTAGATAGATTCTTTAGAGGCCAAATCTGGAGTTGCTACATGTTGGTGCAAGCTTGAAACTAGGTAGCACAGATCTTGTTAAGTGATGGAGAAGTCAGCATGGACTGCAAAATTCAATTCAGATGCAGGGTATATTGTCCCACACAGACCTCCGTGCTGCCTTGACTGTATTGCTACCTTACCCTAACTAGTTTAAAGTTATTTTGAGTATGTCTATGAAGCATACAGTGCAGACATACCTTGATCACTGTGTAGAGGTGTAATGATATCTATACATAAGAAAGATATCTGATATAACTTTCAGAAAGAGAACTTTTCAATATTGCTCATGGAGATATAACAAGATCCAATGGCTAGAAGTTGAAAAAAATTCAACCCTGAAATAAAATATAATTTCCTAGCAAGGAAGGTAATTAAACACTGGAACAACTTACCAGGAAAGGCTAGGAAGGGGATGGATAAGAGAAAGTTGGGAAGATAGCTTAGAAGCTAAGAAAATCAGAGGTATGGTGCATAAGCTTTTGTGAGTCTGAGCTCACTTCATTAAGAGCTTCATCATGTAACTCTACCCTGGCTTCTGCCTGACTTCAGACTAATACAGCTAACTAGCTCTCTTAGATTCCTTAAGATAAGATTAAATTATTTTCTTTAAAAAAGCATGCTTGAATCCAGTTTTTAGGAGAAATTCTGTGGTCTATGTATGTAAGGGAGAGAGAAGGAGGTGGGCTAGGCTGTGGATGGTAGCAGTGGTCCTTTGTGACCCTGAAATTTGTGAATCTCTTACTCAGTGGGCGCATCTACACAGGACATTTACTGCAAAGTAAGCTAATTATTCCCACAGTAAACATTGTGTGTCTACATGTCTGACCCTATTAGGCTGGGGTAACCTAATTTACTTCATAGCAGTGCATGTATAGATGCTGCCACAGCTGGCTGGGGCACTAGGATGCTTCAGTGCAGGGTCTGCATGGCTAGCACTGCACTGGAGCAATCTCATGCCCCAGCCAACCCCTCTGCTGCATGTTAAGCCGAGGGGAGCAGCCCTGCCAGTCAGAGCTGCTCCAACCCTATTCAACATGTTGCAGTCCTGGGTGCATATTCAAACAGTGTACCCAGGGACAATAAACTCTCAAGCAGTAAGCTCACTCTCAAGCAATAAGCTCAGAAGCTTATTGTTTACCATTAATTGTGTGTATAGACGCATCCATAGAATAGTCCAGTTTTGGGCACCACACTTCAGGAGGGATGTGGATGGCCTGGAGAGGGTTCAGAGTTGGGCCACTTGCCTGGTTAAAGGCCTACAGAAAAAATCCTATCCTCCTGCGAGAGGAGGCTGAGAGGTGATCTCATGGCCACATACAAACTCATCGGGGGGGGGGCCAGCAAGAAATAGGGGATACAATGTTTACCATGGCACCTGTTGGGATAACTAGAAATAATGGCAACAAACTGGAAAAGAGCAAATTCAGATTGGATATCAGGAAAAAATTATTTACATTGAAGGTTGTCAAAATGTGGAATATGTTTCCAAGTGAGGTGGTGCTGTCCCCTTCCTTGGAGGTATTTAAAAGGAGATTGGACAGACACCTGGCTAGGGTCATCTGATCCCAGCACTCATTCCTGCCCAGGGTAGGGGGTCAGACTCGATGATCTAATAGGTCCCTTCCAACCCCAACAACTGTGAAACTATGAAATAGGACTTGGCCCCAGTACCCAACTGTTTTTACCCTGTAGGTTTGACCTGGGTGGAGTCTGACTGTGAAGTGACTGTGGCAGGAGTGGGCACTCTTGCCTGCATTAGGTATATCAGCTAGGCCTAATGCAGGCTGGGGCACTGACTTCTGCTGCTGCTCTTCCTGCATGCCCTTCCCGTAAAGAGAAGTGGTGGTACAGTTCTGCCTGGTGGCACTATGGCAGCCTGGAGGTGTATCTATGTTTCCTATGTTTCCGCAGGCTGTTGCACTGCTGCCACCTGCCACTGCTGTCTCACACACCTGTTTCCAGGAGGAGCATATGGGGTCAGACTGGGAAGGGCTGCAGCACAAGAGGTGCTTGCAATGCAGGCAGGAATGCCTGCTTCTGCTGTAGCCATTTCCTAGTCAGGCACTGCACAAGGTGTATGGGGCAGTTTCACTTAGTTTCAGCAGCAGTGGTAATAGCACTCTTGAAAGGGTCTTGCACCATCCCAGGGTGCTGTAGCATCCGGTTGAGAACTGCTGGTCTATGATGGTCTATTAACGTTTTTCTGAGATGCTACTTTCCAAAGCAGTTACTCACGCAGTAAATATATCATGCTATTTGTTCCCAGAGGCATTACTTTGCATTTGGCTGCATTCAAATACAATTTTTTGTGTTGTGACCATTTCACTAGGTGATTCAGATTCATAGATTGGAAGGGATCTCACAAAATCATTGGGTCCAGCCCCCCTGCACTAGGTCAGGTGACCCCGGTAAGGTGACCATCCAGTCTCCTCTTGAAGATTTCCAGGGTAGGTGATTGCACCACCTCTGGAGGGAGCTTATTTCACAGTCTGGGCACTCTAACTGTGAAGAAGTTTTTCCTGAAATTGCCTTCCAGGTGTTTGTGGCCATTACTCCTGGTTTTCCCCAAGGGTGCCCTGGTGAACAGTTGTTTGCCAAGCCCTTGATGTATTCCTCTGATATAGTGGTAAGCTGTTACTAAGTCCCCTCTCAGCCTTCTCTTTTTTAGCTGTTACCAAGTCCCTTAGCCTTTCCTCATATGGTCTGCCTTGCAAGTCTCTGATCATATGGGTGGCTGTTTTCTGGACTCTCTCAAGCTTTTCCACATCCTTGTTGAAGTGCAGCACCCAGAATTGGACACAGTACTCCAGCTGCAGGCTCACCAATGCTGAGTAAAGTGGAAGAATCACTTACTTGGTTTTGCTTGAGATGCATTGGTTGACCAGAGTATTGTTTGCCCTGCTAGCTACAGCATGGCACTGATGGTTCATGTTCATACTATGATCTGTTATTACACCTAGGTTCCTTTTGGTTGTGGTGCTAGTCAGTTTGGCACCACTTAGCCTGTAAGTTTGTTGGGGATTGTTCATCCCCAGATGGAGCACTTTACACATCTCAATGTTGAATTTCATTTGGTTCTGATCCGCCCAACTTGCCAGCCTGTCTAGGTCTGCCTGTATCTGCAGCCTATCTTCAAGCGTGATCACACATAACTTGGTGTCTTCCAAGAGCTTGGCCAGTGAGCTCTTCACCCCCACATCCAAATCATTGATAAAGTTGTTTAAAAGCACTGAACCAAGCACCAACCTCTGAAGGACACCACTGACCACTTCTCACCAGAAAGACACAGATCCGTTCACTAGAACTCTCTGGGTCCTACCCCAAAGCCAGCTTCCAACCTACCTGACTGTCCTGCAGTTAAGCCTGCAATCCTCCAATTTTCCCATGAGAACATCATGGGATATCAGATCAAATGCCTTTTGGAAGTCTAGGTATACAATGTCAACCTCCTCTCTCTTATCCAGGTGGCGAGTTACGTGGAAGGAGATGGCTCATAGAAGATAAGATTGGTAAGACAAGACCTGCCCGCAATGAAGCCATGCTGGCTGTCATTCAGAATCCTACCTTCTGCAAGCATATTGCACATAGACTCCTTGATGAATTTTTCCAGGATTTTTCCTGGGATAGAAGTTAGGCTAATTGGCCTATAGTTGCCCGGGTCCTCTCTCCTCCCCTTCTTGAAGATGGGCACAACGCTGGTCCACTTCCAGTCTTATCCCCCAAGCACCGTGAGTTTTGGAAGAGTTTTGCCAGAGGTCCTGTGATGGCTTCGGCCAGCTCCTTCAGCACTCCCGGGTGAAGTTCATCCGGTCCTGCTGACTTATAAATGTCTAACTTTTCTAACTGATCATGGACCAGCTCAACATCAATGGTGGAAAGGTGGTCATTGCCACCATGCCCATTCTGAACCTTATCTAGTATGATTTTCCCCTTAGTCCAGTGAAATACCGAAGCAAAGTAGTCATTCAGGAGTTCAGTTTTCTCCTGAATATCAGTAGCCAGCTGTTCTGAGTTGTTAAGTAATGGTTAACACGCGTCCATTTGTTTTCCTCCTGTTCCCTACATACCTAAAGAAGGACTTCTTATTGTCCTTAATTTCTGTTGTTAGTTTCAATTCAGTCACCATCTTAGCTTTTCTAATCTGCTCCCTACAAGTGCAAGACATTGTTGTATAGTCCTCCTCAGAGACTGTCCCAAGCTTCTATTGTTTGTATGCCTCTTTCCTATTTTTGAAGAGGAGCATAATATCCCAATCAAGCCAAGAGGGCTTACCAGCCCTTCTGCTACTTTTCCTCTGCTTGGGAATGTACTTTTGTGCTTCGAGGATAGTATCCTTGAGGGACGACCACACTTCAAGCACTTCTTTCAACTTTGGTCCCATGTCTCACAGTGCTTCCCCTACTATTGCCCTGAACCTGTTCAAATTCACATTTCTCAAGTCAAAATTTCAACCTTGCTGGCTGATTTACCTGCCTTGTGACAGATAGTGAATGTCATGGTTTTATGGTCACTGCCACACAGGCTACCCTCCATGTTCAAGTCACTCACCAGATCATCTCCTTTAGCCAAGACCAAATCTAGGAGGGCGTTACCTTTGGTTGGCCCATGCCCTTCCTGAGTCAGGTAAAGCTCTTGGATATAGGGTCCTTTGGTCTATCTGCTCTACAATTCCTCTGTAACAGTAACCCATCATCTTCATTATTTTAATACACTACAAATGTTTATGTTTTCTCCAAACTTTATGACTACAGACTTAACTTTATTCTTTATACAAGTATTGGACTACGAGCCAGTGCCTGAAGATTCCAGAAAAAGGCTCAATTCATTAATGTGTCGCTATTAACAACTGCTTTCAACAAAGAAGTGTTATGCTAGGTCCATATAACTAAACTTTTTAAATCTACATGTCATGTAATAATGACTAAAAGAAATCCAAATATACTATACCTAACAGTTATTTTTATCAGTTGGACTGGGCTCTTGTCAAAAAAAACAATAGGGTGTTTAAACAAGACCTATAATACCCTGCTGATTGACATTAATTATATTTTTAGCCTGTAATTCCTTGCTGATAGAATCCCACATTGACTGTTCTATTATTTTACCCAGAAACTAACTTGCCTGCAATTCCCCAATTCATCCCTTTACTCTTATTAAATATGGAAGCTATATTAGAAAGTATTTAATCCTTTGGAAGGTCCAAGGTTTGTTTAAAAAACAATATTAATTAGAGGCCTCCTCAGCTGGTACTTTAAGATTTTTGAGTGTAAGTTCTCCAGACACCATCTGAAAACCATTAATTTTAGTAGATGCTACCTCAAATCCTACTCTTTTACAGATGGTAAACTTTCTACTCCAGCCATAGCATATAAGATCAATATATCCCCCTACTTCATTTCAAATAACAGAACAGAAATACCTATTAAACTTTGCTGCTTTTTCTGTATCACTACCAGTATTTACAATGTTACCATCTGAATCTAGCAGTAGATCCATATCTAACTTTGGGGACTTTTAGGTTCCTAAATATGTTTAAAATGTGTTTTTATCTTTAACCTTAGGGGTCATTCTGATTTAGAGATTCCTTTAACTTTTGTCATCAGTCAGACATATTTTACAATTTGTAACTTATATGCTTTGCTATTTACTTCCTCCTTTCCCATCCTTTGCATACTGACTTCCTGTTTTCCGGTTGCTTCTGTATGACTTCTGGTAATTTTTGCCCTGGGTAATTTTTTTCATGTATCTTTAGTAATAGTAGCTAGAATTTCAATCTATAAGCATTTAAGAGCCTGCAGGTGAGTCTACATGAGACATTTACTATGCCGCAGACTAATTAGCATACTCACATAGGCAACTGGTGCCACCTTAGTCAGGGGAGGTATGTGCCCCCTCAACAATGGGGCGGGGAGGGTCCCCCCGTGGCCGATCACATGGTGGTCAATCAATCACTGTAGCTGGTTCCGGGAGCATCGCTCCCTGGCTGGCACTTGCAGAGAGGGCACTGGAACTCCTGCCTGTCCCCCTGCCCATCACCTAAGTAGTGAGCGTGGATGGTCAGGGGGTGCACCAGCACTCTCAGGGGGTGCACATGCACCCCCGTGCATCCCCTACACATCGCCACTGCATGCTCCCATATAGGCTGGACTAAATTAATGTACTCTGCAGCAGGATAGTACTAGAAAAAAACTCCACAGCAATGCACAGACTCTACCCTTGCTGCCTGGGGCATGGGGGTGCTTCAGCATGGGAGCTGCCTGCCAGCTAGCTCCACACTGAAGCAGCTTTGTGCCCCAGCCAGCACTTCCACAGTAGGCTGAGCACAGGGGAGCAGCAGCCCCGGGCTGGCAGGCTAACCCCTTGGATCCCCTGCCAGACAGGGCTGCTCCAACCCATTTCAACGTGCTGTGCTCCTGGGTGCATGGTCAAAAAGCAATAAACTTCAGAGTTTATTGCTTTGCATTACTTACACGTGTAGATATGCCCTGTGATTCTGAATTGCCTATGATTCTATAAACCACATGGGAGTCTAATATAAAACCTGTCAATCCCCCTCCTTGTAGCAGAAGTAGTACGCATGAACTTTAGCATTTCAATCATATGATCCACCCCACCACATTTTAGTAAAAATATGAAAACCATTTCATATTTCTTTTCATATTTGAACATCTCCAACTCCTCTTATAACCTAGGTTCCTAGTATTAATACACAGATAAAATACATGTTCCTTACCTATTCATGTGCGCTCAGATTTCCTGTGTGATACTTTGGGACTTATTTACATATTGAATGGTTTAATTCCTGTTTAGTGTTAGTTTAAACCTCTGCCAGCTAGTCTACTTAGTTTATTACTGAAGTTATTGGTAGCCCTATTACTGAGGTGGAAGACCTCAGAATAATGCAATCCCCCTCTTTCCATAGTAAGCACCTCAATATTCCTCTCTCACTGTAATGTTCCATGAGACGAAATCTTCCCCATGCTACTTACCTGACCACTTATTCACTGTCAGCATCCTTGCTGCTGGGGTGAAACTGTACCTCTGTGGGTGAGTCTACATGAGACACCATGTTGTTGTAGTGATGAGCTGCTGTGCAGTAGCTTGTTGCTACAACACAGTAGTGTCAGAAATGACCTGTGCAGTGTCAGAACTGTGCAGTAACATTGGTTACTATGCAGACATTTAGTACTTGCTTAAGCAAGTACTAAACTGTGTGGTAACAACTACGATCCAGCGCACATGTAGACGCACGCTGTATGAAGGAAAGCCTCCAATCTCCCTCCCACAAACTCCCAAGGAAATTCTACTCCTTGAAACCTGAAGAAGCCATTTTCTAGGTGGTGTGGGCAGTAAGGTGCATGGTTGATAGCCCAGAAGTTTCATGTTCAAGGTGCAGAAGTGTTCACAAAGCAGTCATGTCACATTCCAATGAGTCTGTGAGTTCTGGTAAATACCTTGTCACAGGGACATGGGAAGGCAAGGAGGACCCCAGAAACTCCATTCTCTCCCATAAGCAGCAGTATGTGCTTGCATGCCTTAGACATATTGCTGAGTGGGTGTCTGAAAATCTGGGCATTTTTAACTGTGTGTCTGCCCACATGAATTTTCAGTGAGCATGTTTAAATGACTAATTTTACTACTGAAATGAAGAAGGTAAGAATTGCACAGAATTGCACATGGAAGCATCAGAATCAAAATGCTTAATTCAGAAAATGCCGACTGGTGTATAGCACTCAGTGTCGTATATTTGCCCCCTACAAACCAAACTGCTGCTGCTTGCAATATATTCTGACACTCAAGTAGGAGCTATAGATTATTGCTGACCCAACAACAGGAGTAAATGCAGCCCAATATGTTTCAGTTATTTGTGTATAACCCAGAGCTACTAACATTTGCTGCACGGCATTGCTGCAGTTACCAAAACCTGAGTTCAATCTGTCTGAAAGTATGAGGAGCTCATTCTTGCTGATAACAGTGCAGGGAAAAGTTCAGTTGGGATTTCTGGGGGAAAAAAGTAAAGAGGTGATGCTTATCCCAGCCTGGGAAAGGCTTTGTTAGTCGTGTGTCCACCCGTTGCTAAAGGGCATTCTGATTCCATGCTTGGTGTGCCACGCTCTTCTCATTTGTGCAAGACAGGCTAATGATTGTTTAGTAGGAAAGCCAACCACTCTCCTTCTAGCCTCTCTCTCTATGTATGCGTCTCTTTGTGTTGCTAGATGTATGCTAATTATATATTCATAGAGTAAATTCAACCCTGGTGTGAGGTCTGATAGATTGCTGCAAATGTGGCCAAAATGTACAGTAATTCAGACTGATCCAAAGAGTGTGAAGCATAAAATACTAATCAAAGGAAGTTGGGCTAGAAGAAACTTCCATAGGTGACATCTAGTCCTATCCCCTGCCTGAAACCATTCCTATGCAAACCATTGAATACAAATCCATAATCTAATCTCTTAGTAAAACTTCTGTCTGAGACACAAGTGCTTACATTTCAATAACTATTTAATATTGGATCGATTTTCCATCTTCAGATGAGCTTAAATTGTCTTTGTATCCTCCCTCGTGTGTGTGGACTTACTCAGGATAATGTTATTCATGCAATGGTGCTTCTAAAGGTGAGCATGCAGCAGCCTGGACTCTGAAGCAGAATTTGAATGAGATACTTTTGTGCCAGCAAGGGCAGTGAAGAAAATACTATTTATAGTGATACGGTCACATGTTAAGGACAAAAAATATTCAGGAACATGAACGCCTTGTGCCTCCCATGGCTGGGGGAGACATGGCAACTGCCCACAGGTGGTGGCCATGGTGGCAGGGGTGTGACAGCAGTAAGCAGGGACCGCCCACAGCAGCCGTGATGTTGGTGGTGAGGGTGGGCTGAGCAGGGATTGCCTGCAGGAGGCTGCAGCAGTGTTGGCGGCAAAGGTGGGGGAGTGGTGAGAGCCAGTGGCAATCAGTAACAGCCCGCAAATGCCACTGGGAGTGGAGGGGGTGGGGGGCAGCAAGTGGTGGCCACCTGCAGGCACCACCTGCAGCGTCGGTGGCCGACTCTCAGGGATGCACATGCACCCCCTACATGTCACCAAAGTTCAGGAACACAGGAATAGAAAAGGACTTATGGGCCATCAAGCCTGGTCCCTGACAATGATTGCATGCCCTTGCAAACCCTCAAAGAACCACTTTGAGTCTCATGTTTCAGGGGCGTACTTGGTAGCCATGTTGGTCTGAGACAAAAAGACATACAAAACACTAGAACTCTTGGTTCCAAGAATTCTTGAACCAATTCTTGGAATTCTTGGAGCCAAGAGTTCCTGTTTTGTGTATGTCTTTGAGTCTCATGCACGTTTGTGCACTGCTAAATGACAGTGTTGAGGTGCTGTTGTTGCTGTGATGGTGAAGGAAAACAGCCAGAGGCTGCAAGTCTTGGGTAGCAGGATCATACAAAGTGAGGGTTGGAAGGGGCCTCAGGAGGTCATCTAGTGCTAATCTAACCCCTGCTCAAAGCAGGACCATCCCCAACCAGATCCTCCCAGCCAAGGCTTTGTGTAGCTGGGTCTGAAAAACCTCCAAGGATGGACAGTTCAGAACCTTTCTGGGCAATGTGCTTCAGTGCTTTACTACCACCCCCCGACAGTTTTTTCCTAGTATGTAACCAAAACTCCCCTTCCTGCAACTTGAGACCATTGCTCTTTGTTCTGCTACCTGCCACCACTGAGAACTGTCTAGGTCCATCCTCTTTATCTCACTTCAGGTAGTTGAAAGCTGTTATTAAATTCCTCCTCAGCCGCCTTCTCTCCATGCAAAATAAGCCCAGTTCCCTCAGCCTCTCTTCACAAGTCATATGTCCCAGCCCCCTCACCATTTTCGTTCCCCTCCGCTGGTCTATCTCCAATTCGTCTAGTATCTTTGGCTGGGCTGTCCCGTCCACGCTTGTTAAAGCAGGGGAACCCTGAGGCTCCGATGGCAGTTTCCAAGCCTGGGGGCCTGTCCTTGCTCAGTCTCCTAAGCGCTCCCTGGTGCAGGCAGGTGCCCCTGGCAGGGTCCCCAGCTCGGTGTGAATCTATTCCGGGCGGTTTCATCACAGGATGTAACGCTATTAATGACTGATCTACTGTTCTGTACTCAGGAAGGCAAATGTACATTACTATTACAGTGAAAATAACACACTGCACTCCCGCATAAATTGGATTCAACATTTATTATTTATTTCAATTTTAAAGAATACCCTATTCATCCCCGCCCCCTGCAGTCTCCTGGAGATTTATATCTATTTCCTGCAGGCCCAGGTCACCGCACTCCCACAGCCCGCTGGAGGCCAACGCCCCGCGGTGCCTGCGCAGGCGCAGCCGATCACAAGTCGCCCCCGCCGGCGGGAGGGGCGCTGAGGCAGCCCGGCTCCCCCGCCCAGCGGTGCGCATGCGCCCTCCCACCCCACGGTGCGCATGCGCCTTCCCGCGCCCCCCATTGGCCGGCGACGGCCCCGCCCTGCCGCGCAGGGGGAGCGCGCGGCTCCGCCCTGCCGCGCAGAGGGAGGTGCCCGGCGGTCGCGGCCGGACGGGAAGATGGCGGACCTGGACGAGCAGCTGTCGGACGAGGAGAAGGTGAGGCGG
>NW_017728931.1:99615865-99667404 GCF_001723895.1 Crocodylus porosus
CGGCCCCGGCCCGGGGGCCTCTCCGCGCCGCTCCTTGTACGGTCCGAGCGCCGAAAATAGGAGCCGCCAGGGGGGAGGGGGCCGTGGGCTCTCAGACTCGTCCTTCCGGGTCTCTGCCGTGCCGTCTCGCCCCGCCCCGCCCCCGGAGCCGGCGGGGAGCCCTGCCCCAGTGCTGGGGGAAGGAGCGGCCCCAGACAGGTGAAGTGGCGCGGGTCGGAGCTGTATGGGCAGGGCGGAGGGACGCAACATGTTAGGAAGGGGTCTCGGTGCCCGGCTCTGGGTGTCCCCGACCCTGCCCACAGGACTGCAGTGGAGCGGGAGTCGCCCCGGAGATGCCCCGGAAGCAGGGGCGGCTGTAGGGCCTGGCTGTGCCGCCGCTTCCTCCCTCTCCTCACCGCTACTGCTCCGGGGCCAGGGTGTGGTGGTGGTGCTGCTCTGTGTGCAGTGCTGGGATGCACTGTATGTAACACTCCTCATCTGGGTTTCTCCCTTTTTTTGTTTTGGATGGGAAGGTCAATTTAGGGGGCTGCTGAACCTGTGGCGATGAAGCAGATTTGAGAGCAAATAAATGAGGCTTCAGATTTCTTTGACTTGATTGGGGGGGGGTTAACATGCCTTCATGTTCACTGTAGCCAGGGAGTCCCTCCATGTTTGCAGCACTGAGTTGCAGATCAGAGAGCTGAACAAAAAATGCCTCCAGTACTTGGTTGTTGGTTGAGAGCTCATAGCAGCAGAGTCTCCTAATGCCTGAAGAAGAGTGTTTGTGCCCAAAAAGCTTGCAAAGAACTTTTTTCCAACTATTTATATCATCTCTGTCCCAAGACTCTTGCCTTTAGTACTTGGAGCACCCACAGTGACCTGGGAAGAGCCTGTAAAGTGTTAGTTTGCCCTGGTAGAAGGTATTTAGTTAGATTGTCAAAGGGTAAACTCTATATAAAAAATAAACCTCAGCATTTACGCTGCTAAAAAGTATTTGCCACTATACTTATTAATACATATTGCTGCTGCTTTGCACTGACTGCAACCAGTCATTTCTACCCCCTTTTCCAGCTCATGCCACCTAATGGTGTCTGAGTTTCTCTTTCCCTTGTAGCCAATCTGATGAAATTCTAGGCTTGCTTTTTTCTATAAATATTGTTTTTTTCATTTCCCAAACAAACTCTTGACTCTCCAGGCTTGTACAATCAACATCTGCACCTCAGTGCTGCAAGTTAATACCAGGCACCATTTTAGGTCTGGGGGCACCATGGAACTTAACAATGTGCAGGAAGCCTTCCATTTCCCAGTACATTTTTTTTCATGGGAGATGTGTACTTGTCCCAGTTACAGTTCTAGTTGCTTTGTGGTGCTTTTTCCGTACTCACCTTCCCATCTGAAATGCTAAAAGCTTAGAGGCTCCCTACTTCCTGTCTTCTCCCCTTCTCCCCCCACCCGTGCTTAAAAGAAGCAGGATCATTAGAATTGTTTTCTTTTCCCCTTCTCTTCTATCAAGGATGGAGCTATTGATTCTCTTATCCAGTTCAGTTCTGCAAAAAAATTTGGATCGTCTTGTGTAGCCGTATTTACCCAACACTGGCAGCATATATATTGGGAAATAAGACATTTGTTAAGTCCTTTACACAAAACAGGCTGATGTGACTGAAGTTCTGTAACTCAGAAGTTCTCAGCCTTTGCAGTGGAGACGCATGTACCATCCAGGGCAAATCAAAGTATCAAAAGCATCCAGGAATGTCTTCTAGCTAAAAGGGAGGCATACACCCAATGGAAGGGAGGGGCCATCCCCAGGGAGGATTATACTGTGGTTGCTCAGGGATGCAGGGGGCAGTCAAGGAGGCCAAGGCGGAGATAGAACTGGAACTAGCTTCCCTGATCAAGGACAACAAGAAGTCCTTTTTTAAATACATAGGGGGCAGAAAGAAGGTACCAGGTGACGTGGGGCCCCTTCAAGACACGCTAGTCAAATGGGTTGCCAACTGGCTGGAGGGCCACACCCAGAGAGTGGTAGTGGATGGGTCATTTTTGACCTGGAGGGATGTGGGTAGTGGGGTCCCCCAGGGCTCAATCCTCGGGCCTGCACTGCTCAACATCATCAGTGACTTGGATGAGGGGGTAAAAAGCACCCTGTTCAAATTTGCTGATGACAGTAAGATGTGGGGGGATGTGGGCACGTTAGAAGGAAGAAATAGGCTACAATTGGACCTAGACAGGTTACAGGGGTGGGCGGATGAGAATAGGATGGGATTCAACACTGACAAGTGCAAGGTGATGAACTTGGGGAGGAAGAACCAGCACCATATCTACAGGCTGGGGAACTCCCTTCTCATCAGTGCAGAGGCAGAAGAGGATCTTGGAGTCATCATTGATGACAAGATGAATATGGGCAGGCAGTGTAGGGATGCAGTCAGGAAGTCCAACTGCACCTTGTCATGCATCCACAGGTGCATCTCAAACAGGTCCAGCGAGGTGAGGGAAGGCTGCAACTGGAGTACTGCATCCAGTTCTGGGCACCACACTTAAGGAGGGATGTGGACAACATGGAGAGTGTCCAGAGGAGGCCACTCGCATGATCAGGGAGCAGCAGGGCAGGCTCTATGAGGATAGGCTATGGGACCTGAACCTGTTCAGCCTCCACAAGAGAAGGCTGAGGAGGGATCTAATGGCAGTTTACAAACTAGTCAGAGGGACCCAGCAGGCATTGGAGGAGTCCCTGTTCCCCTGAGTGCTACCAGGAGTGACTAAAAATAAGACACAAGCTGGCAGAGGGTAAATTCAGATTAGACATCAGGAGGCACTACTTCACTGTCAGGGGGGCTAGGATCTGGAACCAACTTCCAAGCGAAGTGATGCTGGCTCCTACCCTGGGGGTCCTTAAGGCAAGGCTTGACAATCACCTTGCTGAGGTCGTTTGACCCCAGTACTTTTTCCTGGTGTGGCAGGGGGTCAGACTTGATCTGCTCAGGCCCCTTCTGACCCTACTAACTATGAAACTATGAAAGTGCAAAGGTGTTTGAGGTATAATCAAATATACTTTCAGATTGAACTGCACAAAAGCAAGTGTCTAAGGTGTGCTGTCTTTGAGGAAATGTGTGCCACTCATGAAGTTTTCATCTAAGGTTATGTTATCATGTTTGGATAACTGTGTTTAGAGAGGATTTAACTAAATCCACATTTGCCCCTTACACCAGGATATGTGAGGGTTTTTTCTCCTTGATAAAGTTGGGAGTATATTTTTAAATTAGTAATTTGTTCAAGTAGAACTTTTCTACTATTTGATGTACTCCCCTTGATTATCGTATCAATCACAAAATTCAGAAGCAGGTTCTCTTATGTGTGGAGCTCTTTAACTAAGTTTCTTCTAGAACTTCTTAGTCTCTGCTGCACTTCTTAATGATGTCAGAACTTGCATTCTTTTTTCAAGCTAAAATATGGCCCAGCACAGCTTCAGACTAGTTTAGGATGCTGAGTAAATCGTTGATAGAGCTGTGATTTTTGTGACAATTCTTAATTTACCAGCAGTAGTACACATGAAGAAAAATACCCATATTTGCAGAAGAGCTACTGTCTGCTGCACTTTTAAAAATAAACAAACAGTCACTCTGAGTGGTTTCCCTGCTGCAGAGTAATACTTGTGAGAGTTGTAATTTGGAGAACTAACACCATCAGTCTTTTCTATAGGCCAGTATCCCTTTCTGAACTACGTCTTCCCTCATGTTATGCATTATTCCCCTCCGATGAAGTGGGAAGATGTAGCACAAGAGTTTTTCTTTCTCTGTGTTCCGTGGTAATGGCCTTGACCAAATCAGTGCCTTTAATAATAGAGATAACACAGTTAAAAAACACACCCTTTTTGCCCTTTTAAGATAAATGGTATAGAAAGGAGAAATGTACTAACATTGGCCAGAAATAGATGGTACCAGTAGCACTCTCTTACACTGATGCAGGGACCTGTAGTAGTCATGCTGATGATTCTGCTGGTCTAATGAAAGAGGCAGTGTTGGCAGAACCATAGACATGATCGTAATGAGAGAACTGAAATTCAGGGAAGGAAGCGGTACGTCTAAAGCTGTCTGTACTGGGTTTTTAATGATGGTGTATAAGTGCTTCATTGCCTCTTGACCAAGTAGTGTAGTGGCAGCACAATTTCAGAAAGACTTAAGGTTTACTTCCTGTTTCAACTACCCATGTTGGCTGTAACTGTTTCTAAGATGAGACGTGCCTTTTGAAGAAACAGTGCATCTCTTGCTGCTCTTTGGTGACCACTTCCATAGCCACACTGGGTATATAGGTAGTATCAATGAGTGCTAGAACAATTCAGAGTGAGACTAGGTATTTGGCGCACACAGGAATGGCTGGTACAGGAAGGTAGCACTGGTACAGAAAATAGTGAAGAAACTGACAGTAATAAAATGTTGTGCATCAAGTGGGGAAGCAACCCTAAAAGCAAGGGACAGGAACAGCGAGCTGCAGAAAAAGAATGAAGAAATGTTATTTTAAGGACCAGGCTAACCTGAGTTTCCAGCTAATTATTAGTAGCTGAAACTGTCATGTCCTTTAGCTGCAAAATGATCTCCATGCTAGCACATGCAGAATAAATATACTTGTTTTTGGGCTATAGTGAGTGGCCTTTAACTAAGGGTGGAAAACTTTTTTTTTTTTTAAATTTAAAAAAAATCTGTTTCATTCATGTGTGCCTACATTTATGCATTTAGGAAGAAAACCTTAAAACTGACAGGCCTGTCAGATTATACCTTATTAACAGGACTGTCCAATGGTGGCGTGTGGGCTGCAGTCATCCCTCAGTGGATTAAAATACAGACCCCACCCCCATGCTTCTACTGCGCTGCTACTCCCCACATCACTCTTGCTGCTGCAGCTAGGATCTCCCTGCTTTCCCTCTCCTCTCTGGTTTTTGCCTTTGGTCCCTAGGTACAGGGTGGGGTCAGGCAGCAGGAGGGCACTGCATATGCAGCAGGAGGAGATCCAGGCTGCCTGTGCTGCGTGCAGGAGGGAAGCTACACTGGTTGGGCAGTGGAGGGAAGCTGGGGTGCTCTCACTTCCCTCCCAGTCAAGAAAGACCTGAGCTGCTTGTGCTGCACATGCATTCCAAGTTAAGTTGCTGCTGCACGTGCAGAAAAGAGGGAGCTCCCTCACAATGGAGGGGATTCAGGCTGCTTGCTCTGGCAGTAGAGGAGAGCTGGGTTGCTTGTGATGCCCACACAATTGTGGGGAATCTGGTTTGCCTGTGTGGTTTCTCAGGAGGTGGGGGTGGCACTTGCAGAGCATGTGGCCTGAGGGACTCCAGTTTGTGGGGCATCCAGCCTCCCACTGTCTGGAAGTTGGACAGCCCTGTTTTATAATAGAAAATAAGCAGTATGTGCTTGATAGCAAAGTTTTAAAGTCAAACCACTGAACTGGTAGAGGCTGTAAGCTAAGTACCAGGAATTAGAATTTTTAAAAGTGTTAAACCTACTTTTAATATTAGTCATTTTTTATTTAGCTGACACAAAGAAAATAATTTATTTTTCAGTATTTTCATGTAGGTCTTTCCAAGTTGAGGAACTGATTGGAAATTAGAAAAAACAGAAAAGCTTGTCATCTTTCAGTCTATGAGTAAAGACTAGATATGAGAGGATGAGATCCTTTAATTTTCAAATTTGGAAGTTGTAGGGCAAGAGCCTCTCTTACCTACCCACTGAGTATCTAACTGCAACCCTACCTAATTCCTGAAGAACTATTAACGCTTAGGTAGGATGGTGCTCCTCTTCCTTGCTCCTTTTTGTGCGTTAGTCTTGAGGTTTAGATGAATGTTTTTTTCAGGATCCTATTCTGTCTAGCCCATATGTAATTTTGGCCTTAGTAATTTTGGCAGATAAATTTGGTATTAAGACATAAGGACTTCAGAAATAAACAGGTAACTTAACATTTGGAAAACATTTTGACACTTCACAGCCAGGATGAAAAATTCTCTTATTCCTATAACTAAGGGAATTAAATGAAATTTCAAGTGTTAAGGTGTTGTAGGTCATTGTAACATTCACTTGGTTAATAAAAAGTAGAACATGCTAACATGTCTTTTTGATTATATTCTAAAACAGTGTGGACCTAAACTCTCCTTCTACGCTCATTGGATTTTGCAGTAATCCTAGATATCTTGCAGCAGTTTTAGATAATTGGAAATTTCAGATTTTTAAATTTCAAGTGAATAACTAATTTAGTACCCTACTTCTTAGAATAAATAGAATTGAATAAAATTATATCTCAAAATCAAGATGCCACAGATTTTGAACTGGTGATGCCTAACTATTGAAAGCTGAGGCAAGGGTATAGAAAGGTGTCTTGGCAGTACAGTTAGGGGACAGTTAGTTTGGTACGTGCAGGCAATTAAGTCTGTGTGCAATTGCAGGTTAAATACATTGGCTGAACTCAAACAGCTATCTGTAGCTTTCACAGTTCTTCCTTGAGAAAAATGGGGAATTCCTGGAAGTTGAATCTTTTGTAGTCCAACTGGCTTACAGGCTACATGTGGCCCCCACAAGGGTTAACTTGCAACTCCCAGGCTTTTAGTTTAGATGCTGTTCCTGTCATCACTTTCTTACTGCTGCTGGAGTCTCTGGACTCCCCCTCCCTCCTCCAGCTTCTGTTTCATCCCCCCTCCCCTGGGTGGTGCATTGTTGCCCATGGGGCCGAAGAAGTCTGTGTTGAGGAATTTAGGGGAGGGGGATCTGGGGCACCAGTGCAGTGCAGAGTGGGGCTGTGTGGTGTGATGCAGTGGTGGGGGGGCAAGAGGGACATGGGGCACAGGCAGAGCTCACCTGAGGAGGGTGAGGAGCCTGGGGCGAATCAGCCCATGTGGTGCCCCACTTCGATCCAACCTGCCCCGGATCTGAAGAAGCTGTTGGTGGTGTAGTGCAGCGGTCTCCAAACTTTTTTGATCACACACCCTTATCAGTAAAAATTTTTGAGCACGCACCCCCTATATAGTATATTTATTTATTTATAAATTATATACATGTACTAGTGTACTACTATATTATGTACATTATAAAACATACACAAAAAATAGAAATTAAATCGTCATAGTTTTTACCTCGTAATGTGGCTGACAAAGAGCTTGTACTAGGAGTAGGAGAAGTGTCAGCTCTGCCATTTTCTTGTTTGCTTGTGCTGGCATTATTGGTATTATCTTCAATCCATGGTTTCTTCGCAGGAATCTTTTTAAGCCACTTGTCCATTTTGTGAGGGTTAGTTTAGTTAAAACTAGATAATATAATCTGTAAATCCACTTAACCGGACACACGCAAACTGCAATACATCGCTATACGCTGAAAGTAAACGAACGCTTCTTCCCTCAGGATACCTCACGTACCGTATGTGACATGTTACCGTCTGACATACAGACTGAGTGAGGGCGCCAGTGTCAATCTGTATATTAAATATTAGTGAAGCTTAATTTCTTTCTTATTTAGATAAAAAATAAATAAAAATACAAGTTCTGATATTTTCTCTGCGCACGCCCTGGGGTGAGCACACCCCACTCGGAGACCACTGATGTAGTGAGCAGTTGGAGGCAGAGCAGCTGCTCCACCCAGCTCCATACCACTGCTGTTCTGCAGGGCCCCTCAAAGCATGGGGCCCATGGTGGTTGCCTTGATTTGACCCCCCCCTCCCCCCCTGGGGACAGCCATGGACACAGGAGCATTAGTGTGGTACGGCAGAGGGGCAGTGTGGGTGACAGCCCCCAGCTGCTGGGAACTTAGACATGTTATACATCTTTAAACAAAAGATCGATTTGAAGGACCCCCCATTCTTGTAGTGGGCAAATGACAGAAAGCAGCTCAGCATGGAGCAGACTGAAAATTTTCTGTTGACTCTTACTAGACACATAAGTGACTAGTTAGTTGGAAAACATTTCAACTGGGAAGTTTTTTTCCAAGTGGTCAGTTACTCATAGTAGATTAAATTGAGTTTTGACCAGTTTATACCTAAAACTTGAAGATTAAAACAATTACTATTTCAGTTGCTTCTATGCTTAAAATAGTAACTTGTAAAATGATAAGTAGTGGCTTTTCTGTGTAATCATTTGAAAATAATACTGGTTATAAATTGATTTTTACTTTTAAGCTGTGCAGCAATTTACTTTCTCTGTTAAATAGTACACAAACTCTAGCTAAGCCTTGCTCAGCATCTACCTGGCATAATTATCTCCCCAAAAAGTTCATATAGAAAAGGTGGAAGCGGGAAGGAAATGGAGCATGTCTGTGAGAGAGCAAGCAAAAGTTTCGTGTATCTCAGTGAGTGTCTTGTCCATTAGGTCACACTGCATGATAACAGAAATTCTTCAGTTGAGCAAGGTAGTTAACTGTTAATCTAAAGTTAGGCAGAGGATAGGGTATAGACTGAAAATGTGAGCACCAGTGAGTTAAAGTTGGGGTACCCCTCCCCAACTCTTCTGAATGTGGCAGCACCCTTGGTTGAAAGCCACTTGTGCTCAGCTTACTTCAGTGCTTCTTAACCGGGCGCTGCCACGTCAGGTAAAACTGCCCGCACACCTCATGTGCAGCCATAATGGGAAGGATTTGACAGGTGTGTGTACTCCTTCTACATTAGAGTTCTCTGATCTCCTGCCTGATTTAGAATTAATCTCATGCTGCAGCTCTTCTGGTACAGACTGTCCCCCTGCCCCACCCCCAACATGCTTCTCCTGGAAACAGAGCCACACAGGAAAGGCAGCACTGTCCTATGTACCTCTATTTCCAGGGGGAGCATGAAAAGGGAGGGCAGCAGCACAAGCTACCTCTCCTGCCTGCTTGAAGGTTATCGGAGAACCCTAATGCTGGAGGAGACTCTGTGCACTATAGCAGGATTTCTTGGTGAAAAATGGCCACTGCTGCTGTGGTTCCACGTATTGCAGCATCCCTGATGGGGCTTGTGTTGTCTCTGATTGACAACCAGGGTTTTCAACTGTGAACAGTAGCTCACTGTTGAATTTGATAGCCTGCTCTTTGCTGTTGTGTCCGGACATGTAGGCACATGCAATTTGTGGTGCCACAAAGCTGCCTGCTTCCCTGTCTAGAGGCAGACTGCGCCCCAGCCAGCTGTAGCGTGTGGGGGGGGGAGGAGGTGGGCTACTTGGGGGATAGGGTGCCTCAGTGTGGTGCTAGCTAGCAGACAGCCCATGCACTGAGGCGCCCTGCACCCCAGTCAGCCAAGGAGTGGCACATGGAGGCAGGCTGCCTGCTTCCCCAGCTATGTGCTCCACAGAGTCATTGCGCTGAGGCACACTGCACCTCAGCTAGCTGCTCTGCAGATGGCCGGGGTGCGGTGTGCCTCAAGACTGGGGAGCAGGTGGCCCTGGGCTGGCTGCTCTCCTGTCTCCACATGCTTCAGCGCAGGGGCACCCACTTTGAGGCACATGGAGACGGAGGCCCCTGAGCTGAGGTACACTGCTCTCCAGCCAGCAGTTCCACAGTGCGTGGACCTGTTTCCATGTGCCACTTTGTGGCTGGCTGGCCTGCAGGGTGTCTTGGTGTGGGGACTTCCTGCCAGTTAACAGAGGCACCCTGTTCCCCATCCAGCTGCCCCCCCCTGCGCCGCAGCACACAGAGCCAGGAGGAAGCTGGGCATAGCCTGCAACAAAGGGCACACTCAGGGGTATGCACTGTGGCGCAAAATAACAGCACAAATGTGTGCTGCTGCTATTTGCTGTAAATGCACATGCCCTTGCTCAGCTGGACATGGCCTGCTCATCCTTTAATAGCATCTAACTGAGCTATTGTGCACGGAAGCTTATGTATCTCTGATTCAGTTGGTCTGTAAGGTGCAGCTCTACCCTGCCCTTTTCTCTGAAATCCATAAGACTAACCTGTTTGGAAACATCATCTTATTTGGATTTTTAATATTAGCGGAAACACAGAATAGGATGTCAAGTATACAGCCAAGTTTAACAGAGCTCACAATTTTCTATAAGAACAATGCATATCATCATGGTGTAACTCTTAGGAGCATTGTTAATCAAATATAAAGGAACACTGCTCTCTCACTTATGCCTTAAAGTTAAAGCACTTTAAAATGCTGAAGCAATGATTGCTTTTTACTCTTGAATGAGAAGGGCTGAAATGGATATTTTTATTTTGAAAACATTTGCCTTGTAATTTCACAAGAATTGCACATGTCAAACCATACAGTAACTTTAAGAGGTATTTTAAAACTATTAAATTAATATGGTTGTGTTATGGACTAACAGTGCTGTCTTAGAATCCTAGGAAAATAGGACTGGAAGGGACCTCAAGTTCATCTAGTTTAGCCCTCTGCTCCAGGAAGGATAATTCCCAAGTCACGGTCCAGGATCAGTCTAACCTGTTCTTGACGATTCCAAGGGTTGGAGATTCAACAACTACTTTAGGTAGCGTATCCCAGAGCCACTGCTCCTAGTCCTGAAACTGCAGCACAGGGGACACAGGCTGGAGACAAGGAAGAACTTTGACTATGAGGGTAGTCAAGCATTGGAGCAGGTTTAGTCAGAAATGATCCTACCTTGAGCAAGTCCCTTCCACACTTATGTTTTTATGATTTGTAGAGGGCACTGTTAGTTCAACTGGAGCATGACTTTGTGATTATAATGTTCCTTTGATACAAGCTTTGATTTCTGCCATGCCTGGATCCATGCTTCTTGTCAGGGCTTGAATCCATGGCTTAAGTGTTACGGTCTTTTTTGTATGGTGGAAGTCTTAATTTTAAAAGTATCCTTCATCCATGAACTGAGTAATGTATTGTATTCATCCATGAACTGAGTAATGTGTTCAATACCTGAAATGTACATAGATGTTATAAGAGAGGAGGGCCCACATGTTCCATAGTTAGAAGTGAGATGCCAGGTGATTGTCAGACCATGCTGATTTTGGAGTATGTGAAGCTTTGATACAGTTCCTGCTTTAATTCTTGGTTCAGTTTTTCAGTTCTTAATCATTGCCCAAAGGAAGGCTACCTAAACACTTTTCCAGAGTTCATTGAATATGCTGTTCAAGCAGAACCTTGGTGCTTTTCTGGTTTTTCATTGGTTGAATTTTGAGAGGGTAAGGAACTCTTACGAAGGCATCTCATCCATACTCAAAATGTGCAGTTGTTTATATCTTATAAAGGTTCTGTGGCTCACAAGGTTTGACATGTGACCAAAAATGTTGATCAGACAAGTCAGCATATTAGACCTCTGGCTACTTATCAGGAAATCTGCTGTTCTTCAACTATCTGTACCTCCTAATTGACGTCTTAGCTTCTTGAGTTAGTAGATACAGTGGGAGTGAACTCCAGCATTCAAAGGAAAGCAGTAAAAGATAACAGTTGGGAACAACTTTTATTTGAAAATCACATGGGCTTTTCTTTTATTTTTTTTTTAAAGAGCAAAGCTGGGTTGCTTTATACCCTTGAGGAAAAGAAATTGAAATCTTGTTACCGTTCCTAATGGGAGATGGCCACATTTATCTCCTGGTCAAGGGAGTTTCTGGGTATTTTGTAAATTATAGAAAAGCCCAGTGAATGAAGAGCTTGAGCTGAGGTTGAGTAAACCATGAGGGCAAGGTTTTTACAATTTATTAATTTTTTTCTTAAACTACTTTGACATTTTATCAATCTCTACAATATTGTGCAAGTACTCAAAAAATGTCCCCCGTTTGAAAGATTCTGTTTGCGAAATCAGGTATAAGCAATAAGGTCAGGTTTTAAAGTTTGAGTTAGAACGGGAATAATAAATGGGATATCTTATTGTAGGTTACATGGGCAAATACTGGCAACAGTTTGAGAATCTTCTATATGTGAGCTGTTTTCAGTGGCTGGCTGGAGATTCTTTGGCTTTCAGGATGAAGAATCTACTTTTCTATTATAATTGCCACAAAAGTTGTGATGATGTATCTTTATCTGGTGAAGATACCTGAAGCTGTAACTTCAGGCTAATCATGTTGATCCCATCAAATCTCGCAAGCAAAGCATGATTGAGCCCAGTCATACTTTGGCTAAACAGTTCTTGTAAAAGATCTCTGTGTTGCTGAAGATCACCAAGATGTTTATAAGTATGGTAGATTTATATGATACATTTTCAATTTAAATAAAAGAAAAGGGACTGGAAAATTTTGCAAAATGACTAAATGTCTCATTAGAATTTTTCCAGGCTGGTTCTTTCATGTTGTCCATCTCTGAATCTGTCAAAATGAAAGTTTGCAAACTAGTAGGGTGCAGTCAACATTTTCCCACATTGACATGCCATTAATGTAAGCTGGAGATCTGCTGCTGCTAGTTAAGTTAAACCTATCTTGTCAGAATTTGGCAGCTAGCTTTCAGAAAATGCTTGTATGCCAAGAAAACTTTATGACTCTCATCTGAATTCTTCAACAGAAAATCTAGGGTCACATCCCCATGAGTGGGAATGCGCAGTTTGCAGCACTTCAGAGGTTTGTTTGGTGATACAAAATGCATGGGGCATTTATTAGAGGTGCACCAATACATTGGTCCGATATTGGATTGGTACTGATATAAAGAAAACTGGCTATATCAGATATTAGCCCAATGAGGCCAATAATTTGGCCAATAAATGTCCATGCTGCATGCAGCCACAGTGCAACACTCGGGCAGTGAGGAGCAGAGCCGGCAGCATGGAGAGCTGCCTCCACCTGGAAAGTCTGGTATGGTGAAAAGGGAGGGAAGGGGCATGGGTGGGTAAATCAGTGCCCCCCTGCGATGAGGGGGCAGACAGGGGCAGGCACTGCTGGGGTGGGGAAGGAGGTAGAGCCACAGCTTGGGGGGGTGCCTCCCAGACCTGCATGGGGCTCTTCTTGGAGGAGTGGGGGGAAAGAAGGACTGGGTTCGGAGCAGGTGCTGGCAGTGCTGGGAGGATGCTGCATCCACCCCAAATTTTGCTGCTGCTCCACTCCCAGCGCTGCCACCGCCAGATGCCTAGTGCAGCCTTGGCTCAATGCCCTACCTCTACCCATTCTCTGGGAAGAGCCAGGGCTGTGCTGGATAGCTGGCTGCAGTGGCTCTTGGAGTAGAGCAGCAGCATAATTTGGGGTGGATGCAGCACCTAGTGCAGCCTGTCCCCTGCCAAGAGCCCTGGCTGCAGCCAGCCCCATGCTGCCCTGCACAGATGTCCCCCCCCTCCTGTGCCCTTCTAGGGTGCGAGCAACAGCGGGAGCCACCCACCCCTCTCTCCAGACAAGTCGCAGCTCTGGCCCACCCCACCTAGCCTGGGCAACATCTGCCCCCGCCCTCTCCTTCACCACGGAGGGCACTGATCTGCCCTTCCCCCATCTTCTTCCACCACACGGGACTTACTAGCCGGAGGCAGCTGCATTGAAAATCAGATTGGTGTCTGCTGAGAGATCTCCTCAAATATCGGCTATCGTTATTGCCCCCAAAATCTCTCTTGGTGCACCCCTAGCACTTATGATTCCATTTGCGCTGCATACTTGCAGCATAGCAGCAAAATTAGAGGCCAGGAAATCCTAGCATCTAAAAAAATCCTACGGCAAAAAATGGGGTGGTGCATGTGGCTACTGTGTGTGCAGTCCAAAACCAGAGCCTGGCTGGTCAGAGCCACGCTCTGGCTGCTGACCAGGCTGTGTGTGCCCGGGTCATTGCTGCTACAGCCCTAGGATGGCCCCAGGATCCCAGGTAGGGCTGTTGGCACCAGCCTAGGTGTTGGCAGTAGCTTCCCCTATCTGACCTGGGGCAATATGTCACATGCAGAGCACATGTGCAGGGGCATGCACAGGAACAACTGCCAGCAGCATGAATATGTGCCACTGCTGGTTGTCCCCAGGAAAATGCACATTCTCACTTGTGGGGATGCGCCCTAGGTGTTTTTTAAACTAATTACTTCAGTGTGAAAAGGTAAAAAATCCTGCTTTGCTGTCCACTGCCTGCATGTGACAAATAAGGGAAAATATTTGGAACTTAATATTTGGTTTGGATTTGTTTAGTTGTGCTTTTTCCACAACTGATGGCTAAGGTATAAGAAGAAAATGTAGTACCCTGTGACCAGCCTTTGGAGTCCAAGCCATTTTCAGTTTACTGAGAAGCTATGGCAAAGTGAGTGCTAGTGAAACTTGAAAGTACTTGGTGAGGCGGAAAGTTGTGAACTTTATTAAAGATAAATCTACCAGCACAGTTATGTTCACTGTTCTTTGTGGCGGAATTTATCACTGTTGAATTTTTTCACTTAAATTTGTATTGCTGTGTAACTCAGTACTGGTTTGCTATGAGTGCTTCACTCTTGTCTAGTGGCTGAATTTGAACATTTTGCATGAAGCCGTTTCCACTAAATAGCTCTCATTTCTGATTTGTCTGAAAAAAAGAGTCCTTATAATTCCTGTCTGATCTTTTTTTAAAAAACTCCAACTACCTTGCTAAAGATAGTTTTTGTTTCTGTTGGATCTGGGTTCTCACCCTGCCAGATAGGGTCATAGTAGTTACTGTAGCCTTTTCATATTGCTAAGTGGAAGGGTCTTACATGAACCCAGCATGTAAAACATCCTGTCCTCTTTGTAAAATGTTTTTGGGGGTTTTTTAAATCTTTTAATATAATTTACTGAAAAGTGCAGACTGCAGCTCTTTGATGCAATCAGTGCTGGCTTTGGTCTTTCAAAACGTATTATGAAGTTTTTTGTGCAACAAAGTGTGACGTTTGTGGGTGGGGGTTTTAAGAAATTGAAAGCTGCAGTTTTTTCTTAAACTTACTTGCAGCAAAAACTGTAAAACTAAGGTGCTGGAAATTAAACTTTGTGCATCAGTTTTTGGGAAAGCTACTCTTTAGAAGAAAACAAGGTTTGTTTATGTGTAAGCTGCACTTAAACTGTATTGCTGTACAATATTCATGCAGGCAGGAAAGCATTGTTTCCTGCCCCCCAAAACCTCAGTTTACATTGAGAAAGCTAGTGACAGAAAAGACTGTAGGTGACAGGATGGAGAGTAACACTAAGTGGGACTGCATTTGCATGCAACTTCAGGGCAAATTCTGTACTACCATATCTTCACCCATAATTCTTCAATTGCTATGAAAGGAGCTGTGGACATACCAGAAAATTCAGAGATATAAACCAGGTGGAGATGTATTCCCTAAGTTTTGCCTTTTTCTAAAAATGTTACTTTCTAATTTAAGTTGTGCTGCCTTTTTTGTAGCTGTATGTTAATTAACAGGTAGGTGGAGTAACTGTTGATTAACAGAAGTAAATGGATCTTACGGTTGAACTGATACCATAGCTTGACTTTCTCAGCACTCCTCTTGATTAACATTTTTGTGTGCACATATTAACTACCATATATGGGCATGTAAATTGCAGAAGCTCTTGCCTTTCTACCAATGTCAGCTTCCGATGTGGCCAGAAACAGGAAGAGCAGCAGTTTTGGAGCATCTCATATCATGTCACCAAATGCAATGCTCTTTTTAAGTGGTGGGGGAGAAAAAGAAGAAAACCACAAACCTTTTTATTCTATGTTTGGAGTCAGAGAAAGAATGCAGTAGTCAGTAAAGGAATTTACTGGTTTAATAATGTCATGTTTTGAAAAAGTAGGTGAGTGAAGCAAAGGCACAGAGCTGTAACCAAAGTGTATCTTCAGTGGTAAATATGACTGTCTGAACTGCTGGCTTATATGAAGTGGAAATTCCAAGTAAAGGGTGGCTAAAACTAATTATTGATATGTCAGTTGACTAGGTAGAAGTGAAACTTTGAGGTATTCAGTAATACAACATTCCAAATATATATAAGATTAACATTTTATTTCAAAATTCAGTGTATTTTATATTCCTTTATTTCTTTCCATCAAGCTTCTTAGTTTGAATGAGGTATATAACTTATTTCTAAAATCAAAGTATTTCAAATTACATGATGTGTTTAAAACTGGGCTGAGGAGTAGATTTCATTTGCACAGTAAATTGAGAGTAAATCTGATCAACAACCTGTGATTAATCTGACTTGCAATTTACATATATATAAATCAGTTACTTCTAAGTCAGCATTATATATCTGGTCAGCCGTTCATACCTTTGCCAGCTTTGGAAAGAACTTTGTGTTTGTTACCCACGCAGGCATCCTTTTACCTTGTCAGAATTAATTTTACAATTGCATGGCATTGACCTGGAATAATTTAAGAATTCATTTACTGTCTGATTTACTTATTAAAAATAGTTTTTTGTAAAAGCTGTTTCCAAGATTGCTTTCCTCTTTGAACTCAAGGATAGGAATCCCATTACCATAACTTTTTGTAACATTGCATAATTTTGGTATAGATATAAATTGTAGAAGTGTTTCAGTTTGTTGGATTTTATGAGTTTTTTTCTTTTTTTTTAAATCTATCAGATATTAAAGGAAGACTCAAATATAATCTAAAATCTTTGCTGCTTTTAATTACCAAGCAAGCTCGCATATACATTGGATGTCAATTAGGAATTTGCATCTATGGAATAAATTAGTCTTTTGAGATGCTTAACTCAGACTAGCATGGGTTAAAATACTTAGTAAGAGTTTGTTCTTACCACTTTTGTAATCAATTTAAGATTCTGATAAAAGCTGTAAAATAGCTTGCCTCAATTTCAAATTTTATTGTATATTTAAAATAAACACTACTTAAATATACTTGCGACTCCTCTGCAAAAACAGCAGTTTCAGTTGACTTTTATAATTTTTTTTTACAGTTCTTACACTATACAAATGAGCAGAAGAATTGAGACGAGCGTATCTAATTTTATTATCATATATCTATTTGGTTTTGGCTTTTGTTAATGATGTAGCAACAGTCAGTCTGACATTGTCATGATAAATCTGATTCTGTATTCAGATTTACATCCCCAGGTGGGGCCTGTGTTTGGAACACTACAATTTCAGGTCTTCCCTAATACCTATGTTAGCATATTCAGTACTGCTATCCATTACTGTGGTATCAGTGCCTTTTGCATAAAAAACAGAAATGAAGCCCATACTAGACCTTAGTTCCTCTTCTCTGAAAATAAATGGGAACTTTTTAAAAAAGTGTGCTTGAACATACTTGTGTTTGTTTAGTAAATATTCTAGCATTTAAGGTCTTGTCTGCAGTAAGGATTTTCTTTTTGATGGAGGTAGGGTGTGAATTTAAAGGTGAATTAATATTCCTTACTAATTTCTCAGTATTTATGCCAAATACTGTCAACACAGGAGAGTCTAAATAACAAAGATATTCAGAAGAGTATTCTGTATTAGATAAGGCCTCAGGTTTAATGGCCATTGTGATGGCCTCAGGTTTAATGGTTTCCATCTTGATGAAAAATCTGTTTTAAGTTTGCCCCTAAAAAGAACTAGTTGTATTGTTTCTGAGTATTTAGTGCACTCTACATTGAACTAAACAGTTTTGGTAAAATAATACCAAAAATGGAAAGTACTCTTCATGAGTACAGAAACATGATATGTTTACCCTAGAGTAAAGTAAATTACTTTAGTCCAAATTGAACCAGACCCATGACTTACACCTGTGTAAGGTTATAAGTCACTCCACTTCAGGATAAAGTTGCTCCTCAAAAAGTGAGTAACTCTATACCAGCATAATGATACCAGTCCAAGGGTTGTCTGTCTGCTATCGCAGGCAGTTTCATCCCATGGTGCTCTTTTCGTAATGCTGACTGGTTCCCCTGCCATCTAGTGGTCAGGTGCTGTAATATATCTATAACGACCAACTGATGCGACTAGGTAGTATCATTTTGCTATTCAGCCATTTCAAAATAGGGCACAGCATTAAAGGTTGGATCCAGAAAAGGACATATGCATTTGAGGCCAAACACCTCCATTCAGATATTGCCCACCCTTGGAGGCACCTACATTCCATAGGCATGTCTAATATTCCTCACCTGGGTGCACATCCAGAGCTGCCCCAGTTATGACCGAGCTAAGCAGTACAGTATGCATGTCATGCCAAAAACCAGGTTATCCTCTTCCTGAATCTCCTGAGGTACTGAATATGGTGGGTGTACTCCGAGAGTGCTCAACACACACAGCTGCTAAATGGATAAGGCTTAAGTTCCAGTCCATGTTTTCAAGACTATGCATATATTTTAAATTAAATAGTCATTGAATAAAATATATAAACAGGCGAAGAAGTAAGAACTGAAACCTTGGGCTACCCTTTCCCAGCTGAGTGCCCTAACCAGCAGGCAACAGTTACTCCTTTGGACTGATGAACCTTGCATAGTGATACAGCTCAATAGAAGAGGTGAAAATGTGGCTTCTTGTGATTCAGAAGGGCTTATAACCTGGGGGTTAGGGCACTCCTGACTCACTCCCTAGTGAGCAGGAACAGAAATTGTTCTGGGAATGAAGACTGTAATGCACAAGATTTGAAGGCTTCATAGTTTGGATACTAAAATCATACAAAGCTGGGCTGACTTATTTTGCTTGAACCACAAATTTTGGGTCTCTGGTTATTTATATTTGAATAAATACTACAGTTTCATAAGAATGTGTATATATTTTTAATTTAAGGTACGCATAGCGGCAAAGTTCATCATTCATGCTCCTCCTGGGGAATTTAATGAGGTGTTCAATGGTGAGTAATTTTATGCTTCTCCTTTGTGCTAGTTTCAATTGTCAGTGAATTATAGATCTTTTGTATGATTAAGTTACTGGATATGACGTCTGCATTGCTTTCCTTTCCCTAGTATTTAAGTAACTTTTTTGTTACAAAAGTGTTATGAAATACTTTTCAGAGCTTGGTTTTATTTGTCTCAAAATAATCTTAAACGCCCCAGTTTTGCTGCCATTACTTGGAAAAAGGCAGCTTTATGTCTTTGTACCTAAGTTTGAGGAGGAGAGTTCACTTTGCCAGTATTGTGTAATACTGACAGCAACTTGGTGTTTGATATAAAGCTGTGGTTCCAACCTATTTTAGACTCAAGGCACACCTCATTCAGGTCAAGTCACCCCGCAGAAAATGTCAGCTCTTAGTTTTCACTTATTCTTTGACTATAGAAAAATACTGGAGCAGTTTTTCTGATGTGAAAACTCAAAAACCATAACAGTTCAGGGTGTTTAACATCGTCAGCTCCTATTTCAAATTTCTGGGTTTATCTTGTGAATCATGTTTGCACATCTAACAGTGCTAACATTGTGTGGTATCCTGTGGCACCCTTGAAAAGATGTCAAGGCACCCTAGGATGCTATAGCACCCTGGTCAAGAATCACTGATATAAAGGTATGGTTCCAGTTAACTCGTTTTTTTTCAATATTTAGCTAAATCTCTTTGCTGTTTAGGCCTTATTATTTAATTTGCATAGGGAACTGTCCTGGGTCTGCTATTCTTCAGTACAGCAAAAGCTTTGTTATCCGGCACCCAGGGGGAATCAAGGGTGCCGAATAATGAAATACGTCAGTTACCTGAGAGGCCATCTCTCCTGTTGCATCCAGTGCATCGCCGCTCCTCCCGCTGCGAGGGACAGGGAGGAGGGGCAGAAGAGCAAGGGGGAAAGAACTGTTATTGTGGGGGCTTGGCAACACAGTCTTCTTTGCCCCATGCCATCGTGGGGGCTTGGTGAAACTGGAAGTGCCATGGTGGGCACTTACGGTTTCGCTTTCACCTTACAAGCCGGCATGCCAGATAATAGAGCATGCTGGCTTGTAAAGTGCCGGATAACACAACTTTTACTGTATATTCATTAATGACTTGGAAGATTGAATTGAGTATGTATTTAAGTGAATTTGAGGATTAGGATTCAAAATTATCTTGATAATTGGGATAAAATGTAATAGGCACAAGAGCAAAGTACTATACTTAGGACTGAACAATATAATATACAGATACAAAGTGTAGGAGAGCTAGGAGGCTGCTGGAGTGCGGAAGCAGACCTGGGGATTATGGTGAACTACAAGCCAAATATGAGTTAAAAGTTAAGCTTTGTCATAAGCAAGCTAATGGCATACTAGGATGCATTAATAGGAGTCTCGCTTTCAAATCAAAGGAAGCAATTCTTCAAGTCTTTTTAGTTTTGGTGAGGCCTTGCTGCAGTACCATATTCAACTTTGAGCATTGCATTTTGAGAAAGTTGTGTAAAAATTGGGAAGTCTGACTGGGAGTAACAACATGATTATACTTTTAGGAAAATTTTATAAGAGAAGTTGGAAGCACTGGGATTATTATGAAGGGGAGGAATTTGATAGGTAGCTATAAAGAGGATGGCAATCATCCTTTCTCAGTATTCACAAGGAACAGGATAATAAATAATTAGGGGTGCATGAATAGAGAATTTTTGGGCTGATACCAACGGCTAATTTTTAACATGCCATATTGGTCAATATTGATCTGATTCCGATATACAGCCGGGAAGCATGGAGAGAGGCATCAGGCTGGTAAGTCTGTTGTGGAGGGAGGGAAGAGGCATGGTGAGGACAGATTGAGGCCCTCTCTGCAAGGGAGGGAGTAGGGCTGGAGCTGGGACTGAGGCAGGTGCTGCACAGCTGGGGCAGAGCATGGGAGGGAGCCACGAGCACTCATCTGGGGGTGGGGGCGGGGGCGGGGTGACTCCTGCCACTGCACGCACCACCCCAGGAGGGTCTGGGGGGCATGTGCCCCTGGATCTGTGCAGGGCAAGGGTGGGCTGCCACTGTGGGCTGGGAACAGGGTGGTGTTGGGCTTTTCCCAGTAGGGGGTTGTGCTTGGAGCAGGCAGTGGCAGGACTAGCATGGGGTTGTGACCACCCAAAAATTCACCATAGTCCCCCTCCCAGCATCGCTGCTGCTACCCGTCCTAAGCCCAGCCCAGCACCCCCCTGGCCAGGAATCACTTGGCACTGCCCACGGCAGCAACCCACCTTCATCCTGCATGCAGATCTGGAGGCAAACACTCCCTCTCATGCCCTCCCAGGGTGCGTGTAGTGGCAAGAGCTGCACCCCCCAGATGAACCACTCGCGGCTGTCTCCCTCTCTGCCCTGGCTGTGTAGCACCTGCCTCCTGCCCCACTGCTGGGGCCTCATTTCTCCCCCCCACCCCCTCCCCCCTCACCACAGGCTTACCAGATGGACCCTGGCTGCTCTCCATACTGACAGGCTGCATTCTTGGCTGTCTGTGTGCTGCACTGCAGCTACGTGCATTCACAGAGCTTTTATTGGTGGCATTATTGCCTGCATCAGCCAGAAAAAGCTGATTGCCAATTTTCGTTATATTGGTGCTGATCCGATGTGGGACTGACGTGTTGGTGCACTTCTAGAAATAATGGGTTGAAATTGCAAGAGAGTTAGGTTGGATATTAGAATGAATGTTCTAATTATGAGGGTAATTATCTACTGGAACAGGCTGCCTAGGGAGATTGTGGAATTTCCCTCATTGGAAGTTCTTAAGTGCAGGGTACATAAACACTCGGTTGGGTAGCTTAGACAGGGATGTTTCCTGTGTTAAGCAGAGAGCTGGAGTACATGATCTGAATTCCCTGCCAGTTTTTTGATTCTGTATTGGATGCATTAGCTATTTCAGCAACAGCTCTTTCATTTACAGAATTAGATTTAACTTTGTGCAGAAGAGGGTGTAGGTGAGTTGGGTTTTTTTTGGGGGGGTGGGTTTGGGAAGGGGAGATAATTGTATCTGACTTATAAATTGACTCTCAAATCAATTTATAAGACTCTTATAACACTCTAAAATTAAAAGCTTTGATTAGAGTCACAAAAGTTTCTTAAACAAAACCAAATATACTTTCAATATGATGCAGAATTTTTTTTGTAGAAAAATCCTGTTTCCTGTTCAAGGCATCAGTTTTCAGTAATTTTAGTGGCTTCTCCCTCACATAAGTTCTGTGAAATCTTTGGGTTCAAGAACTAAACAAATAACATTACAATTAATGTGATAACAATGTTTTTATGTTCTTTGAAATTAAAAACTACATTTGAATTGTTCATATGGTAATTTATCAGATTGTTTATGTGTATGTATGGGTTGGGTTTTTTTTAAATCTAAGCTCATAAAATGCACTGTGTAGAATCAGTGTTATAATTGATTCTGCATGTAGGGTTTTCATTGCATGTGAGGGTGAGTTTTATTTGTCAAAATAGTCTGATACCGCTTTAAAATCATTCTAGAGAAAATGTATTAGAATAAAGGGCTTTGTTATGTAGTTAAAATGCAAGAATTTCTGGCCAGTAATAAAAATGGTATCTAGCAGTATATATTCGGTTAGCAATATCCATTAAGAGATTGGAATAATAATGGTAGGACAGGGGAAAAAGAAAAACAGTCTAGGCAACATTAAAATTAGCGAAGGCATGCATTAACAACCTCTAACAAATCCTGGTCCCACAAATGATGGGACTTTTTAAAAAAAATTTTTGAACAGTTGTCTTACTAATAAATGGAGCCAACTGAATCTGGTACTTCTCTAATGGCAAATTTGGCCATTTCCTACAAGGCCTATCATGCCACTTCTATGGGATGGCTTTTATCTATTTACAAAGCTGCTGTGAGTTCATTTCAGTCCAGTCTTCTTACATCTGGCAGTCATGATTGTGAAATGTATAAACAGCTTTGTTACCTATTTTTCTCAAGTAATCAGTTCTGCTTTTTAGATGCATTCCTGGAGAAAGATTTTTCATTTGTTGTCTGGGCTAATAAATTTGAGTTGTCTTCTAACATCTTGAGGAGAGAATTAAGACTTTAAATTATTTTTTTTCAGATGTTCGATTACTGCTTAACAATGATAATCTTCTCAGGGAAGGAGCAGCCCAGTAAGTACTATATACTATCTTCTAGTTTCTGAGAGACTGAAAATGTTACACTTCATTAAAACATTCAGTACCAGCAAATAATCATGGTGAATGGATGTGTCACTTTCTGCACCCATAACTGTTTTAAGCTTATTAGAACCAATAAAGTAATGTCAGCTTTGATTATACTTGATTGGGAAAAGTCCAAGGAAAACAAAATTATAGAAGTGGTATAGATGAATGGGAAGTGCCCCCAGTATCAACTTTTTGAATAACAGCCTTATGGAAATATTATACTTCTTAAAACAATACCCCCACACTATTTTTGGTGAGGGAATAAGAGGTTCTGTCTCTTTGTAATTGCTAAAGATTCCAGAGTGCGTTTCTACAGGAGCAAGGGTGCTAAGGCCAGTATCCTGCCTAAATGTATTTAGGTAACTTGCATTATATATACCTACTATCTAGTGTAATTTGGAAGTATTCGTCACTTCTGCGTACAAACTGTTGTATAGTGTTGTGATATTGGCTAACTAGTCACTAGAAGATACACTTTTAATTCGGTATTTTCAGGATCCTTAGATGACAGATACCAGAAAATGTAAATCTATCCATTTATCCAAAAGGCATGTCTGCATAGGGTCACATGGCATGATAGCATCCACATGTGACCAGCAGCTACTTTGCCATAGCAACACGCTCCCTCAGTATGGCGAAGTAGCTGCCAAAAATAACTGTGTACTGCATGAGCAACACAGAAGGAAGTACTATATCACAGTGCAGTAATGATGTTGCCATAGGGACACATGTAGACAAGCCAAAGAGTAGAATGGAGGAAAAATAAGACTTATTTAATTTGTCCATTCAGAAGGCCATTTCTAGTCATCTTAAATGTATCGCAAGTAGCTCTGAAATTAGGGTTTCAGTTATATTTTTGTAAACAGCTAGGGTATATCCATTCAAGACTTTTTGAAGGGTAAATACCCTGCAGAGGTGCAAAGGTCTGTGTGTATAGCAACACTCTTATAATAAAAGATGCTTTAAAAAGTCCAACTGAGAGGACAAATGTACTCTCTTGTTTGGAACCAGTAGACCTCTTGAAGTCCTGCACACGTGCTCTTTTGGTATATCTTGGATGTTTCACTGTGCTTAATGTGATTTTATTGAGCCCATGAAATTGGATACATTAAGATCCTTTATGATTAAATAGCAAAACCAGGAGGTTAGTAACTTTTTATAGTATTCCATTGAAAAGTCAACCTGACAAATTATCGCTCATAATATTTGAAAGTAAAAATGTTTGTGCAAATAACTTCTATAAAAGTTGTTGTACACTTCAAGAAGTAGGCAGAAAAGTGCGTAAAATGCACCCTTTTTCAGTCCCCTGTTTTATAATATGATAAAAAGGAAATTTGAAATAAGTGTTTTGAGTGGGTAGCTCAGAGATGGATCTACAGTTAAATGACCACAAGGGACATATTTTTGTCACAAGTTAGAAATTAAATGTGGAAGCAGCAGAAGTTTGTACTTCATGGTGTTTACCTTCATATTGAATTATTTTAGAAATGGCAGTCATATCAGACAAACAGGAAGCTTTCAGTCTCTTAAAAATATTTAATGACTTGCAAATGAAATCCCAGGTGCATGTACTTATTTTGGTCTTGTTAGATTGATTTATTTTTAGGTGCTATTAAATGCTTTTGTCATTTGCGTCCTTAAGATATTGTGGCTTTGAGACCTCACCTACTGTTTGATGTTCCTTGATTGCTAGCTTTGATGTGAGGAAAGGAATATTTTCTTTTGTTTTAATATCTAAACAAATATTCATAAATAATCACTGTTAAACTTTTGTAATGTTGAAAGATTTATGGGAAAGCTAAATAGATTGTTAATATACATATCTCTTGTCTTTTTAGTGCATTTGCACAATACAACCTGGACCAGTTTACTCCAGTAAAAATTGATGGTTACGATGAGCAGGTATGGATCAAAGTTGTAGTTTAAGAACATGCTCTTATCTTCGTAGAATCACAGAGAAATGGGGCTAGGAGGGGTCTCCAGAGGTCATCTAGTTCAGTGGTTCTCAACATTTTGCATCTTGCGTCCCACCATGATGAAAACAAAACCCCACAAAATTGCACTGTTCAAGATATCTGTTGATTCATCTATTTGAAGAGCAAACAACTGATTTTTTTCAATCGGGCAATGAGTTGAAGTCCCACCTACGCAACCTTCAAGTCCCACCAATGGGACATGTCCCACTGGTTGAGAAACACTGATCTAGCCCAACTCTGCCTCAGGCAGGATCGTCTGTGTCCCACCCGTCTCATAGACTATAATCTAAACTCTGTGTAAGACTACCATCAATTTTGACACATCATAGACTCTCATTGTCTTGAAGAAATAAGCATTGCTTATATTATAAGTTAACCAGCTATTTATGAGGTAAATAATATGAAGTATTTTTGGAACACCATAGCTTCAATCCTGCAAGGTAAACAAAGGGATTGAATAACTTTTAGTTCTACTTTATATTAATATACTAGGCCAGGGCTGCCCAGCTGTTGCCTGCAGGATGCATGCATCCTGTTACAGGTCAAATTGCATCCCCCAGGCTCCCAGCCAGCTATTGCTGTCCCTATTGCTCCAGCTGTGGCAGCACCCAGGGGCTCCAGGCTCCCCCTCCCTCTGGCTTCCCCTTTCTGCCCTTGTCCCAGGGACAAGAACATCCTCTTCAGTGCCAGGGAAGCCAGTACAGTAGCCTGGGGTTCCTGAGTGGGCTGTGCAGTGGGGAAGTTTGCAACTGGAACCTTAAAGGTGAGTCAGGGCACTGGGGTGGATGGTGCAGTGTTGAGACTGGGGAGTAGTAGTGGGAGGTCATGCAGTGCAATGGAGATGCTGGGGAGCAGCAGCAAGAGGGTGCCTGGCACAGCAGGGAACATTCACCCCAGTGGCATGCAGCCTCTGACTAACTTAGTTGTACAGTGCTGTCCTTGGCTAAATATTTGAAGTCTTCAAAAACAGTTCACTCTGTGCTGGAACTACCAGTGCATTAATTCAAACAGCACTGAAATTCTGAATTTGCTGCTCTTCTGTTTGATGTGCATGGGCTTGGTTCATACCTTAAGGCTCTAATTAGGATGTTGATAGTGTCTCCCTTTGGTACACCTCAGTCTGTAAATTGGGGTAGTTCTGTCCTGAATGATGTAATGTCAAACAGAAAAATGTTACAACCAGAATTTTGTGATGCAGGTCTTGATAACAGAACATGGCGACTTGGGTAATGGAAAATTCTTGGATCCAAAAAACAAGGTCTCCTTTAAATTTGATCACTTAAGAAAAGAGGCTACTGATCCTAGGCCCCATGAAGCTGAAAATGCATTAGAATCCTGGAGAAATTCAATTGAGACTGCAGTGAGAGCTTATGTGAAAGAACACTACCCAAGTGGTGTCTGCACAGTAAGTACAAAACAGCTGTCTAAAAATGCTTATAGGTTCCATTTTTACATTCACTTTTTCAGATGGATAGTGATCTCTGAAATACAAAATAATAGCAACCAGCATATGTCTACAACATAATTATAGATTGAGACTCGTGTTTCATCAATGTCTGTGTTTCTTTCTGCACCACTTACAAACATGGGTGGAAAGTGCAGATCCCTTCAGAACATGGGGGAATTGGAGTGAAGTGTGGCTGGACTCCCTGGGTCAGCAAGGGACATCAGGGAGCTGGGTAGAAGAGCAGGCACATGAAGGTGGGGGGAAGGTTAGCTGTCCTTAGCTGACCTGGGAATAGGGGAACCTCAAAAATGTTCCTGCCCCACACAGGGGCCTGTGCTGGGAGCCAGGCTTGACCAGGGACAGCAGTGGTGGCAGGCCTGCCTACTACCCCCTCCACCATCCTTCCCCACAGCAGCAGACACTGGAAGGAGAAACCTGTGTGCTGTCGCTACCACTGTGGTCCCTGGCCAAGTCAGGCACCCCATAGGCTGGAGCAGGGCAGGAGCAACTCTGGAGCTTCCCCTATGCCTCTGCATCACCTCAGGATGGTGGTGTGGGACAGGTTCTTCCTTTTAGAGCTTGCTTCCAGTCACCAGGGGACACAGGTGGCAGGGTGCAGGGAGGAAATCTGCCTGCTGCAGCCTCTCTCCCCTGCTAAGCCTGGATTCTTGTGCAGCTTCAGCCTCCAATTGGAACAGGGCAAGAGAAGTTCTGTCCCCCCCCCCAAATGCTTGGATCGTTGGGGAGCAATGGTAGCGGGGGGGCGGCATCTGCACTGCTGCATTCCCCTGGTGTCCACCCTTACTTACCAACACCCTTCTTTCCATTCTTTCTGAAACTTCTAGGATAAGGGTCAGCAACCTACAGCCTTCAGGCTAGATTGATTTGGCCCATGGAAGTGGGATTTCAGTAGCCAGATTGTGTCAGCCAGTCTTTTAGTCAAACTGGGTCAGAGGGCAGGACCCAGCCATTGCTGTACTTTTCCCCATAGTAGGACAGGAAAAGTGTCTGCTGCTGGTGCTCATCCCCACAAAGGCAAAGGGAAGTGACTGCTGGGAAAGTGATTTTCTGCTGAAGACACTTTCCATGTGCAACTACTGGGAAGAGTGGGGTTGGTAGCAGCTGGATTCTAGTGCCCACCAAACTCATGCCCCATATGCCAGCCTGCCTCTAACCCAAACTGGGTCAGTCTGCCCTGCAGCCTGAAAAGGTGGCTAACCTGTTCTAGGAAGTATTAACTATATGGCATCAGGTTCTTAACTTGCAGGGAACACAATCTCTGAATCGTTCTCAAATGTAGTGTAAATTTAAGTATTTTTAATTTTTTTTTTAAAGTTTGTGGTAACAAAGATGTTTGGTATTTGACCCTTGATATTACTGAATACACTTGATTTCCTAAATAGAACCATTAATTTAATTGTTGATGGCATGATGTTCAGCATTATTCATGGGGTTGTTGCCTTGAGGAACCAATTATTTTTAGGATCTTTCTTTTCTGAATTTACCATTGTTTATGTCTGCAAGTTGAATTCTGATCTTGTGTAATGAAAAGCTCAACTTTAAATTATACATAACTAGTACTTACTGTGCTATTATCTCTAAGCAAATTGAACAGAATATAATTCTTTTCACCAGTTCTTCAGGCTTTTGTATTTAAATTTTGTTGTAGTCTAGCATAAATAAATGATGCCATTGGTTACTTGGAATCTTGTGTCTTGGAAGAAAAGATTTTTGTCAATATTATCTTTTATTGCAACAACTCTATGAGAACAGAATCGTGTCACTAACGAGTTGGAATCTTTTACTGTGGTCCAATAAAAGATATATCACCAAAAAACCCTTGCTTCTTTCACTTCTTGGACCATAACAGCTGCAGGATCACTCCAGCCCTGCTATGTTACATAGATTGTTTTCAGCTGCTTTCAGTATACGAATATAAAGGGTTTAGTATAGTAAGACCTGGTGAAGAGGAGAACAATGCTTTATCCTGTCCTCAGCTGCTTAAAAGCAAAAGGAGATGCTAGCAGATTCGTAAAGTTCAACTTTTTTGCTGTGGTCCAGATCATCCCTTTATCAAACTTTGTTTCCTAAGTAGTTTCTGTTCTTTAAACTTCAGATCTTTTTATTACCGTTCTTTATAGGAAACAGCACTGACAGGCTCACTGAAATAAATATAAGCCTTAGCTGTTGTTGAGGGCATGCCGGTGTTCCCTCTTCCTGTCTGACTAGGTTTCTTATAATTGAAGTTTTAAGGGTGAAGTATTTCAAGTGCCTACTTTGAGATTCCTGTAAGTACTTCGCCACATGCCAAAGAAGGACAAGCTGATGACCAAGAAACTTATAGTTAAAATATTGGTTGCTTTTCTTTATGCATAAGAACAATGGGTGAATGGCTACAAAATACTTCTACAATGTGATCAATACCTCCTAAATTATTTTTAAAAAGAAAAAAAGCTAGGCATCTCAAATATCTATCTTGCTTAAAGCACTTAAACAGTGGCTGAGGTCTCAGTCTAAAATTTGACATGACTCTACTGTTTCCCTTCCAATTAAGGTGTACGGTAAAACAATTGATGGACAGCAAACCATTATTGCATGTATAGAGAGCCATCAGTTTCAAGCAAAAAACTTTTGGTAAGTTATTTTAATTAATATTGTATTTGCTACGTTCTGTTTTGCTTGAATAATTAACCTATTTGCAGTATGCCTACTAAATTTGGAGTGGTTCACTTCCTTGGGAGGGTGGAGGGGAAGACGTGTCTGTTAAAAGCCCCTAATGGGAGCTAGTTAGAAAACTCTTGCTCCATTGGAGGACCAATCAACAGATGTAGATCTCCATGTGTTTTGCAGAACACTAGATAAATTCTCTCTCATTTCTCCTTTGACTTTTTATTGATTCTTGCGTCTCGTCTTCCTTGAGCATTGTTCCAGCCAATATCTTTTATGTTTAAAACCCTGCTACACTGCTTTCTCCATCTTGCCATATGGTAAAGGATAAGCTGAGGACCAAGACTTTCACAGCTATTTGGACATGGACTGATCTTCTGATTTCTTTGCTCTGTCAGAAAGAGCAGATTTGCACTAGCAGGGGAAATGCCAAGGAGAGAGTCCCGCTTTCTTACAGCCAGTTCTAAAATCTGCCCCTTTCCCATGAATGTTAGAGTATTTGTTTCATTGTATAGCTAGTGGAGATGTGAAACTTGCTGCAGATTGGTCTTTATGTTCTTTATACCTTGGAAGCTTGTTTAACTGTTAACATCAGTAGTCCAAGTTCTTCCTGAAGAAAAGTTTGCTTTCTCAGTATGGAAATGAGTTGCATTTTTCAGCTTAGGTATCCAGCCTCTGTCTGTCTCTCGGCTTTTTTTTAGCCCTAGTTCATTCTTAATCAGTTTCTCTCAGAGCAAAGGGAAGAATGCAAATCTGATTGATTCTTTCATAGTTCATCATAATGCTTGGGAAAACAGTTCATTCCCCCAGGACAGTGGTGGTGGGGAGTTAAAAATGGGAAAACTTAGTGAGAAGGGAGAAGTACCTGAAGACTTATTTAGTCTGAAAGTATTTAACAAGACTTAATCTACATGTACATTTCCTATCATGGCGCTCAGTAGTTGTAATCCAAGCACGGCCTTTCTTTCACATAAATAGGTCTTGTTAAATACATACAGACTAAGTCTTCAATTCTCCAGACTTCTAGTCTAGAGGAGGGTGGCAACAGGTCAAACAATAGTGGGAAAGAAAAATCACCAGGTTTTGAAATCCTCCAGCTCTTGAAGTCTTTGAGGAATTTTATTCCAGAAAAACGAACAGCCTGTTTACTGAATCGGCCTGCCTGATAAAAATAAAATGTCAGTGCCTTTCCATTTTTGACTTACCCTGACTAACTTAGATGTCTGATTTTTATCTTTTGGGTTTTTCCGTATCCTAGTGTAGAATGAACTGAAATATTGTTATTTATATTGGGCTAACGTTTTCCTTCCGGCAAATATTCTGCCATATTTTTCAGGTATTTTCTGAAGTTTTCAGATATCGATGAATTAAGAGTTTAAAGAACCTTGACCTAGATTTAAACTACTTTTATAAGTGCAGTATATTATTTAAAGTGTTAGACGTTTAACACTAAAGAAAATGCTTCTGTAAAAAACCCCCGAACTATTCTGCCAGGTGTTGAGGATATCCTAATTGCATAAGGCTCTCAGCTTATCCCTGTATGATACTGTAAGTACATGGCTATCTGTAGTTTTGTATGCATTGCTTACAAACAGATTAATATGGCTAATAGCACCTGACGATCCACATTTCCAATCTGGGGAAAATTCCAGAATGTTTAAAAATAGTGCTTATACTAAGACAAAAACAGGCAATTCAAGTCTCCTGTGGCATTGGGCTTGAGGAAATCAACCTTTTGGTTAGAAATCAAAATATTTACACTCTTTCGAAATGGCAGTGACAGGACTTTCTGGGCCTATGTAGGGTGTACCTTGTCTGCCTATGAATTATAGACAGTCTGGGACCTTGAAATTCCCAACTCCAGATGGAACTTGCATGGTCCTAGCGCTGTAGCAATCTGCCAGGTGGGTGAGCTGATAGCAAACAAGGCAATTCTACCTTCCTGGTTTCACTAGAAGATTCAAAATAGGTACATCAGTTTTCCAGGGAAAAACATTCTCTCATTAAAAGTATAGTGATTCAGGTATGTAAATAGATAAAAATGCATAAAAATCATTACAAAAAGCAGCTGAAAAACATCTAGCTGGTTTGTAACCAACTTCCAGAACTTCTTTGCTCAGCTTTGGTGCACATTGTTCATGAGTTTTAAAGCCCTTCAGACAGACAGATGCCTGAGGACTTTATGCTCTGTTTGAAATAGCTGAATCTTTTGTGAAAATGGAGGCCCTCAAGGAGTGAAACATTGCCCTCATCTAACAACCTGCATGATATTATTAATAATATGACTAACAAATATTAAAAAATATCTTGTTCACTTGAAAGGAATTTAGGTATACAGAATGAATTGACAAGTTAGAATTTTTTTTATTACCCTAAGTCATTAAGTGCTGTAGAGTTCCTTATAGCTGCAAGTTGTAAAGTGCTCAAGTTCTATGGTACTGGTAGCATTACAGTGCCATCTAGCATCCCAGCTGTAGGACCAGTTCAGAATTCTGTGAGATGCCAGAAGGTTAAATCATATCTGCAGTGCAAAGCAGCTTATGGTAACTTCTTGGTGTACATGCAAAGCTGCACTTTTGAAGCAGAACTCCTTGATGGTGTACAGTGCTGTTAGGCACCATCCAAGAGAGGCAGTTACTTATCTGGCCCTACCATGATTGGGCTTTTTTAGTAGGGGTTTTGAAAATAGGATGGGCATTATCTTGTTGGGATCTGAAAATGTTTAACTGAGTGGGTTTGATTTGATTTTTTTTTTTTGAGAAAAAGGCCCTCGGAGTGAAACATTGCTGTTATCTAGCAACATGCACAGTACAGGTGACCCTCGCCATTTGCGGGGGGATGCGTTCTCATTTACCCTGCAAATGATGAAATCCGTGGATAAGACACTACGTTCATGAACTCGGTGCTCCTAGCAGCTGGGGGGGGAGCATGGCTGTGCTGGCAGTGTTGGGAGCCCGGTGGCGGCAAATACGGTGCTCCTGAGGAGCTCCTTTAAGTGTATTTAAGAAGCAGGTTCGGCATTTGTAAATATTTGAAACTGCGAATGCCAAACCTGTGACTAGTGAGGGTTTCCTGTATTGATAACAATGTTTCAGATGTTTAACTGCACATACGAATTACTGACTGGTAATGTTTAAACTAAGCTTTTCAGTATTCATACCACCGGAAAGGAAATAAATCTTGTGGAAATTAAATTCTTTTTCTCACCAAACTGTTTCCTTCCCCCTGAATGCATACACACCAAAAATTGAGCTGCAGTCTCGATTCCTTCTTAACACATCTCTAATGTAGAATGATCCAATAATCATTTAAGTACGTTAGGACTGTAGCTTGCAGGAGAGGAAGCAAGTAGAAATCTGTATCTGTACTTCTCTTTCCAGATGTCTGAAATTTTGGGAAGACCATTGTATTTCTTTCTACTGGAAAGCAATGCCAACAGTTCTAGAGCTTCATATTTCTGCAGAAGGAACCTAGAGTCTTAACAGCAGTTCAGTATTACAGAAATTCATCCTATCAGAGTTTGTGTTGTGGGTTTTTTATGTAAAGGTTCTAAAGTTAGTTGGCTGCGAAAAGTTGACTTCATTGCTGGAAATCATCCTGTCAGCCTTCCTTTGTCCAGAAACTAGCAATATGCAGAAAAACATTTTCAGTAACTAAAAAAAAATGAGGGAAGTGGATCATTAGAGCTCTTAACCGTCAGAAGGAAAGAAGGGTCCTATTACTGAAATGTTTCTGTTAATCATCTTGATCAGTGTCTAAAAGCAAGAATGAATATTCACAGAAAGTGTCTCATCTCCCTTCACCTGTTTAAGGGTCTTAATCTATTAGGTTTGCTTTGTTTTGCTTTTTAGTGATACTGTTGGATGTTATACTATCCATTCCATCTCCTTTAGCAATTTCAGGCTGAAACCAAGAATTGTACACAACTAGTGAAGTAAACCAGTGCTTGAAATTTAAATAGCTTATTCAGTTTTTTTCCTGTCTTATTTACAGCTGCTATTTTTATTTTTAAAGGAATGGTCGTTGGAGGTCAGAATGGAAGTTTACAATCACCCCTTCAACCACTCAGGTGGCTGGCATCTTGAAAATTCAGGTAGGCTTATGCTAAACTAAGTTTAACCAGACAATTTCTAAATGCTTTTTACTAGGCGAATCTAAGGGCATTATAGTAAGATTTTTATAAGATCTCTGGTTCAGGAAGCAAAAATGGAGCACACTTCATTACAATTATCCATGCAGTAATTTATGATCTGGAAAGGGACCTCAAAAGGCCATCTAGTTTATCTTGTTTTACTGAGGAAAAATAAGTATACCTCCTAAACCATCCTTGACAGATGTTTGCAGCCTATTCTTAAAAACCTCTAATTTCAGCACCTTTTCAGTCACCCTATTTTTGTTTTGAATGCCTTAAAAGATCTTCCTAATATCTAACCTCATCTCCCTTGCTGAAAGTAAACAGATTAGTACCTGCCTTGCTGCCACATGGCTTACAGAGCATTTGAGCACTGTGTTTTTTCGTTTTTGTTTTTTAATAACTTTTTGCTAAACTTTGATTTGAGCGGTAAGCTACCTTGCGTTTAACCAAGGGTAAGAGCCTGCATATGACCAGTAGCTGACATGCCATAAGGGTTCCACCTTCAGTTACCTAATGATACTTGTTCTTAAACTCATATCCTGAGAGTGGTAGAAAAGATGTTATGATATGGGAACAGAACCTCATGAGGTTTTCACCTCAGTCTGCTCTGTCTCTTAGCCAAGGTTTGTGTAAAAAGAATTTCCTTGGTTTGTATAAATGTTCATTTTTGATGTTTGGGAGCTGTCTCTATCTAATGAGGGGATATCAAATCATGGACTGACTTAAAAAGATCAGACCTGTCTGTCCTTGATGGGAGATGTCACATTGCCTCTGGCAGACAAGTTCTGGGTGAGGCGTGTGGACAGCGCTGATACTTTAGCCTAAAGCTCACCAAGAATTCCTCAGAAACAGATCACATGTTCTGCTGTAGCCTGTAGCTGGGGTAGAGTGAGTGCTCAGTTGTGGAGATGCTTAAGATTCTAAGAAAGCTCTTTGGGGTTCACCTATATGTTGCCTGTAATTGTGCATTTCCATTGCAGTGAGTGAACTACTGGTGACTCAGTTCCTCCAAAGTGTGTTAAACGCTGATTAATACTGACATTTTGTTACAATGATTCTGTCTCTTAACTATTCTGTAATGTTTAATGTGGTGTTGGCTTCACTTTTCCATAGGTTCATTATTATGAAGATGGTAACGTCCAGTTAGTGAGCCATAAAGATGTACAGGATTCTCTAACAGTTTCTGTAAGTTGTCTTTTCATAATGTGTTGCCATCTGTTGCGGCACAATTTCATTTGGTTTTGTTAAAATTGTGGATCCAAGATTTTTATGATTAAATAACACTTAGACAACTACACCTCAATTTACTTACATTGTAAATGTTCGTTCCTGTTTTCTAAAATAACCATCATTTTATATTTCATGTTTGCATGTGATTTAAGAGAAATAATGTAGAATAATTTTATTTACTAGGTATTAGTTATCTCACTTTCCCATTATTATCTGTACTTCTGTTGTTCACTTAAAAATGCTAATTTTAAACTTGATGGCTTCTGGGATTAAATTTTGAATGTGCAGTGGGTTTATTTGAACATTCTCTTCTCTCCACCGTTATTAAGTGTTTGGTAGCATTTGCTCAAAAAGAGTAAGGCACCAAAGATAGCAATTTGCAAAAGAGAGTACCACAGCTAATGCTATTTTAAGGAGGTGACACAATCTGTCTGTAACTAATGCTGTCAGAATCTTGCTTTTATGGACAGTAAGTTATTTCGGTTCATTAAACTTCAGTTTGAGAGATTCTGTGCTGGAATTTAGGCTCTTTCTTAGCTTTCTCTGTTTCAAATAAAGATTATAATGGTGCCTAAGGACATGCTAAAAATAACCCATTGTTTGAAAACAGCAGTGGTGACATCCTCAAGGAACTGGTGCTTTCTGAGGGCAGCATAAACTACTAATTATTGCTTTTAAGTAATAATTATGCATTCTAGAAGGCATTAGGAAGTGCATAAACTTTTATATTTCCTGCTGGAGTGTTCCTCAATAAAAAAACTCAAGCCAATTGCATTAAATAGTCAAAAGAGAATGAAAAAGTAAAATATATGCTGATGACCAGGGATACAGGTTTTCTGTTCACCACAGAAAAACACGGTAAAACTCATGTTTTTCTCATTTTAAGGAGAAAAACATGGGAAATGGTGGGTTTCCCCTTGCAGGCTGGCTGAGTTCCAGCCTGCAGGGTGCTGCAGGGAGCAGAAGAAGTGTGATCAGGCAGGGGATGCCATGTGCATGTGTGCCCATACACAGGGGCACCAGGCAGCCTGGAGAGCAGCTGTCTGCAGATAAGTCTGGGGAGGTGCAGATTGAGGCTCCTGTAGTGAGGTGGGGAGGGAGTTGGGCAAGGCTGGGGCTGCTGCCCAGCCTGGGCAGTGTGTGGGGCTTGGAGCCCAGAGCCGGTATGCATGGCCAAAGGGCCTGGGTAGGGAGTGGGATGGAGCTGTAGGCAGCTCATCTGGGGGTGGTGCTAGCTCCCTGTCACTGCATGCCATGCACTCTTGGAGGGAATGGTGGGCACGTGCCCCCAGAATTGTATACTGGGTGGGGCAGATGTGGGCCTAGGCACCCGTCCTGCATCTCTCCCCCCAGGGCCTCTGTAACCCAATAGGTAGGACCTGGTGTGACAGGGCAGAGTGGGGTGGGGAAGCTCAGTGCTGCCACCACGAACCCCATGCTGCCATGGCAAGGCTCCTGCTGCTGCTGCTGCGTGGGCAGAGGGTGCCTTGGCAGAGCAGGGCTCATGGCAGTGAGCTTCCTTGCCAGACCCCACTCTGCCCTGCTGTTCCAGGTCCCGCCTGCTGGGCCCCAGAGGCCCCAGGGGGAAGGGCAAGCAGTGTGTGGAGCCCCAAGCCTGCAGCAGGCAGCCCACATGTTCCCCACTCTCCCACAGGGTCCACTCCAGCTGAACTTCACGTTCCACTTCACCACAGAAGCCACTGCCTCCCACAGACAGTGGCCATGGGTTTGGGTGCTACTGTGGGGGCAGGGGACTGCAGACCAGGTTCCTGGCCCCATAGCCCTTGGGGAGGAGGTACTGTGGGTGGGGAGTAAGGGGCACCAGTAGGGCTAGGTGGCTGGGGGTGGGGAGTGAGGGGCAATGGCATAGGCAGGGCATCGGCATATCCGGGTTGTTCAGCACCACAGAGCAGTTGGATGGGGATAGCCGTAGCTGGATCTACATCCTGGTGAGCAAAAGAGAAGCTCTGATTTTCCATGATGGAAAAACCCAAAATCAAATGCCAAAATTTATAACTGTTTAGGATTTATTTTATTATGGTGATTGAGGCACTGGTAGGCTTCCAAATTGCTTTGAACACAATGTTTTATTGATATATATACATTTCAACTTGTGTCTGTGTCTGTGTCTGTGTCTGTGTCTGTGTAACCTGGTGTTTCATTTAAAGTGCAGATACAGCAGAGTTGGGAGGTTTTAATCAGAGATACCAGGATTTTTTTATCAGGGAATACTGGATTTTTTAACAGAGAAAACTGGAGAGTCCCTGATTATAACAAAAATGCTCCCAAATGTGTTTTTGTTCTGCATCTCTCCTAGTTTTTATACTCTTGTTAATTTGACAGTTCTATATTTTTTTATCAAAATAACTGCAGAAGCTCAAAGGGATCTTTGGACTGTATTGGTGTTGGCTAAAATCAACTGGAGCCAATGAGGTTAATCTGAGGTGCACTTATTGCCGATTGAAAATATCCCTGGTTGGTATAAACAAGTCTGTATTCACTTGCCAAAAATAACTGAACAGGGATACTGTTGCATAGTTTTTTATTAGTTTTCTTCTTTCCAGTAATGATCTGTCTGTAATAATGGATTGACTAGAGGCCAGTGCAACACTACTTTTTTTTCATAATTCAGGCATGAAAAACTTGGTACCAAAGAAACCAGTACTGACCCTTCAGGGAATTTTCATCAGATCTCAAAATATCATTCACAATATGAGAACAGAATTTATGGTCTGACTAATGAAGACTACCTTAAGTATCTCATAACTGTGAAAGAAGTAGAACTTGAAAGCTGTTTTGGAATTGACATGTTTAGTGTGACATCTTTTTTTTGAAACCTTCTTTTTTTCCCCCCCCACCTAGAATGAAACCCAAACAGCAAAGGAATTCATAAAAATTGTAGAGGCTGCAGAAAATGAGTATCAGGTATGATGTCTTAAACAAATGTAACATGTAAATACAAGATGTTTAATTCTATAGATTTATTCCAGAGTGGTTCCAAGCTCAACATGCTACTAAAATAGGAAAATTAGGTATTGTAAGTAAACTTCATTTAAGGACTATATGACTATGTTAACATTTCTAGTCATCTTTTACCAGTCCTTCTGAGAGTTGCACCCACTTGTTGCATTTTATCCTGAAATACATTCTAAGTTTGCTTGAGAACAGACTCTCTTTACACAGTGCCTAGAATATTAAGACCTTAGTTCTCATTAGAGTCTTTAGGTACTCGTGAAATATTGCACAACTTCAGTTGTGAGAAGCCAATCCACAGTTAAACAGGTTTGATAACTATGGCTAAACTTAGTTATACAGCTGGATGCACTTTATGGTTTTTTTCAAAGCATAGCTATCTAGAAAATGTGGCAGTTAAGACCTGTTCACTTAGACTGTTGACATGACAGTGTAAGTTCTGGACACAAAATGTCTTACATTCATTTTCTAAAAGCACTGTACATTTTAAACTGTAACTTGACTAAAAGGGCCACACGCACAGTTTGCTCATACTGTTTGCACTTATCACACAGGAAAAGAAATGAAAGCTTATGGCATAAGGAAAGCCCCACTGTTGGCTAAAAAACTTCCTGCACCAAAACGATTTTAGAACCTGTCTGACAACTTACAGTAGTTAACTCTGATTTTAATTTTTAAACTGCATATTTTCATAAGATTTCACAGAGGAAGAGGTAACAAATTGTTACCCTGATTTTTATTTTGACTGCCGTTTCAATTCTCTTCTGTTCTTCTTTAATACTTTTGTTTAAACAGACTGCCATCAGTGAGAATTATCAGACAATGTCGGACACTACCTTCAAAGCCTTACGTCGACAGTTGCCAGTTACCCGCACTAAGATTGACTGGAACAAGATCCTTAGCTACAAGATCGGAAAAGAGATGCAGAATGCTTAAGACGAACATTGCATGACTGGATCATTTTAGTGTCCTTGTATACAAATAAAACTTATTACAAAAAGTATTTGGAACGGTCAAGTCACCCAGTCAGCATGGGCTTTTGCCATTGAAAAATCACTGTAAGTAGTTTGGTTAGAGCACAAAGCTTAGCTAATTGACCATTTTTTCTTTCTGTTTTTCCTTTTCTCAGAGCATTGCAAAATCAGTGTAGCTCAAATTCTTTTCAAGTTTCTGTTGTACCTTGACTTTTTTTATAATGAAAACCATGCCTTTAGTTTTCAATTGAAAATTAAGAACAGTTCAAAAAACTATTTTTGCATACAATATCCCTGTATCTCTTGCTTTCATAAGAAGTGGGCGACTTTTGAAATTTGCTGGATTCCTCAAAGAAATTGTTAATGTACATTTCTAGTTCAAGGCTCATCATGAATTTTGCCATAGGTGCTGCTGTAGAAACCGTTGTATCCCTTCATTGTACGTAAGATTGGGAAAGCATTTTCTATATTATGTTTAAATCTTCCAAAATACTTATTTAGCTAGCTCGGTGTTAACTAAACTTTTTTTAAATAAGGCCAAGGTCTAATGCTGTTTTAAGATTATGAAATTAAATAAAAGTACTTATTTCAGAAATGCATTTAATGCTTTGTTCCTGACAGTTACTTAAATTAACTCAAATTCCATCTGCCCTTGAGTTATTTTTTATCATACAGCCACAAATGTATTATAACAAGGCATACTGTAATATATATAATCCTGTACTCATTACCATGTCTGTCGGTTTATTTTTCTTGGATTGAAATGTACTAAAATTCAATGTGACATTAAAATGCAAATTTTCTATTTATTTGAGCAGCAAATTGCTTAATGATATATCATATTATGTGGTATTTATAAAAGATGAAACCTGCTTGAAGCAGATATTTTTCCCGTCTGAAATTTGTGCAGTGTTATGGCTGTATTAGAAAAGCTGGGTGTACGGGCAGCTTGCTGTAACATTATACGTTTTGTCTTCGTAAATATAAGGAATGTGTTTATAATATGCCATTGACAGCTGTTCATGTTGACTGCAGGGAACTGAAGACACTTACTACAATAGTGAAGACAAAGAATTCTGATAGAATGGGGAGAATATTTTCTTTATCTGTTGCATTTGGGAGTGAAAAACAGTTTTAGGGTTAAACAAAGACATACCAGTCTCAATGTACATGGAAAAACTTTTCAGTGGTTTGAAATGTAAATAGTTTGCCTCTAAAACTATGTATGAAAGCATAATCTTACCACTTACGGAAAGGTGCTTATGTTCCTAATTTAACACTATAAGAATTTTTTTAATTAATTGAATAGATTTTTATAGGTGTTAAAATTTACTGGGATTATGGGAGTTCCTGTAGAACAAAGGCGTTATATGAATTCTTATTTGTTTTTTTAGGATTCTAATCATTTACTTTAAGTGTAGGTCATGGCATAGGATGATGGTGAACATAGATTTGTGCAAAGTTTTATTATAAAAAATGCACGAGTATTCTACTTTAATCTTCAACTTTCAACTGTATTTTTTCAGAATAATAAAAACACTGAAGTAGAAATCTCTTGTGTGTTTCAAAATAAACACAAACAGAATTGTGCAAATTTTTCTCTATTTTTTTGCAATGAACTATTGCTTAAAGTGATTGATTTGGGTCATCAAGTGAACAAGTGAGAATTCATAATAGCAATACAGTTATTTGTATGGTGTTTAAGATGATATCCTTTGTTTCAGTCTCTTTTTTTCATGAAAGGGTCTAAGTCTTTTGAGGACAGATTCTCAGAATTACTGCAGTTCTACAGGACTGGAAGAAAGCAGAAATGCTGGCTGACTTCAGTTCTGTGGTGTTCCCAAAATTTATGGGCAGTTGCCTTTTTAGGTGTCTGCTTACCTGAATAGTGTTGAAAAGATCTTGTCCTGCCCAGGTTTATTGAACGGTATCTTATAACATCTAAAACATAACTAATGATTGATTCCCAGTGGCTGTTTAAGCAATTTTTAGGTCTAACATGCACTTTATATAGCACTTTTTCTTTTCTCCAGCACTTCGACTTGTATAGAAGAAGCCAGAGGTGGACTGGGGAGGTGATTCCATGAATCTGTCAAAGGGTTGATGGAATTGTTAATGGACATGGTACAGAAATCTTAATCTAAGTAACAGTTCATGTGTGAATAGGTCAGTGCAGACTAAAAATGGCTCTTTGCCCTGTGTATAGTAAGTCTTTACCTTAACTCAGTTCCCAGTAGTTGAGCACTTTTCCTTTAACATGTAGTACTATTATTTGTTTCACTATTCCTGATAATGCAGTCCTTGTCTCTTCTGACTGCATCCCCTCAAATATTATTCCTTCAGGCTCAAAACATACTAGTTACATGGTTTTTGTAAGTGAGAATTCTTGAACTGTAGAATGTCTTTAAAAAACCTTTTTTCCTAATGCTGAATTGAGAGTGGTGTTTACACTTGTCCTACTTGGGGCATTTCATGCATATAAAAAGTTTAAATATTTAATTTTTCATTTTAAAGTAGATTTCAGGATTGTCTCTGCCAGTAACATTGAGATAAACCTGTCATTTCCCATATTGCAGCATGCTCTGGAATAAGATATACACAACTTGTTTTTGAAAGGTAGAATTAAGAACAAAGATAGACCTTTCAATGTAGCAAGTCACCGAGTAATAGCAACTAGGGAGCTGAGCCTGCTTATTGTCCAGTTTCCTGTGAATCAGGTGCATATTTTACTTTTGCTTTTGCCTGGTAAGTGGCAGAAACTGCTTCCACAGTATTTCTTGTATGTAACATGCATTCCAACTTGCACCGTTTTTCCAAAAACCACATGCTGTATGTAAGGAAAATATAGTAGGCATTACTAAAAAGTAGATGCACTTTTAGCTCAACTTTTGTTTCTTATGCATGTCATCTGCGAGGTGAGTCAAATGCAGCAGTTTCACTCTTATCTTCAACCACTTTTTTTGTGATAGCCCCTTCCTTTTGAAGAGGGGAGAAGATGCCTTGGTTTAGTAGGTAAAATCGAACCTGTCTTTGAGTACCATAAAGCTACTTTCTACAGATGTAGAATAATTTGTATCTGTTTATCTAAAGGATAAATACATAGTTCTTCATTTGAGGGGGAGTAACCAGCAATGTGAATATAAGTTGGGAGTAGATGTCTGACCAGCACAATGGCTGAAAGGGACCTTGGGGCCATGGTTGATCACAGGATGAACGTGAACTCCCAGTGCAATGCTGTAGTCAACAGAGCTGATCACATACTGGGATGCGTTGGTCAATGTGTCACAGGTAGGGCTAAGGAAGTAATATTTCCTTTCTGCTAGACACTGGTGAGACCCTGGTGGCAGTCTGTAAGTTTGTAAGGGGTGAATATTGGGAGCTCAGAGGGAAAACTTCACTAGGGCAGCCCAGGGGAGGACAAGAAGCAATGACCGTAAGCTGTTAAAGGATTGTTTCAGGTTGGATGTAAGGACGAACTTCTTTACAGTAGGGGTGACCAGAATCTGGAATAGACTTCCCAAAGGGTTGGTGTAGTCCCCAACCTTTTGAAGTCTTCAGGAGAAGACTGGACAGACACCTTGATGGGATAATTTGATCTCAACAGTATTCCTGCCCAGAGCAGGGGGGTTGGACTCGATGATCTTTCAAAGTCCCTTTCAGCCCTGGATTCTATGATTTGTTCCTTTTCCTTAGTTTACCTGGTGGAAAGGGGGGAGCTGCAGAGGTCCTCCACTGCTTCTAAAAAGCGTGCAGCCAGCACCCAATGCTTCTGAGGAAAATTGTAGGGGGGGGGCGGAAATCCCAATACCTGTAGCAACAGAAGGCGGTGGGAAATCCTTCCAGACCCCACATGGCAAGCAACGAAGCCTAGAAATGTGGGACAGCAAAATTCGCTGCATTCGCTGCAACCTGGGGACTGCAAGCATAACTCCACACATCCTATCATTTTACTGCATAGCTAAAATTCCTCTTTCTTTATCCCTTCCATGAACTTATTCCAACTCTTTTAACCTTTTATAAATAAGCTAGTTGTGGATTACTGCTTTGTTCTCCTGCTGCTGAGTATGGTCCTCTCCAACATCCACCTGCTTGGCTGCCCAGCTCTTACCATCTTCCAGGAGTCTCTGCATGTTGTGGAGGAGGGTGTTCCTGGGCTTCTAACTTGCTTTTTAGCAGCAGCATAGCTACTGATAGATCATCCCTGACCAATGCTTACCCAGTCTCCTCTTGAAAACCCCTAATGATGGAGTTTTCATGGCGTCTGTAGGCAGTCTATTCCATTGCCTCACTATTCTAACAGTGAATGTCTTTTTTTTTTTCTAATAAAACTAAACCTACATTGCTAAAACAACTGAAAAAGGTGTTTTCTCTGGTCTGACATGTCAGTTCAAAGACTCATGTCCTTTCTTAGTTGCCTTTTCCTGCAGCTGAACATGCTTATTTCTATCAACCTCAAATGGCTTGCCTTCTAAGCTCTCTGTTTTTTGTCACCCATTTCTGGGCCCTCTAATTTTTCCATGTCCTTCTAAAAATACAGAGCCCAAAGCTACCCACAGTACTGTAGATGAGGCCTAACCAGTGAAGAGCACTTCCACCCTTGTCCTGCTCATAATGCTTGTATTGATGCAGCCCAAAACAGCAATCATCTTTGTACAGCTGTGCCACACTCCACCAAGACTCCTAAATCCTACTCTGTGTTGCTGCCATTGCAGCCAGTTGTCTCTCATTTTGTATTTGTGTTTTTGATTACCCTTGTTGAGGTGTAGCATATCTATCAAGATACTTCTGAACTGTAGTCCTGTCCTCTAGCATGTTTGCATTCCTTCTCCCTTCATGTAGTCTGCAACTTTGCTCAGAAAGATCTCAATTCTAGTATCCAAATTGTTAACAAACAAATTTAAATAGCACCAAGCCCAGGGCAGACTCCTGTGAGACTCCACTTGAAACCTCCTGCCAGGTGGCTCCTTTAAAGGAATTGGACTCTTCTAACTGGAGAAAGCGCACTATGGCTAAAGTGATACTACAAGTTTTGTGGAAGAACATATAAAAATGAAGGAAGAAAGAAACATTGTAAAAGGAGTGGATTTAACAGCAAGCATCTTCCTGAGGAGGAAAGAATAAAAGGCAAAAACTGGTGCCACTAATCTGATTTTTTTTTTTGTACTTCAGCTCAGTGTGTGGTACTACATCCTAAAGGAGGAGTTCCCCTTGAGGTGGTAACAGTTAAAATAGCCTTTACTTGCAAAGGGGGAACAAAACACCCTTCCCCAGTTATGTTCTTCATGTATAGTTTTCTAAGCAAGTGGTTCATGCAGAGGTCTGTATTCAGATGGTTGTTTCCTGCACAAACTATGGAAAAAACTGAATTAAGTCCCCCTCTGGTCAGCCATGTGCAGCAACTATTTCCGTGTACATCTATGCTGCTGTTTTGTTCCAGTGTGTACCTCCTGTACTGTAGCTTGCAAAAGTGCTCCCTCTGGAAAGCTTTCATTCAGCTATCCCTCCAACAGTTCACCACATGCTAACGGTGCTTTATCAATGGGTCTTAATCTAATTTGAAGTTAAAATTGATTTTTAAGAGTGTTGCTTTGAACACGTCAATGTATTTCTGCATTGCCTTGGCATATGATTTTTTTTCTCTCCTGCAAGGGGCACAGTGTGGTTAATAGAATGCTAGAACTCCAGGTTCCTTTCAAAAAGAAATACGCACATTGCAGAAACATGAGCTTGTGGTTTGGAAAATAAAAGGGGTTCTTTTTTCTTTTAAATCTTGGGGAATGTTGTGTCTCCTTTTACCTTGGTAACTGAGATTTAGTTTCTGCCTAAGTAGATGGAATCTCAGGTTTCTGCATTCATTAGAGGCACAGCTATTTGTAGTTTTAAAGCAAATAGCAAATGATAATATTCTGTTGGCATGGAAAATCTGCTTTCAGTTAGATGCTGCATTAGGGTTTTAGGATGCATAGAATTGGGAAGTTTTGCAACTGATGCAACACTAATGAGTCTAAAATATTAGCTATAGGAGCATGGAATAACAAGATGGCATTTAGGCCTCCTCTACCCATTACAGGTATTGTGCACTTAACTGGTTGCAATTGTAATTATATGTGGGAAGTAGCTATCACACAATAAAAAGCTCCAACCAGCTATAAAGTTAGATTTTGAAAATGTGTACGTACTTAATAGCTGGTTGCTATTGAGCTTTAATTTGCATGTGTAGCAGGGTCTCCCCTCCAGTTTCAACTGATAGGGCTCCCAACCATAGGGTGCACCATGCCCAGTGTGAAACTCCCAAGCCCTGGGGATTGCATCTGTTTGTGAAACCTCCAGGTCCTGGGCATTGCTGCAGGACAATTTTAATTACCCCACTCAGGGGATTTCCTGTACCCCCAGGGTGAGGGAGATCATGATCTGGTTGCCCTGGGCTGTGTGGGGCTCTCAGCTGCAGGAGTTTGCTTCTTGTTGGTGCAGTAGTCTGGGATTGGGTTCCCCCTGCATGGACAATTAGGTGTGTTGGGATGGTAGGAGGTGTGATTGTGTGAATTGTGCATTAGAACTCATCATGCCCTTATCTACATGTGTAGAGGGGGCCTCATTAGGCAAAACCATGCACCAATCTAAAAGCTGAGATTCTCAAATGGAGGAATTGCCTTTGAACAGTAATATAAATAATAGACTTGGACTGTTGAAGTAAGTTGCAATGAAGTTAACATAGTAGATCAATCATTGTTTGTATGAGTATGAAACTCCCACCACCACTTCTCCCTTATGCCCTTGAAGCTGGGAAGATAAAGGCACTATAGTCAGTTTAGTGTGGGGCATGAAAAGGATTAACTTTGCAATCTTAAAGACACTTCTCTAAGATGAGGTGGAGAACAGAAAACAGTCCTAGATGCTTAGGTAAAACATTAATGAGCCCTGTATAAATGTTTATTATCAGCAGAGCTAATGGTGCTCCAGTTAACATAGTCTAAAACTTCTAATTATAAGATCCTGTTTTCAAATGCTTACTTGCTTAACTGTTTGGATTTAATTTTCTCAGGGCAGGTATCAATCTGAAGTTGAATTTTTTTTCAGGGGAAGAGTTTTAGTCAAAATTGTTCAGACCTTTCTGAGCAGAAGAGTGGGTGAACACATATCAATTGATCATATACAAAAAAACCTAGAACTCCTAGTTCCAAAATTATAGCTTTTATTAGACCAACTGGGAAATCATAAGAAAACTGTCCCTTTCTGCAAGCTTTTGGGATCAAAGTCCCTTCGTCAGGCTCTGGGAAAAGTATAGATGGTACAAGATGGTAGAAAGTCCTCATAGGTAGGAAATAAACTTCATTGTTGCACAGAGGGAGCTGTAGATGGAGGCTGTTCCTCTGGGTCCATGAGAGTGTCTGTGAGCTGTGCTGGGTAGCTCTTTGATGTATAGATCAGGTAGAATTCATTCCCTGGAGGTAGACAAGGTTCTTTGCGTGCATCTGATATCCTTTATCAGACCAACTTAAATAGTTGGAAGACAATTTTAAGCAAGCTTTCGGGTTCAAAAACCCTTTGTCAGGCTAAGGAAGTTTCAGCAGTTGGTGTGTGCTCTTCCTGGATGGAATGAAAAGTAAAGAAGCCAGAGGCTGGGCTGGTATGTGTACAAGACAGGCAGTCAGTGAAAATGTAGATTGAGGAGTCAATGGGTGAGAGACAGGCTGGGGAGAGGGGGGGAGAGGAAGAGACAAAAGGGGGATGAATAGTGAAGAGATACCTGGGGAGTCGGATGTCCGGCAGGTTATGTGTCATAAATCTAATGTCTATATTTAGTCCATGATTTTTAGTATCCAGGAAGCTGATGAAGTGGAGTTCATAGGCTCGTCTCTGGGAAGTATAACAACACGAAAGCATCCTGGCACTTCAAAATGGTGATGGGGGTGCTTGAACTAAAGTTTGTTGAATGAGCTTTAGTTCAAGTGCTGTCACCATTTTTAAGTGTGGGGGCACTGACACATGAGGGACCATGGAACTTTAATTAGAGCCACTGTAATTAAAGTGCCACTCCCCACCCCCAAAGCACATGTAAAAGTGCCAAGAGGCAGCTGCCTGAGCCTGTTCAGGAGGGCTCAGGCCAAGGGGGAAGGTGTGAGCCTTCCTGGCTGGCCAGGGCTGAGTGGTCTCTGGGCCAGGTGCTCAGCCCCCGATGGCTGTGTTGCATGACCTGCAACCTGACCCGTCTGTGTGTGTGTGTGTGTGCACCTGTATGTCTGTGTCTGCCCTGTGGCCCCAGACTCTTCAGCCCCAGCCCCTTCCCTCACCGTGGGGGCTTCAGTTTGCCCCCTTGCCCCATTTTCCCTTCTGCAAACTTACCTCCATGAAGTAAGTGGATTGTGGAGCTCTGCTGGGCTGCTCTTCTCCTTCCTCTCTGCTCTGCTGTCTGCTGGCCAGGCAGACTCCTGGTCACCAGCAATGTTTATGGGCCAGTATGCATATGCACATAAGCATACTGCCTGCCTCTCCCTCCCAGGCCCCCATTTCCTGAAGGGCCCTGGGCTAGACTGGGCATTAATCTGCCTATGGCAACCTGGGGAAAGTCAGGTACCAGATATCTCCCACCAAGCATCTCAGATTAGTGAACATTTCTTTTACCTGGCATTCTCTGTTCCTCAATTTTCAATCAGTAAAATATGATGATATACCTGTCTCACACAGGTGTTATAATACTGTTTGTGGAGAACTCAGATATCATAGTGAACAGCACCCTAGAAAAGTTCAACAGGAAATTAATATTTTTGCATTCATGATAAGTTTTGAACAATGTGTGGTAAATAGGGTCTGAAGATGCACGTTGAACAAGGATGGTTAAACAAAATATCAGATCAACAATATCAAACAACAGTCAAACCAATAGCTGCTCTTTCTGTGAGTGCTGTCCAGCTTGTGTATTTAATGCAGCAGAGGTCCTCCACTCATGTGTGGAGTGGGCGAGGAGGAGTATGAGATCTCCAGGTCTATTTTGGATCTCCCTGAACAGATCATCTCCCTCCTGCATTTTGTAGTCACGCAATTCCAATGTTGCTATCAAGCAGAGACAATATTGTTTTATGTTAAAAAGGTAATTTGAATTTGAAAGACAAGAAGTTAATGGAGGGACTCATTAAGGGAAGGTTCCAGGAAAATTAGCCTAGTAATAACATTTCAGAGAGATGTGATGTGGCAGAACTGAGGCAGAGATTGTAGTTGAGAGGTTGACAGCAGTCAAGCTGAGAGATACCAAGCACATGGATATTTCAGTACTTAATCTTGCAAAAGCTAAGTCAGTCAAGTTTGGCATTTAATTTGAATGCTACCTACTCAGAGTATTGAGGATGTGCTTCTTTCAACAGTCTGTTCAGTCCACATTAACACTTTTTTACCTCTTATGAACAAGTATCTGTCTTTGACCACCCGCGTGACTGATAGGGTTTTTTTTTTCCTATTCTGGCTTAAGTGGGGTGAGTGATGTTTAACTCATCTCAGCTAGTTTCTGGTATGATCTTCTTCCATACATTTTTTTGAAGACGCTCAGTGTTACCAGGACACACGGAAAAATAATGTGAGCTCTGTATTAATCACAAAAACTTCATGTGGGAAGGTCAAGCTGGGAGATGTGCTGCTTTATATCTGTATTGAAAAAACTGGCAAGGCTTCTCAAGCTGGAACATTTTACTTCTTACAAAAGAGATGAAGTATTTAATGCCCAGAAAAGTCAAATTTCTTTCTATGCACTTCATTCTCCAAATTTCCTTCAGGAAAGAAAACTGAATATACTGTCCGCCTTTAATAAAGATGGTGGTTTGACAGACTGATCTATTGCCCTTAACGTCAGAAAGATTCTGGTTCTTCTTCAGGTTTTCATCCTTCTGTTCTGCCTCCCTCTGCCTCCCAGAACCTCATTTGCCTTGCACAGAATGTGCGAGGAAATGCCAAATTCTGACTTGCTAGAGCTCTTTCTGGCTAGAGGCCAGCCTTACTTTGATTGTTGTCCCTCCAGCTTCTCCCCCAACCCTAATGCACACATCATAGCTCAGCATGCTACTAGCTTTGAAGAAAACTTAGGTTTTCTTTAATAAGTGGTATTGCAAGTTCATGTTTTGACACTCCACACATCATTTGTCCTATATCTGTTGGTGCCAAAGATAGAATTTTCACTTGACTCTAAAGAAAGAAAAAGTTGACATTTTAATATATACTGGCATGTCTACACATGCATTTACTGCGCGTTAAGTAGTTTTTAGGTCAGCATCTACACATGCAGCCATTAAAGTGCAGTGACGGGGTATGTGGACTGACTTGGGACTAAAGTTAGTTCCAAGTCAATCCACACACGGTCTTGTTCAGTAAGGCATCTACACATGTTACTGCACAGTAACTAATCAGATGTAAATTTGATACCTGCATGATGCCCAAGCTGGTGTAAGTTGCCATAGTTACTACGCAGTACAGGTATGCACGTGTAGACTAACCCTGCATTAGCCCTGCAGGGCTAGCCCTGTGCTGAAGTACCCTAGTGCCCCAGTGAGATCCTCCATAGCATGTTGAACCAGATCACAGCAACCCCCAGCTGGCAGGCTGACCCCTGGGACCTCCTGCCAGCCAAGGGTGCACCACCCTGGCTCAATATTTGTCTGCATTAATTTCATGTGTAGATGCACCCAGTAAGTCTAAGAGCTAAAGAAAAGAGCAAAATAAGTATAATGCTTTATTCTGATGTAAGGATAATCTTATAGTGCCAGAAAATACTTCACTACTGATTACTGGTACTTATTCTACTACTTCTGTTTTTAGTTTGTATTTGAGTTGGTTATTTTACTGTTACAGCAGCCAGATTAAATCTTATTTTGATGCATATTAGTATGGCTTTCCTCTTTCACCTCCCAACAATCTTATTTTCTAAACAGGTTCTCTTTCACCCCTTTGGCAGAGCTTTCACAACCACAGGCCACTTTTTGGCAGAGTGGCAAGTGGTTAGCTTTCTCCACCTTCCTATAGTTTAAACGTCTTCAAAAGGCCAAATATCTTGCACCTCCTAATACGGCAGTCTGTGTTTGCTTTAAGTCCCAATACTGGAGACAGGATTGGCAACACTACACTCTCCATTTGCTAATCAGGGATCATTTTGTCAGAGATGAGGAAATAGCTTTGCACTCAGAGATCACTCTGACCCTGCTTTAGAAGTCAGGAACAAATATAAATTCTTTCTTGTCATATCTTTTCTGAGGTGTGGTACTTTGAATATACAAAAGCTACTTCTACTCTTTTTGAATCAGTGTGGGCATATTTTGAAATATCCCTATACTCTTCTAAAGTTTGAGAACATACCCACAGCTCCAAGATGGTTTCTGTTTATGACCCTAGGAACAAAAACTCCAAACTGATTATCAGTTGAGAAGTCTGTATATTTAAACACATACTCTTGTTTTAGCATAGGAAAAATACATTTCAAATAATGTTCAAGCTTAATCCTCAATTCAAACTTAATCTTCAATCTGAATCAACATATTATAAATTCACTGAGGAGTGGCATAGAACCATTAGCTGTACCTTAACAGTTTTTTTGATATTTTTTCTCTCTGAGAAGAGACGTTGATTAATAGGATCTGAAAATGCTGGTTACAGTATTCTACTGATTTTTGTTAAATACTTACACTCTTAGTGTATTTTAAAAAAATATACTAACATTTTGTTATACTAATTAGAGTGCAAGTATTTATTTTAACCAAACACAACAATTAACCTGTTTGCACTCTTACCTGCTAATCCTTCATTTTTTTTACTTGTATGTAGATTTTAGATTAAAGTCTTTAGAGCAGTCACACTTTTCCTTACCCGTTTTACAATACCACATGCATCTATTTATTAACTTTACCTTGGGCATGTTCAATAAGATATATATTTGTACTGAGGTGAACATCAAAATGTACTGACATAGGAAGATGATGGTTCCTGATGGTCATAAACCAATATATGAATTGTTTAGGTGTATTCTGAATGCCATGAATTGTTTAGGTGTATCTGGCACTTTGTTCCAGCCGAGACTTGAAGGGGTGCTTCAGTTGTCATGTTTCACTAAGGATTTGATTTATATTCTGGTATTGCCCAAGACATGCTAGGCACTGTCCCAACACACCAGGAGCTGGCCCAGAGCAGTTGTCAGCCTTGTCAGACTCCAGACGCCCTTCAGAGAATGCCTGATATTAGTTTTTTGCTTTTTTTTCAACTACAGAAAAATAATAGAGCAATGTTTCTGTTGCAGAGACATCAGGAAAGACACAGTAGGTCAGAACGTATCGCATGCTGTGGATTCCTATTTGAAATCTCTGGGTTTCTCTTGTAAAACATGTCTGCACACCTAATAGTGCTGACATTGCATGGCCTCCCACAGCCCCCCTGCAAGGCACCCTGGTTGACAGCCCCTGGCTTAGGAGACCCTGGAGGTTCCTTCCACCCCTATGATTCCAGAAGACATTATTCAGACAATCAATATTATCCCAGGAGCCCACCCAGGGGCACACCAAAGAAAGCAGAGGGGATACAACCCCATTATTTTGTGCTTTGTGCCTAACATTAAACACAATGATACTCCGGTCTTCTAAGCATTACAAACATCTTTGCGGAGCAAAAGTGAGGCTGCTCCCCACTGAACTTTTTGTTCATTAGGCAGGCAAGGTTCTTTGGGTAGATGCAATATCTTTATTAGACCAACTAACAAGTTGGGGGAAAAGTTCTTTGCAAGTTTTGGGGCACAAACACCCCTCCTCAGGATTAGGGAGACTCTGCTGAGCCAGGTACAGACATTACACTTTTACTGGTATAAGTGATTGGAAACGGAAGAGAAATTTGGCACCTGCAGGCTGATTTAAAAATGGTGGAACCCAGTCTAAGACACGTCCCCTCCCCACCAACGGGTGAACGTGTGTCCTGTTTGCTACGGATCAAAACTGCGCTGCTTACAGACATCTGCAAAACTTAAATCGATTCCACCTCCAGGTTTCTCAACGCCTGCACAGCGCCCTGGCCTTACATGTTCTCCAGGGAGAAAAGCAGCCCATTGACAACAAGCCCCCGTGACAACGCAGACGAGCCGGAGTTCAGAAGACAATGGCGAGAGGAGACGGGACAACCTTGTTCAACACGTGGCAGGAGGCGGCACCGAGTGTAGGAGAAAAGCACTTTTTTCTTTTTATAACATAAAGATAACCGACTGCAAGCTCGTGTCCCATCTCACAGGAGCCCCGAGACAGAGTAGTAATGCTGCCGGTCCTGCTGGGCTGTGCTGCCCTGGCAGCCACCGCCGAACCGCTCCAAACTCCCCGCGCCCCAAGGACTGCCCCGGCCCCGGCCCCGCGCCGCCTCCCC
>NW_017728931.1:99667590-99687819 GCF_001723895.1 Crocodylus porosus
TGGAGCAGCTCAAGTCGTGTTTCGCCTGGTCCCGGACGTCCCCGTGGACGCTCTGGCTCTTCGCCCTGCTCTGCCTCGCCGGCGTCCTGCGCCTGCCGCTGCGGATCAGCGACAACCTGAGCACAGGTGGGGACGCGGCTTGTGCGCGACGGAGACTCCGCTCCCTGCCCCGCCCCGCCCCGAGGGGAGGCGAGTGCCGGCCCCGCGGGGCTGCAGGAGGGAGCGGGTTGAGTTTAGTTACCACCTCGTGTGTGTCCCCTTCCCATTGCCACTACCAAGGTCCCCCAGAGTGGCAGCGAGGCGGGGGGAGAGGGTGAAAAGAGGGTGCTGGCGGTCACATATGGCCGGCAGCGTCCTCTTGGAAGAGCTGGGAGCTCTGTGGAAGGGACAGCAAAGCTTTCCTGGCTCCTTGGCAGAAAGGACTTTACATCTCCATGGTGCGCGCGGTCTGTGTGCAGCCAGCCCCCGGCTTGGATCAATTAGGGGTCTCCCACTAGCGGAGTTTTAACAGCAGCTCTTCTTTTTGTTCCTCTTTGTTTTTGGTCTGGCTGGGTCACCCTGTGGGTAATGTCTTTTCCCACCTGGAGAGTAGCTTTTTGCAAGCCACCCGTCGAGTCTGTCCGGAGACAGAAGCTAGCACGGAGTGCGGCAGCCTGGTAGCAGGTGACAGCAGAGCTCTGTCGCCTCCGTGGGCCGCTTGTTGCGTTCCAGGTAGCCTCTGAAGTGGTGGGTAATGAAGCCCTCGGTGGATGGAGGCCTCCTTGAGAGAGCAGTGAAAGCAGTGGAAGTTCTGGACCCCCCCAAGTCTTTACGTGGGAAGTGCTAGCCTTACCCTTGGACCTTAGCGGCACCCCTGTTTCCCCAACCCCTTTCTTGCCTGCAGCAGCCTCAACTGGTTGAAGTAATGGGCACAATACAAGGCCTGCCTTTTGCGGAGGGAGTCTGATGCGGGCTGATAAGTTGGAAGGAGGAGGTTATTAGTTAGAGTTTTGGTTCATTGCAACTGTTATTTTATTCTACTTTTTCTTTGGGATGAAGAACAACTTTGGTGTCTACTTCTTCTTTGACTGTATTTTTAATAAGTGACAAAGGCATCCCGAGCCTTGGATTCTTTGGTCTGTTTGTTATGTATAAACAAAAGCTGTGTAGCGTCAGCAATGGGCTTACACTTCTATTGGGTTAGACATGTAACAAGAAACAGTGCAGATGGGAAGTGATATTTTGTGAGTATTGTGTTGGTTCCATTCCTTTCTGTTAGACTGCTTTATTGTGCACGTGTTTTAAATTCAGATCTTCTTCTAGAGAGGCCGTAACAATTGAGACAAGTAGTGCAGAACCTTTTTCCCAGTGACCCAGATGGGCAGGGTCCGGTCTGTCTGTAGGCTGGATCCAGCTGGGGGTCCTGATCCGGTGCACCATGCAGCCATAGAGGAAGAGGAAGGGAGAACCCAGCCCTGTGGGGAGAAGGGACGTGGCCCAACCCCAGCCACTTAGGGCTTGCAGTTTGGGAATATGGCGGCAGGGCAGTCACGTTAATGACTGCTGCTCCCCCGCTGCTAAATTTCCCAACCCATGTTGGAGCCCTGCAGGCCAAATGCCATGCTTCCATGAGCAGCATTTGGCATGTGAGCTGGAAATTGTATTTTTAAAGGAGTAGACTTGTTTACTTAGTTCTTTGAGGCAGAACTTGTCTGTTGCTTTTGTATCTATACCTAGCTGCTATCTCTGTACAAATAACATGTATATTTTTGTACCAGACGTATTCTTTTCCTCTACTGCTTTTTATACGAACAGATGCCCAGGGCTCCCTAATAGCCCATGCCCAGGGATAGGTATGGAAGGTTTTTACCTCAGTGTGGATTAAAACAAACCTAAATAAGTAGTGAGCAAAAATCTGACTGCATGCTGGTGGGGGAGGGAGTCCATTTCCACACCTAGCACACAACTGACACTCTTGCAGACAGCTCTGCTGAGACTGTCGTGGATTTAAGGAGCATAGACCCTGTTCCTAATGATGCTTGACATTTGCTAGGCCGTGGTGGGAAGATTACTGCCTATGTGCTGCCCATGTTGAACAAGTTCTGTGCTAAATAGGAACCTTCAGTAACAGGCCTGGTAATCTTTTCTTCTGGCTTACACCACTTGCTTATTGCAGGATCTGAGGATGAGGCTTCTTAGCAATTTATAAGTGCTGTTCAGTTTTCTGCAGTTTTTGGCATAGCTTATTCTTTTGAATTAAAATGAGAAGTAAAAGATAGTGAGAGGTTTATTAGGAGGTAATCATAGCAGTGTGCTCCCTATTAACATATTATTAAGCTTAGTGAAGGTATTTTTCTGGAGAATCCGTTCATTTATTGAATTAGTAGAAATTTAAATAGTGTTAGCCAGCCTGAATTTGTTACAAGGGGACACATCTTATCTTTTTCTTTTCTGTTTCAGTGCTCGCAGGCTTGCATAAAAAATGCTGCATCAGGAGCTATAACGTAATGCAAAAGCTTTTGGAGGTACAAAGTATGATGCATGCAACTTCCTTCCCTCTAGGAAGCTCAGCCCCCCCTTTACACATTATAGATATTGCACAGTTAACGAGTTAATTGCATAATTCCCTTGAGGCCAGCAAGGGGTGCAAAGCATCTATCATACCATAAATATCTGCAGTCAGCTATAAAGTTAGACCTCAAAAATATTACTGACTTTATAGCTGGTTGCTATTGAACTTTAATTTGCACTTGTAGTAGGGTCTCTTCTGTGGCTGTGAGACCCATCAGCCAGCGGGGCCACAGCAAGTAGGTATGCATCATACCTAGCTGGGGCTGGGAGTCCTGCAGCTAAGGGGACTCTTAGCCCCAACATCTGTGGACTCAGCAGCTAGGACCCAGAGTCCCACAGATGCTATGATCTCCCAGCCTCTGGGGTTTCATCTATCCCTGAGGTAGTGAGATTGCAGTGGCTACCTCTCCCAGCCACAGAGGTACCATGAGTGTCCCTATGGCTAGAAGCCCCTTCATCTGGGCAAGGGATCATACTTTCCCTGCATTGGCAATAAGGTGTGATGGGATCTAATGCATGATTGTAGGTAGAGAAGCCCTAAGAGTATTATCTACGCAGTGTTTGTTCTTCATTCCCACCTGGTTTGGGAGGCAAATAGACTGAGATTCTTCTTAACGTTTTTTCTCTTATGGAAACAAAGTTGATTTAAAACACTAGTTTTCAGATTAGAATTCAGACTGTAAGCAGAATTAAAATACATGTATGAGAACTCACTTTGCCTAAATGTCAGCTGAAAGTGCACAATTTGCTTTTTTTTTTTTGTTACACTTTGGTGTTCTAATGATGTCATAGTATCATCTCAGTACATTGCATAATAAATGTATTAGACTTTATTGTTTAGATTTATCCAACAAACACGTCATCATATTGCCATTTTTTCTAGTTCCAAAAACTATAGAACTACAGGAGAACTAGTTAGACTTACATTTTAATTTTTCTCTGTGTGCTTTTTCAGTTGAAATGCATGATTACAGCAGACTTCACCTGTTTTTCATTGAAATGGCTCAAATACGAGTAAAGTGCCAGTTGAAAATGAAAGATAGGAAAAGTCTTCACAACTGTGGCTTTAAAAGCTCACAGAAAGAAGCCTCTAAAGCCACAAACCTTTCCATGAAAACTAGTTACTGAGGACAAAAATCACAATACAATATTTATTCCTTAACTATTCATATGCTACTGCACAATATTCTGATTAAAAATGAGCACTCATGATATCAGTAAAGCACATGTTAAATAGATAAAAACTTATCACTGAGTAACTGATATCAAATGGGGGTGCTTTCAGGAGGATTCTGCAGGAACCAGTATTAGAGCTGATGTCATTCAACATTTACAACTTTTTATCTGGAGCACAGTTGCAAACTGTTTGTAAATTTATAGATAGTGCATAAGAAACCAGGCTAAAAATATGTGTCTAACATCTGTTTAAAAAAAAAAAAAAAGTAAGAAAGTGCTTGTGGCAGTACAGCTCAGTGCCTCTCAGGGAACTGCCAGTCTCTTCCTCCTCTCATCCCAGCCATGTGCTGCTGCTGTGTTTCTTGGCTGCCCTTGCCTTTAACAGTTGCTCAGTGCTCACCTCAAAGGTATGCAGGGCTGCATGGCCACCAGACTGGACAGGACAGGGAGGCCCCTTGTAAATTTGAGCTGTGTGGCTGGGAGAGGGGGAAGAGGGATGTGAGGTGAGGGATGTGGGGGGCTTGGGTTGGGGGTAGCACAGCGTAAAACCATTGCTGCAGTCCTTACCATCTCTTACTTAGGATCCCAATGAGATTAAGAATGAAAAAATGACATTACAATTATATTATTTCTTTAGCAAGAGTGTTGCCTTCAGCAGTAGACTCTGAAATGTCACTTAGAATGATGAGCTTTATGTTCAAATGTATTTAACACTACTTTTTGGAAAGTGGGTTAGGGTTTTAGAAATATTTTTGTTTTTGCTTTTTAGACAGATAAGTCTTAAGATTTTTTTTTCATATCAGCCATTTGAGAGGGTTGCGAACCAAAGAAGTATTTTGTTGATTTGTTTTACTTGACAATCTGCAAGCTTCTTAGTGATGACCAAACTTTTTTTAAACTGTGGCTCAGGTTGAACCCTTAAACTTGAACCCAGCTCTTCTAACTGCTATCCAGGTCTTGACTGAAGGGTTATATTTATATTAAATAAAACATATATCAGGAAAAATGTATCAGGAAAAATGTGATTGTCAGTAACTAGTTTGTAGATTGTTGGTAAAAAGTATGTTGTTCGGTTGGCAACCCTGCTGTGGAGATAAATATATAATCATAGTTGGTAGTATTTGCAAGTAATACAGAAGTTTGTGGATTGGTAATGCCAGAACAGCTTTACAGAGCAATCTGGATTGCTTGGTAAACTGGAACCAATTTAATCAATTGAACTAGTAGGCATTTGTTCATAGTTATGAAAAGAAGAAATACCATATTTACTCAAATATAGGACAGCTCCCCAATAATTAGTTTCTGTATATGGAAAATTTATAAACTTGTTATTGTTTTCCAGGTATAGAATCTATTTATGGGAGGTTTGTTTTAAATGCATCCACCCCCAATTGCGACAGCAAGGAAAGCAGTGGCTGAGAGGGTTGGGTGGTAGTGGAAGGGGAGTCAGGCAGCCCCCTTATCTTCACACTCCCACTTCTTACCCTTGCAGCCTTCCTGCTGCTTATTTCCCCCTTACTCCCCACAGCTTCTGCCCCATTTCTCCTTCCAGCCCCCCTTACTGTCAGATGCTGCTCATGCTCTGTTCCCTGCTGGATCACAGAGCACAGCACCTGGAAGCAGGGCCCTTGCCAGGCCATGCAGCAGCAGAGGTGCTGCTGACTGGCCAGGCAGGGGACAGAGTTTCCAAATACTATGTGCCTGAGAGGGAATCTAGCCCATGCAGGAGCTGAGCTGCACCTGACAGTTAAGGGGACCAGGGGGTAGGGGGTGGTGGCAAGGGAGAAGCTACAGCGGGCAAGTGGAGGAGGCTGCTTTGGGTCTGACTGCCCCTGATCCAGGGTCAGGACTAGCGAGTCCCAGCATCTGCCTGCCCCACTTCCCGTTTTGGTTTGTATGCAAATCTAAGACAAAGCGGCTCTTTTCCCTGTGTTGATTGAGGGGGGAAAAACCCTCATCTTGTATCTGAGTAAATATCTAATATAGGTGAAGCTGAGTAAATATGATAATATAGGTGACAACTATAAAATGGGGGCCTGAGTTTTAGAAATTAATGACTTTGAAAAGGTTTTAGACTTTGTGGACAAGCAGCTGTAAATGACTGCCCTGGGCATCACTGGCCAAAACGCTAATATGACTGTGAAAGGTATAAAAAGGAATAGCGGATGGGGAGAAGGATGTGATTTTTATCTCTTTGGTACTAGTGAAACACCTGTTGGAACCCCATATCCAGTTCTGATGTCCATATTTTAAAGGGTATTGAAAAACAGGAAAGAATGCAGAAGAGCCATAGGAAGGTTCTTCAAGGGTCAGAGAAATTTCTTTTCAAAGAGAAACATAATTCTGTCTGTTAAGTGAAAAAGCAGACTGAGGGATTACACAGTAGCAATATGTATGGTATCTTCATAGAAATCAGCTCCTTGGACTAAGAACAAAGCATGTTGTGTAAGTGTTTGTGCTCCTAACATTCTGTAGCCATTCAAGGTTGACATTGTTATTGGTCATCTTACTGATGTAATTGGAAGTGGAACCTGAGAAATACTGGGCAGTCAACATGAGATGTTTACTGCAAAGCTGCCTAATTAGCTTTGCATAGATTCATAGATTTCTGGAGTCGGAAAGGACCTGGTAGATCATCAGGTCCGACCCCCTGCTCCAGGCTGGAAAGAGCTCTGGGGTTAGGTAACCCCAGCCAGATGCCTGTCTTATCTCCTCTTGAATATCTCCAGGGTAGGGGAAAGCACCAGCTTCGTTGGAAGCCCATTCCATATTTTGGCAACCCTTAGTGTAAAGAATTTCTTCCAGTAAAACATCGATGTCTACACAAGTGATGCTATTAGGATGGAGTAAAGTAATTAACTCCACTGTAGGATAGTACTGCCAAACACAAGTAGGGGGTATGTGTGGGTAGGTGGGGATGGAGAGCCAGCACCTGCCACCACGTCCTAGGAGCAGGGCCAGCATGGGTGAAGGCAGCAGCACCCCTCTGCAGGCACTGCCTGGCTGGCTGGACGCAGGGCAGGGGGGTGCTTGCATATGGCAACTGCCACTGCCATCCACCACCCCTTGCCACCACTGCCCCACACCACTGCTGCGCGTCACTTTCTCACAGCCAGTCACACATGCAGCTCTGTGGGCTGCTGACAGGTGGTGCGTGGTTGGCTGGGTGTGAGGTCCATGAGTAGCCTGTGGAGCTGCACATGCAACTTGCCATGGGAAAGTGGAGTGCGGTGGTGGTGCAGGGTGGTTGGTGGCAGCGGTGGCTGTTATGTGCAAGCCCCCACCACCACCTGCTCTGCATCTGGCTGCTGCCACCAAAAGGGGTACACTTAGAAAAGGTTGAAAACCCCTGCTCTATGGCAGTGGATACTAGACCTCTTTGCAGTCCCACTCCCTCCCTGCTAGCTTCCCTTCCCCCCTCACTCCTACCACCAAACTGTGCTGGCCCCACCCTGGGCTAAAGGATAATGGGCAAGCTAACTTCACAGCCCTACTAGACAGCTAGGTTAACAGTTACTGTTTTGATCTGTATTGTTTTAAGTAATTATGTTCTAAGATATTTGCATCCTAGTAAAATAGTTCACTGTTGTTTATTTGGAAGCTGAGGTTCATAAAATTCAAACCAGAAATACAGTGCTCACATTTTAACTGTAAGGGCAAACATCTAAGCATATGCTTAATTTTAAACATTTGAGCCAATTGAATTAAGTTAAGTGAAGTACATACAAAAAAAAGTCCTTTCAGGACTGGAGCCTAAATAATTTACTGAGGTCCCACAATAAATCTGTATCAGATTTGCAAATAGAACCCAAATCTCTTAAATCCTGAGACCATCTTTGCTCTGTTTATCTGTGTGCTACATCTAATGCTTGTTGTCTTGTAAAAGAGGCTACCTGTACTTTAATTATGTATTAACACTATTTGATGAAGAAGTAAAAAGCATAGCTTGGGTTCTCTGGTCAAACTGTAAGGTACTTTTGGACATTATTCGTCTGTTAATTGTTAAAATATTCATTTGAAGCCCTCTTCCACCTGTTTTTTAAATTAGCTCTTTGGGACATTAAGGGTCCTCATTGAAAGTTGCATTATAAACTCTAGCGTGTCCTCATGTCTGTAAAGTGGCATATGCACCCATGGTGCTTTATAAATGCTAATGAGCTCAAGTTGCATTGTAAATTACCAGCAGTGACTAATTAGATTTTTTTTGTGTGTTTTTGGTACAGTATTGCAGAATAACCATTTTTAACTCTGAGAACACTAAGCTTAAACAAGGATAATGCATTTATTGGGAAGAGTAATGTCATGCTTTCAAATGATAGAACAAACAAGTTGTTACTGTTAAGTCTGAGGAAAGGGTATAAATTCAGATTCCCAATCAAAAGTGTTCAGCTGCTAAGAGAAGACAAAGATGTATTATTGCTTAATATAAATTGAAGATTTATCACTTTGGTGGCTTCAGTGCTTAATTAAGTGCATTTAAATACAGCAGTTGGAAGGATAACAGCAATGGGGGGAATCAAACTACGCAATCATCATAAGCAAGATTCTTTTTCTGTCAAGGTGTGCCTACTGCAGCTATTTGATGTTGTAATTTCCAGTTCACTTCTAGAAATAAACTTGGATTTGGAATTAAACGTACTCTCTGTTTGAGGCATTCTTTTAGTTTTTCTTCTCAGCCACAAGGTGCTAAGAGAACACATTGAAGCTTGGAATAGCATTTATTACAATATTTTATTTTTTTGTTTTATTGGTTTTTTTCCCTATTTTACCCTGTAAAGTTGTTGTCTCTTTCAGTTAAAAGCATACTGGTAATATGAGACTAGTCCAGATTCTGTTCTTCACATAAGTAAATAGCTTGAAGTTACTACACACGTGTTTCTGCTAAAGTTTGAAAATTACTTAACCCCAGGCCATCCCGGGCTATATCTGATCTACACTTATTTGTAACTTGCCATCTGAAATTGACCACTACTGTACATGCATGTTAACTTAAACAACATAGGGCTGATCCCAAGCCAGACAGAGTTTCAGCTTATAACATAAGACCCAGTCTCTTCTGTTTCCATAAATAAAGGATAATAAGTGGAACAGACCGTAGCAGGGCATTGTAGATGGGGAAGAGTATCAGATCTTTGTGAAGTATCAGTTTTGCTTCCATTACCTGTTAAAGCCCTAACTATTGTTTAGAGTGAAGTAGAGCTGGAGTAGGTACAGGAGAGCATTTGCTTTTCTTCTGCTGTTACAAATAGAAACTTGTAGAGCAGGGATTTTCAACTTTTTTATCTCAAAGTTTCAGCTCATGTAATCCTTATTTTTTCGGGGGATGCATGTGCTTGTATGGGCCCCCTCCTGCTCCCACAGCAGGTAAGTCTGTGGGGGAAGACAAAGGGCTGGGGGGGAGGGGGCAGATCAAAGTCCCCATGGTGAGGGTGGGATTGGGGCACAGATGGGGGCTAGGGTGAACAGGACCCCAGCCGGGCTGGGTCACGGGACAGTTGGAGCCCAAGCAGCTTGTCCAGGGACATGGGGAGGTTCCCACCGCTGTAAGTGCCCTGGTGGAGGCCTGGGGGCACATGCCTCCCTAATCTGTGCATGAGGTAGAGGCAGCTGGGCTGGGCTTTGTGCACTGCTGCAACTGCCCCAAGAGCGGTACAACGCCACATGTGTCCTGATGCTGGGCGGGCAGGGAGTACAGCTCAGCCCAGTGGCAGCAGGTACCTGGTGTTGCACCACTCTTGGGGCAGCTGCAGCGGCACACAAAGCCCAGCGCTCAGTGGCAGCCACCTCCAGCTGCCTCTCTGAGGACAGATTGGGGGGAGGCACATGCCTCCTGGGTCTCTGCCGGGGTGCATGCAGTGGCAGGAGTTCCCATGTACCCCCTATGTATTTTTAAGTACCCTAGGGGTATGCGTACCCCTTGTTGACAACCACTGCTGTAGAGAATCCTTCTTTAAAGGATGGCAGGACCTGAATAAACTGTTCTTACATCCATACATTCTTAGAGGGAGTATAAATGTGTGTACATGTGTGGACAACAGCTTACAGAGGCATCATTGAAAATATGACTTTTGAATACAATGACAACACTCTTACTGATTATAATGGGGTCAGTCTTTTAACATCTTAGGACCCAGTATGTGTGGAGTCAGGATCGATTAATTTTGATCAATGGTTTTTCAGATTGACTACTGGAAAAATAGAGCCAATGGCTGAATTAAAAGTTAAAAACAAGCTCCAGTCCAATTTAATTAATTAGCAACCTCCTCCCTGCCACTTCTTTTAAAGTAGGGTAGAAGTCATCCAAAATGGAGGATACTTAGCTGAAAAAGCCAGGAACAGTTCAAATTAAATCAGTTCAGATAACTGGTGTAACTCTAGCAGTAGCCCTATACTGTAGACAAGTCCTGAGAACGACAACTCTGAATATTTTAGCTATGTGGTCCCCGGTCCATAAGTAAAAAAAAAAAAAAAAAAAAAAAATTGTCTACACCAACCTGCCTTCCTTCAAACATCTTAAACAGTGTCTTCTCACGTGCCTTTTGAAATTTTACTTGTTCATGAGAAATTGGAGCTAGGCTGTTCTCAGTGGTGACATGATTGAACAAGAAGCAAGGGTCTTAAGTTGCAGGATGGGAAATTTAGGTTGGATATTAGGAAAACTTTCTCACTAAGAGGGTGGTGAAGCACTGGAACAAGTTACCTAGAAAGGTGGTGGAATCTCCATCCTTGGAGGTTTTTAAGTCCTGGCTCCACAAACTCCTGGCTGCAGTGATCCAGTTGGGGTTGATCCTGCTTTGAGCAGAGTTAGACTAGATGATCTCCTGAGGTCCCTTCCAACCCTAATTTTCTATGATTCTAATTATTGAATCATATACATCAGGCCTGTTGTTCAGAATATTAATTATTGGATTATTGGTTAAAAAATCAAGAAGTATTCCAGACCTTCTAACTATATAGTTCTGCAGCTGGGTAGCCTTCTACAGTGGGATCCTAGATTGGGCCCAGTGCACTATATGAACTTGATGAAAACTGATGAAGAATTTATGGTAAATGACTTTTTCTCCTATAAATTTACAACGGTTAGCTTCAGAAAAAAAATCTAATAATTAGTCTTTTTTTTGTAGATCATGACCATAAAGATCTCTCTATACAGGCAGAGAATTTAATAACATTAAAATAAATTGAAAATGAATAATACATGTCTGCCAAAATATACTTCATTTAATTTTTCCTTGTGTGTGCTTGTTTTTACCTTCACCTAACAAGACAGCTACACTTAAGGAACAAGTTGCCAGGAGCAGTGAAATGGTTATGAAGCTTTTCTCACAAGTGTCTTTGTACTTGTGTCAAAGCAAATTGTGCTCGTGGTAGGAAAGTATGACATCAATGCAGGGGCCTCCCCATAGAAACATTTCAGTGCTGCAACTTGAATATGGAGACTTTGCCCACAAAAATCCTTCCTAATATTTGTCTTCTATATATTACATAATTGAGCAGAAACCTGTTAAAAGGAAAATCTGATGATAGTAAATTCTCATTTCTTTAAGAGATGTTTTGCCAAGTGGTTTCTCCTGTTTTGCAGAATATATTTGGCTTGTAACCCAGAAAAAATATAGTATAGCTCTACACCTTTTGGGTTTTGTTACATCTGTCTTGTTGTTTTTAAGCACGATTGATGTACTTTATCTCTTGGCACACTGAACTCATTCATAGGACTATAATTTTCTTCCTGTTAATATGTTTTAACATTTATGCATGGTTTAAGACGGTTCTCAACCTTTTGCACCTTATGTCCCACCAACCATTGGTCTCAAAAACCCTGGTCCCACCATGATAAACGAAGAGTGGGGGGGGGTCGCCAGGCGGCCAGTCGATAAGCTCCTGCTTACTTCATCTGGGGCTGACACAACCCAGCTTGGCTGGGGATCTTGCTGCTGTGAGCCGTCCCCCTGGTGCCTACCACTGCTTTGAAGGGCACAGCCCAGCACCGCTGCCCTTGCTGCAGCCCCACGCGCAGGAGGCGTTTCACCGGGCAGTGCGGGGCAAGTGGCGGCAAGAAGTTCCCTGTGTGGCTCCTCCGCTCCCTGCAGTGCCTTAGAGAACAGTGCCGTGGGGAACACCTGCAGCCCAGCTTCCCTCCCCTGTGACATGGCACTGCAGGGAGAGGAGCAGCAACGTGGGGATCTTCTCGCCGTCGCTCACCCTGCGTTGCCCCAGTGAAACGCCTCCTGCACCCAGGGCTCTGATGCGGGGCTGCACCCCTCGAAGAGTGGCAAAGCGAGCAGCAGCCGTTCCCTGACACACTGCTTCCCTCCCCCGGGTGCCTCTACAGCCCAGTGGGCACAATCTTCTTAGCCGCGCCAAATTGTGCCCGCCAGGCTGCAGAGGTACCCGGGAGAGGGAAGCAGAGTGGCAGGGAACAGTAGCTGCTCACTGCTCCTCGCTCCACCATTCTTCCCTGCTCCAGAGATCAGTGCAGCATGGCGGGCGCGATTGGGCACAGCTGGGAAGAGTGGGGCCATGCAAGGAGTGGCACACGTAGGGGGTGCATTGCCAAGGCAGCGTAGGGTGAGCACCTTCTTTGCAAAGGTCCCACTTCTTCCAACCACGCCAGATCGTGCCCTCCAGACTGCAGAGGGACCTGGGGCAGGGAAGCAGAGTGGCAGGGAATGGTAGTTGCTCGCCCTGCTGCTCTTTGAGGGGTGCAGCCCTGCATTGCAACCCTCGCTGCAGACCCACACACCGGAAGCATGTTTACAGGGCAGTGCAAGGCAAGCAGCTGGGAGCAGGGTCTCCACGTGGCCCTGCTGTTCCTTGCCTCCCTGCCCTGGAGCCTCTGCAGCCCATCAGGCATGACCTGGTGCAACAGGGCTGTGTGGGGATCTTGGCACCAGTGAGCTCTGCGTGGCCATGGCAACACATTTCCTTCAGGTGGAACTGCGGTGAGGGCAGCAGCGCTGGAGCTTGCAGCCTGCCCCTGCCCCGCATACAGATCTGCGGGGTACAGGTCCCTGCTACCCCTTGGAAGTGTGCATGGTGTGAGAAGCTGGCCCTCCCCATTTAACTACGTGAGCCACCCGAGGCTCTGTCCTGCTCCTCACTGGGGCCATGCCGCTGCACACTGTGGCCCTGGATCCCAAGAACCCCCTGGCTGGGCAGCAGCCCCAGCCCCAGCTCCCTCCCTACTGTCTTGTGCAAAACTGTGCCGTCAGCACAAACCTGCAAGTTGACCCCACCCTCGGAGACCCCTTTTTCTCCTCTAATTTTCCTGTGCGCGCCAAAAGCGGGCGCGAAGAATTGACCAATCAATACCCATGGTGAGAGTGACGTCATTTAGCCTATAAAACCTATGTGCGAGCTTCTGCCCAGCGCATCGAGGAGGAATTCTTCTTCCCCACCCAGGCTTGGCCAGCCTTGACGTGCTTCTCTGCCCCCGATTACGAAATTTCCCCGGCGTACCCCTCCCAGTGCACCCGATAAGACCTCGTTCATCTCTGTCTCAAGAGGGTCTCCGCAGCTGTCGATTTCGCAACGCAACCATTATCTGTTTTTGCTTGATCTGCGCCTACCCGTCCATTTTGCTGACATGTAAGTAAAACGAAAACAAAAATCCTGCAACCATTACACGTGTGTAGTCGCCTCCTTTACAAAACCTGCCCAAGGGGACAAGACCCACCAGCAACCACTGGCCTCAACACCTACATGGACCCCAATTCCCCTCTTTGCCCCCCACTCACCTGCCAGAGCTGCCCTGAGGCTGCCTGGGGCCACATGCATGTGCTGTAGTAGTGTACTTGCATGTGGTGCCCCCTGTCTCACCACCTTCCTTCCTTTTCCTCCCAGCTCCCTGCAGGCTGGAACTTGGCCAGACAGCAGGGATCTCAGACTTTGTTATAAAGGAGCTTTGCTTTCAGAGGCTTCACTGAGGTATTGCTGTAATTATTTTCGAAACTCTAGGTTCCACCTAGATGACCTTTGCGTCCCACCAGTTGAGAAACACTGGTTTAAGGTATCTGTATACTGTTTAGAGACAGATACAGTAACATTTTTCTAAAGCACTTAATTACATTTTGAAATGGAACTGAGTTTTGTAAATCACTTAGACAATTCTGAAAAGTTTACCTTGTCAAAGTGCCAACTACTCTGGGTGCATCTACATGTCGCCATGTGGTGACGTTGCTACAGCACCGTACTTTTGGAAGTACCAAAGCACAGCACAGTACTGACAGTTGCTGTGCTGTGCATGCGCGTGGCTAGATTTTTGTTGCTATGTCGCCTTAGCAGCATGCTATACCGAGGGAGCATACCACTATAGTGATGTAGCTGCTGATCACCTGTAGATCTACGTGGGCGTACAGCAGTGTGTAGATGCTCCCTGTGTATATTTTTACTCTGAATGAGATGTAGGGAGGGAGGGAGACAAACCTGTGAGAGAGATAAAGGCAGAATATACACACCTGAGTTTACTATATAAAACAACAATTATTTTGTGTGTACATAAGTACTCAGAGGCATAGCTGGACAGCTGTGATCCTTGGGCAGCTGTGATACACTTGGGGCAGGGCGCTGGTTGCAGCAGTGCTGATTGCATCAGTGTGAGTGTGTGTATCCCATATTTTTTACATCCGAAGTATATCGGGATTTGAAAAAGCAGATGACCCTAGTTCAGATGTAAGTATGCATCATCAGTGCCAATTTTTAATGTTGCACGCTGGAAAATAATGCTAACTCGCTACAAATATTGAAAACCTTCAAAATTTTTTTCCTTTTGTGGTGCTTGCTTATAATTAATACTCTAGTTCACTGGGAGGATTATTTGCTGATTTGATTAATACATGCTGAAGTGATATTGCAGAGTATTCTCTATAAATGCACAAATAACTTTTAATGGTGAACTTTCATATTTCAAATATGACTTCAGAGTTGCATGTATCTATTTAAGGGGCTAAATTATTAGGTGAATTGTGTCATATCAGAGCAGCCTGAACTTTTGCTACTTGACTACAAATTCTGAACTAGCCACAGTCCATGTTTCATTTACAGAGATTATTTTTTGATGAATTTTACTGTTTTGAAATTCTCCCAATATTCTTTACAAATGTTTCACCTTGTTTTGTTTAGGAAACATCCACAACCAGATCAAATATATACTTTTTAGTGGCTCCCAATTCCTAACACTTATAGTACAGATGTGAACCCTAACATGAAACTTTGTCAAAGGCTGTTGAGTTTTTTTTGTCTTTGTGAGCCCCCTTAAAGCCTTTGACTTGCACTTCAGTCATGCAAAATGTCATGTTTATTTCATCTTAAGATGGAAAGTAACCCAAGATTTTACAGTTGTTATACAAATAACATGTACAAAGATGGTAAAATTCATATGCATTATAAGCAGTAGAGGGCAGCCTTTTAAGACAGCAGGCAATATTCAACATGATTGACTCCTGCAGCTGATGAGAGGCAACTGATAAAGGACTGTGGGGGATGTAGTTGGAACAATAAGGTGATTGTGGTCTGATGTTATGGTATACAGTAACACTCTTACTGAAACCCAGGGAATGAAAACGGGTACTGGGCCAGAATATCATTGGTGAGTAGCGGTTGTGGATATGCTAATAGGCTGAAAGAATTAATCAGACAATACGATTTTGAGTGTTTTGGAGGCAGTTGGAAGATGAAGGGGTGAGGCATCTAAACAGCAGTCACTATTTGCCTAATTGTGGCACTGGAAGAAACTAATGCCAGAAACAGACTTGAGAGAACTACAAGAAATCCTGGCAGAGGAACACCAGTATGTATTTAAAAACCCCATGATGATTGCCTAACAGTAAACAATACCTATGTTTTGAAGGACAAAATCCATAGGACCAAATTCTCACATGCTGTAAAAGGGTACAATTCTATCATGGAAGGCGGTCAGGATTTGCTTACCTGTAAACAGCAAGTCCTGGATTGAGGAACTTAATGTGTGAAATAAAAGAGCTTCTCTATGGGCTTCCCTCTGCAGGAATGCTGTTGTGAAATAAACAGGAACCTAAATTTAAAGTGCAGTTAGCTGCTTAGCCTGCTCCCATGCACACACTGAAGAGAAGATTCCTAAAGGGGTTCAAGCACAGTGATAGTGAACGTCCCATTCCTGCAGCTAAAAGACTCCCCACTCCAGGAGTGGAATTCATAAACACCTCTTGTAGTTAAATGGGGAGAGTTAAATGCCTCAATCTGGCATTCATAACTGCCAGTAAGCTGAGCAGGGACATGTTTAAGTCAGATAGTAGGAAACACTGAAAAGGAGCAGTACATACAGCGAACCATTGCAGAATAGCTAGTTTGGGTATGCTGCTGAGTAGAAAAGCCCAATATAAGCAGAGCCAAAATGAAATCTATTTTGATGTACATGAGTATTTCTGAGAGAGACAGATTGAGAAGGGGAGGTAGTAATCACAGACACAAACAAGTTCATGACCCATTATTTATTTAACATTTTCTTAATTATCTCCTTTATAAAGAAGAGAGTACCATTTAACTGTTTGGTTCTAGTAAAAATATGATACAGAGTGAGAAGGAAACTAGGACTCTGCTGTGGTTGGTGGTATGTCATACTAACATAATTTTGTAATTGATTGTTCCTTTGTAATTATCCTTAAGAATTTAGATCAATGGGATTAACTTTTTCTCTGACCAGTTCATGTCTTATTGCATTTGTGCTATAGTATATATGTGTGCAGAATGTATGTAAATTACGCACAATTAAAATGCAACTGTTTGCAGCTGCTGCAACATTCAGGATGTTAGAAGTTTTCCTAGTAGAGATGGATTGGCTGCTTACAGCTACAGTAGTAAAGAATATTGGTTCTCTTCAGTGTAGTACATCATTAGCATTTGCATTATTTATTACTCACCAGTTTGTTGTGGAAGCTTTTACTAGGTTGGGGCCCTGTAGAAAAGGTTTTGTGCAGTTGCATAGTAAATGAGTGTTCCCACACTGAGCAGCTTATATTCTAAATAGAAAAGATGCAACAGGTGGCTGAAACTAGTAAGTGGGAGAGAGGGTGAAAGCCTGAGGTTAGTGGTAATAAAAGAATCATGGAATCATAGAAAACTAGGGTTGGACTAGGAGGTCACCTAGTCCAACCCCCTGCTGAAAGCAGGACCATCCCCAGCTTTATTGTCCCAGCCAAGGCTCTGTCTGCCCAGGACTAAAAAACCTGTAAGGATGGAGATTCCATAACCTCTCTGTATAGTTTGTTCCAGTGCTTTGCTACCATCCTAGTGAGAACAGTTTTCCTAATATCTAACCCAAACTACCCTTGCTGCAGTTTGAAACCATTGCTCTTGTTCTGTTATCTGCCACCACTGAAAACAGTTTAGCTCCATTCTCTTTGGAACAACCTTTCAGGTAGTTGAAGGCTGCTATTAAATCCCGCCTCAGTCTTCTCTTCTCCAGACTGAATAAGCCCAGTTCTCTCAGCCTCTTCTCATAAGTCCTGTGCCCCAGCCCCCTCACCATTTTTGCTGCCCTCCATTGAACTGTCTCCAGTTTTTCTACATCCTTATTGTAGTGGGGGCCTCAAAACTGGACACAGGACTCCAGTTGTGGCCCCACCAGTGCCAGATAGAGGGGAATATTGGCTCGTGTTCAGTTTATTGTCCACTGTAACGCCCAGGTTCTTTCCTACAGAGCTGCTGCTCAGTTCCCAGCCTGTACTGGTGCATGGGTTTGTTCTGTCCTAGGTGCAGGACTTTGCACTTGTCCTTGTTGAACTTCATGAGATTTTTCTTTTGGTCCAATCCTCCAACTTGTCCAGGTCTCTCTGAATCCTAGCCCTACCCTTCAGCATATCTACTACTACCCCAACATAGTATCATCCACAAACTTGCTGAGGCTGCACTCCATCTTATCTTCCAGATCACCGATGAAGATATTGAACAAAACAAGTCCCAGGACTGACCACTCCAGTTGATACCAACTGCCAGCTAGGCATTGGACTATTGATTGCTACCCTTTAAGCCTGATGATCCAGCCAGTTTTCTCTCTAACTTACAGTCAGTTCATCCAACCTGGATTTCCTTAGCTTGTTTACAAGAATGTTGTTGGAGGCCATATCAAAAGCGTAGCTAAAGTTGAGGTAGATCACATCCACTGCTCTCCCTGCATCCACAGAGCCAGCCATTTATCTCATCATAGAGGACAGTTGGGTGTGTGAGGCATGAATCCATGGTGACTGTTCCTAATCAACATCTTTTCCTTTTAACTGCTTAGAAATGGATTCCTTGAGGACCTGGTTCATGATTCTTCAAGGGATTGAGGTGGGGTGAATGTTTTAATGTAAGTTACAAACTGTGGAAAGAGTTCATTGTGAATCATGAGGGATTTACCTTAAGTGTGTGGAAGCAAAGTAAAAATTGTAGGTTGCTTGTGGTGCCTGGTACCAATTTTGCTGTCTTTTTGCAATGAGCCTCCCTTCCCCCACCTACCCCTACTGATGGGCTATGGGGCCCTGGCAGTCCCACCCCTCACTGCTGACTGGCGGAGAGGGCTTCCCTTCATGCAGCCCCACCCCTTGTGCTGATTGAAAAGGGGCAAAGCTGCACAAATGGCAGCCCTCAGCCAATTGGCAGCAGAGGGAGGAGGGGGTGGCTGGCATCCTGGCTGTTCCCCTTTGTGTAGGCAGCATCCCTCATCCCCAGCAGGCTGCAAGGCCAGACAACAGCAGCCACTGGCTCCCACTGGGAAGCCAGTATTTTATTCTTAGTAAGGGGGTTTTTCCCTGGCAATTTTGTGCAAAATTGCTGGGAATGCCAGTTTTCTTGGTGATCGGTTTCTTTGAAAATTGCAAAATCATGAATTGAGTAGATTCCTGTTAATCACAGTTGACCACCTGCCTACCTGTTATCAGAGTAATATAACTGCAGTATAGTGTTGTGTGTGTATATGTACAGACAGTGTAACTGGATATATCTGACTTCTTGTAAGGAAATTCCACATTACTTGGAGTTTAGTATTTAAGTGCGTATGCATTTACAGTATGTATTAAACTCATGCATATCATTTAATTGGATTGAAATACCAAATTTGATTAAACTTAAAAAAATGTTGTTTGTGCAGCATTCAAATAACAGTGGTCCCAAACCGTGTGAAAGAGACATCATGGATGGGACCAGTTAGGACTCTTTCTTGATGGACACTAACTCAGGCTGCCTGTTGCAAGATTTTTTAGTTCTCCTTTGGAGAGTGGTTTTCATTTGTCTACAGAGCTGCCAAAGCTCACTGTATCCAAAAGAGGAAGGGGTAGAGGTAAGGGTTCAGGTTCTATCCCTGATGATTACGTTTTACAATGTGTTTAGTGTTTGTATGTGTGTGTGGTGCTTGTCCATCCTTGAAAGCTGATGTGGAATAAGGTACAGTACAGCCAAGTCGCATCTTTAACATATTTAACTTACGCGAATTGAGCTATACGTGCTCGGCCGCTGGGGCTGGCCGCCAGGCGCCAGCCAGGGCACGGCGCGTAGTGCGGCGCCACATGGTACTGCCTGCACACGCCTGCATGCACTGGCATGGCTGGGGGGGGCTTATGCTCAGCTGGCTGCCCTGGAGGGACGAGGCAGTGGAGGACAAGAGGGGCGAGGAGTGCGTGTGGAAGGTGCAGCTGTTGCACTGCGTGCGTGGGCTGTGCGGTGCTGCACCCGCCTTGTCTGGGCCCTGTGGCGGCGGCAGCTGCTCGGCACCGAAGCCTGGCGGGAAGGGTGATTTTTGCCTTGCGTGCTGACTTCAGCATGTAACCCCCATGTAAGATGCGACTCGGCTGTACTAACACATTTGTCCTGCAGTCTTTTTATATAATGCATGAGAAATGTAACATTGCCCAAGGGCCTTTAAATACAACAGATACAGAATAACTGTGCAGACAAGTTATTACCCGTGTGTGTGTCCTTCCTTCCTTCCTCCCTCCCCCCCATTTCCTTTTTCTTCTATGACCTTTGACAAAATGAAGAAAATTAATAATAAGCATATGTCATTTAAATAACTCCATAGTAGAATGTCTTGTACCTTTCATTTAAAATGCATGCTTTGTCCCACCCTTAATTTGAACACCTAAAAATGAAATACTCAGGATGGGTAATGGAATCAATCGCACATGAGTGGGACAGAGGGTGGATTTGGCATGAAAGAGAAATGCTTGTTATACGCAAGAAAAGCAATACCTTATCTTTTGTCTGTAGCAATACTTTTCCTATGTGTTATCCAAGTCTGCTTCCTTACTTATCTTTTGAAGCAGCAACTGAAGTGTCACCTCTCCCCTTTCTCTTAACAGGTGATGTTGCGGAAGAAATATGTCAGATTATAATTCTATTTTTTAACATCATTTAGGCTGTGCCAACTTTTTCTAAGCTAGAATTAAACAATGAAATTTCAAGTAAAATCTCTTAAAGTCTCTGACCTGTTTCCCAGTTCTTAGCCTGTCCACCCAAATTAGTTACAACTCCAAATTTGCATTAGGGTTGCCA
>NW_017728931.1:99687919-99692908 GCF_001723895.1 Crocodylus porosus
GTGCCAGGGGACTTGCAATGACCTCGGCCAGTTCCTTTAGAACTCTAGGGTGGAGATCATCCGGGCCGGCTGACTTGAATATGTCCAACCCCTCCAGAAGCTCCCTAACTAAATCTTTCTCCTACTAGCATTATTCATAAAATCATGAATAGGAATCTACCTAAATCGTGGTGTGCAAAAGGGATTTTTGTGGGCAGCATGCAAAGCCAGCTTTGAAGCCTTTTCACAGTGAGCCTGCCCCTCACCACTGATTGACTTTGAAGGCTGTCCATCATGCAGTCCTGCCCCTTGCTGCTGATTGACATAGAGGGGTAGGGCCACGTGACAGGCAGTCCTTTCAGCCAATAAGTGTGTGTGTGGGGGGGGAGACGGCCATCATCTTAGCTATTTTTAGTACTCTTTTTGTTTTTGTTTCAATTTAGTGGATTTCGCAGCCAATGTCTGACTTTTCAGTTTCCAAGAAATTTCAAATTAAGTCCATAATCACGAACAGTCTATCATAAATATTGCAAAATGTTTTGCATTTTTATGGCATTTTACTGTAATCTGTTCTTGTGGTACCTATAACTGTATTTTCCTGGAAAGGGCTCTTTAAGTGCGGACAAATAAGCATCATGGATATCTATTAATTGCTGTACAATTTAAGACAAAGGTCAGCAGTTTTTTCAGCTGGAGGGCCACTTCAACTGAACTGTCAAGGGCTGCAAGGGTAGGCCCACTCCTTGGTCACCATCTTGGGACCAGAAGTCCTACCCCAACCTCTGACCTTTGCCCCAGAAGTCCCTCTCCTTGCCCCTGGACATAGTCCTTTTGGGGGGCGGGGGAGGTGGAGGATTGCCATATTGGAATCAAAAAACCCCAAATCAAATACTAAAAGTCAAACATCTGCTATAATGTTTTAATTTTATTTAAAAAAAAAATCCTGATTTATTTGTGTTTGCATAGTGTGTATAGAGATGATTGCATAATTGCTTTAAAAAGTCTTACTCTTGTATGTTGTGTATGGGGTGGCTGTGTGTGTGGGGCTGTAGAGGGGTGTGTGTGTGGGGGTGGTGGGGGTGTTGGGGACCCTACACACACTCCTGCCCCCCTCCCCTCCCATGGTACACAGTCCTGCCGACAGCAGCAGCCAGTGGGCTCAGCATGCTAATGGCCCATGCAGGCACTGATGCTTGGCACTGCACAGTTCCAGCCGGTATTGGGTGCTGTACATGGCAGCAAGGAGTGGAGGGGGAAGCCCCACATGGTAGAGGCAGCTGCCTTCCCTGCTTCCTGCTGCTACGTGCAGCTGCTGGGACTCTGCCGGGAAGCAGGAGGTGGTGATTCCTTGCACTTCCAGCAGAGTCCTATGAGCTGTACATGGTGGTAGGGAGTGGGGAAGGCAGCTGGCTCCCTTATGCAGGGCTTTCCCCTGGTAGCACATGAGCTGCACATGAGCTCCACATGATGGAGGCGGGCCGGCCTGACTCGGCTTCTTTCTGCCACGTGCAGCTCCTGGACTTGGCTGTGTACTGCCAGTCGGCAGTGCCTGCGCAGGCCACGAACACCCTGAGGTCCCATCCCTTGCTGCTGATGCCAGCGGTGAAGGCTGTACATCATGGGGGGGGGAGTGTGTGGGGAAAATCCTCACACTCACACCCACACCCTGCCCATCCTGGAAAAATCTTAATCTAAACAAATTTGAGACAAATCTTCAAATGGTGTAACTCAGAATAGCACCAGTGATTATTTTTTTAAGAGGCTGATGTATGCATTCTGAGATCAGACCCCAGTTGGCATATCCTTGGTAGGTATTAGCCACTGTTTCTCTACCTTTTTAGACTCCTGGCACCCCTCAGTAGACTCAGGAGACCCCTCCATAACTTGTGAATTGAGCTGCACTCCATTTCAAAACCTAATTTATTTATCACAGTGTGTACCTCCTTGCAGAAGGACAGGCAGTGGGGGAAAGGGAATGACCAGTCCGGGACTCAGCCTGAGCCTGCATTTCTATGGTTATCCCCCTCACACCTAGCTTATTTTCTCACCTCTCACATCACCCTTCAAACATCTCAAGGCATTTCTGAGTGCCGTGGCACCCTAGTTGAGAATCACTGGTATAAGCTGTCAGTGCTTAATGTCAGTGAAACCATAACTATTTACACGAGATATATTGAAGAAGGGTGAAGAGTTGATTAGACACTTCACTTTTTTTTTCTCTATAAGAATGGATTATTACACAAAGGTAATTTAACTTGTTTTATGGAAGGTTGCTAAAATAGGAATTAAACTTTTGAGTTTATCTATTCCTGACCAGAATTTCAGATTAAAGTGTGTTATGTTTCCAAGTGAAATGGTTCCCATGAGATGGTTATATTCTGCAGCCTTCTTACAGATGGATAACATTCAAGAGTAGATTGTTAAAAGTGTGAGTGGAACGTGATCCCAGTCCAACCACCCCACACCTTTTCCATCATTTCAGGGATATTGGTGTAACATCTCCATGTTAATAGGGTTATGTGGAAGAGAGGAGAAAAAGGTCAGTGAGCATCTTAATTAAGGCAGTGGTGCTGTTACTGCAGTGAAAAAGTCCTTTCTTTGAAGGCCAGTTAGATAGTGTTGCATTGTTGGAGCAAGGGGGATGGGTTATTGTACTGGTTTTAAAACAAATTTGATTTTGGAGGAAGAGACAACTTCTTGTACAGATGGTATTTAATGTACCTATGCCTTAATGTCACTGCAGGTTAATATGGAAGCCAGTTGAGCTATTTGCTATTACCTGTAGAACATTTTATGTGCTATCCTCCTTATTTTTGGTACTTTTGGCTGGTGTACAGGTGTTCTGTATACCAGATGATTATCCTAACCAGATGATTATACCGTATGTATGCTGTACATTCTACCAGTATGCATGGTGTAGCATAAAAGAAACAATCTGTAGGAACACAGAAATTGCTGTACTGGATCATACACAAGATGCATCTAGTCCAACATCCTGTCCTGGAGACTACCTCACACCTGCCTATCACAAAGTCCAATAACATACTGAGCTGTCTTAATAGAAGCATTACTTGTAAAGTCAACCACACTGCACAGTTGAAGGGACTCAAGGACCCAAGCAAGTGAGACCTCTATCTCAATGAAAAACTGGTGAATTCCAATCAATAACAGTGGGAGAATGAGGGCACCCCACATGCTGCTGACAAAGCCACTGTCATCAGCAACTGTAACGAGACACGTGGCTTCTCTACCAGGAAACATCAAGACTGGTTTGATGAGAATGACTGGGAGATCCAAGAGTTGATTGATCACAAGCACAAGGCATTTATGTTTGGCAAAACTACGCCAACTTGAAGCAAACAAAATTGAATCTCTAACATGTCATGGGAGAGTTCCAAAGGTGGATGCGTGATACGAAGAACAAATGGTGGGAAGACTAGGCTAATCATGGATGTCAACATTTGGCTGACATCCACAATTTGCATGGCATCTTCAGTGCCACCAAAGCCACGTGAGCACTTGGGGACCAGCCCCCTTGAGACCTAAGGATGGAGGAGACCTGATCAAGGAAAAGGGAGCTATCAATGCCTGTTGGAAGGAACATTTTAAAGACCTTCTCAATTGAGATTCCTCAGTCGAGACTCTCAGTTAAGACTAGAGTGTTCTCAACTCCATTGTGCAACACCCAGTCAGAGATGATCTCAGAATCCTTCCAACCCTTGACGAGGTGAGGAAAGCCATCAGGCAGATGAAGAACACCAAGGCATCTGGAGTGGATGAAATCCCTGCTGAAATCTTAAAGCAGGGAGGAGATGAACCCGTATTTCAGCTTTATGACCTCATCTTAAGGATCTAGGAAGATGTGGAAATCACAAATCCAACTGGAAACTACAGAGAGATTGTCTTGCTGTCCACCACAGGAAACATCACTGCGAGAGAACCCTCCTGAACTGTCTCCTTCCACTTGCTGAAGCAGTCCTCTCGGAATCTCAGTGTAGGTTTAGGGCATCAGGAGGCAAAACTGATATGATCTTAACTGCTCGCCAGCTGCAGGAGAAATGTTGGGAATAACAGAAGCTTCAGCTGCAGGAGAAGCTTCTCCACATGGTTTTCTTTGACCTTACAAAAGCTTTTGACTCCCTCAGCCAAGAAGTGTTATGGAGGATCCTTCTGAAGTATGGATGCCCACCAAACTTTGTCACCATTCTCTGCCTGCTCTATGATGGAATGTAAGCATTAGTTCTCAGTAATAGATCCATCACAGATCCCTTTGAAGTTAAAATGGAAGTTAATAAAGGTTATGCCATCACTCCAACATTTTTCTCAATATTCCTTGCCACAGGGCTACATCTGACCAAACTACTGAATGGATGGTAAGCTGTTTAGCTTCAACCAACTGTGAGCCAAAACCAAGACCACTCCAACCACAATCATTGGGCTCCAGTGTGCTGATGATACTGTGGTATATGCTCATGTGGAAGCAGACCTTCAGGCAATCAACATCTTTACCAAGGTGTACAAGAAAAGAGGACTGACTCTTAACATTTGGAAGACTAAGGTTCTCCACCAGCAAGCTCCTAATGAACAGTCCCTAGCTCCAGTAATCCAGATCCATGGTGAGACTCTGAAGAAAGTTCAGTACTTCCTGTGCCTTGGAAGCCATCTCTCGCAGAAAGCTCACATCGATGAAGAAATCTAACATTGCCTTAAATAGGCAAGTGCAGCCTTTTGACACCTGAAGAAATTGGTATTCAAAGATTGCAACATCAGATCTGAAACCAAGATCAAAGTTTATCAAGTAGTTGTGATCCCCATCTTGCTGCGTGGATCTGAGTTGTAAACAATGTACAGGAGAGATCTAAAGGTTGTTGAAGAGGTACCATCAATGCTGGCTGAAGAAGATCCTCTGAATCCAGCGGGAAGAGAGCTGCATCAATGTTTAATGTCCTTCAGCAAGCAACCACCATGATTATTGAGGCAATGATCATCTGGCATCAACTTTGTTGGGCC
>NW_017728931.1:99693063-99718403 GCF_001723895.1 Crocodylus porosus
CAGAAATGGCAGATCGCAGACCAAATAAAAAAATCCAGCACCACCCACCCCACATGGAAACACATGTGTGAGCTGCAATAGAGTCTGTCAATCCTGGGTAGGTCTCATCAGCCATCTTTGGATACGCAGATAAGACAATCAGGGAAGACAATCTTCCTTGACTGCAAGGGATTGCTGAAGAAAACTCACAAAATGATTCTTTTGCTCTCTTCAGCACTGGTGAGGCTTCATCAGGTGTATTGTGTTCAGTTTTGGGCTCTGCACTTCAAGAAAAATGGGGACAAATTGACAGAGTCCAGTGTGAGCAGCAAAAAATGATTAGAGGTCTGAAAAATGTGACTTAAGAAGAAAGGCTAAAATAACTAGGAATTAGTCTGGAGGCAAGAAGACTGAGGGGGCATTTAGATAATAATCTTCAAATACCAGAAGAGTGATAATAAAGATGATGGAGTTGGACAATCTTTGTGGTTTCAGGGAACAGGAAAAGAAGCAATGGTCTTAAATTGCAACAAGGAAAATTTAAAGTTGGTAATTAAAACAGTCTTTTTCACTGTGAGGGTAGTTAAGCATTGGAAAAGACATCCAGAGAGGTTGTGAAATCTTTAACCTTGGAAGTCTTTAAGAGCAGATTAAGCAAATGCTTAACTGAGATGATTTAGTTGGGAATGATCCTGACTTAAGTAGGCGCTGGGACTTGATCATGGGTGTCAAACATACAGCTTATGGCCCAGATATGGCCCATGGAGTTGTGCCAGCTGGCCAGCAATGCTACTGGCAAGCTACTGGAAGTTGGGGACAGGTGTGGGCTCTGCAGAATTCAAGGTCCCTGGGCTCGGAAGAACATGGCTGTTGGCAGTAAGGGCCTTGTCCTGTAACCTTAAGACCCCCACTTCTGCCTCAGGATCACAGCTAGTACTACTTGGTTCTGCCACTGTCGCTGGGCACACAGCAGTTTCCACTGGGCCTGACCCTGTGTATCTGGCTCAGGAGGAGCCCTGGATTGAGTTAGATGCATTGGATCATGGGCCTTCTGAAGTGCCTTCCAGGCATACTTTTCTATTCTGTTATTCTAATTGTACAGTTGCTCTCTGAATTTTGCTGAATTCTTGGCTCCAACGTCATCTTGTGGCATTGAGTTTTTTTTACTGAAGTTTTTCTCAATAAGGAATTTATTTCCTTTTATTGGTTTTGAATTTGCTACTTTTAATTGATTGTCCCCTTGTTCTCTTATGAGAATGGAAATTTGTGTTTTCCCTATCAACCTTCTTTAAACCATTTGGTATTTTATATAATTTAATCCTATTCACTCTTTCTTATCTTGTTTGTGTAAGGTTCATCAGTTCCAACCTTTTTAACTCTCTCCTCAGTGAAGATTCTTCCAAGTCCCTCAGTACATTCCTTGCCCTTTTCCAAATCCTCCTCCAAGTCTTTAGTGGTCTTTCTGACATAGGGTACGACGTCTGTATGCAGCCTTTCGCCTTTCGGGTGAGGCTGCCACATCAGTTTGTACAGCTATGTTTTAATATTTATTTATATTATTGTTCTTACTATTCCTTATTTCATAACATGTTTATTGGTTTGTTTGTTTGTTTTTTTTTAACTGCAGTTGCACCTTGAGCAAAAGTTTTCATTGAGCCATTCATAGTGATGCTCAAGGGCTTTATTCAAATCATTATAACTTATTAATGCACGATAAGAGCTGAACATTTTATTGTCATCTTAAAATTTGGTAATGTGTAGGAATTTCTCATGGTTACTGTGCATACTTTTCTAATAACATTTAGAAATATGTTTGACTAGAGAATGAATTCTGTTCCAAAATTAGAACAGGATGAGGAGGTTTTGGGAAAGAAAATAGGGTCATGCTTTTACATTCTTAACCATAAATGGAAACAGAAGGTCAGTGCCCAGAGATTTCAATTCTGCAGCTATTTTGACTGAAATAAAAGGCTTCTTTTCTCCCCAAATTGGGTCAGATTTTACAACTGTATTATTGGGGAGGTTCTTTCAGAGTTTGTTTTGTGCCTGAAGTTCTCCTACCTATATGCTGTTCTGGAAGGTGGAGAGTGCAGAAAGATTAGTGTGAACAGTTGCTACTTGTATTTTGGTATGCTAGAATGACATGCATTATAACCAGTGGTGGGGAAGTAAGACTATCTTGTTGTTTTATTGTTTTCACTGACAGCAAATTGAGGTGCCCTCCCCTCACCCCCCCACCCACCCCCAGGTTGGCAGAATTCTCTATACCCAGACTGTGAGTTGTTTTAAAGCCAGTTGAGATATTTAAAGTACAGTCTGTTGAATTATAGATCTTCACATCTTTCTTCCACTGCTAGATTATTAAGATAGAGCAGCACAAGATGCTGATGTGGTGAACTGGTTAGTTTTTAACCAGTAGTATAGGTAAGGGTGGATGAATAGAGCATGAGCCCCAGGTGCTCAGTGAAGGGGCATGGAAGCAGGAGTCCTCTCACCCTTCCTCCCTCCCAGTGGTGGAGGGGAGCTGGTGCTGCCAGGTTTAGCCAGGTTTAACCCTTCCCTAGCCCTGTAGCCACTACTAAATTAAAGGGTCTTTTTTTATTGTTGATTGCCATGTATTGTAAACCTATCAGGGTTGCAGGACCAGGGGAGGGTTAACCTGGCTGTTGGTACAGTTTGAAGCCTCAAGCTTCCCTGCCTCCATTCTGGCACCCCAGTACACAAGCCAGTGTCAGGTATGCGTCTGCCGCACAGGGTGCAAACTCTACCACTTAAGGCTCTGGAGTTTAATTAAAGGAAAGCTTCCTAATCTGCTAGAAAAAACATGGCGCTGAGCTGATATAGATCCCCCTGCACAACTTCAGCATATATCCAATCAGCTGTTTGCTGGGCCATTTTAAGTTTTGCTGTACTTGGCAAGTCATTGCTTGTAGAAGAAGCAGAGGATGAGTTAATTGTATTTAGGATTGTGATACAAATATCTGTGTAATAAGAAAATGCTTCTTTTCTTGTAGTAAGCCTGAATCCTGCCACCTGTTAGAATCAAGTAGCAAAATGTCTCACTTTCTTTCCAATCTATAGCATGGCGTATATGTAAATATTTTGGATGTGGCTTGCATGATTTGCAAAATGGAAATAGATCCCTCCGTCTCTCAGTTCTAACAGGCATAGAAAGTAGACAGGTTTGAGTTCTGTGAACTTATCCTGAAGCCCAGTCTTACCCAAGTCTAATTTTATGTAGTGCCACAAACCATGGGATGAGTGTAAGTTTCAAAATCTCGTGATGCTGCAGGGTAAATGTTAATGTCTCTGCCCCAAATGGGAAAGACTATTTCACCACAATAATTAGACCTTGAACTCATTTCACTTTTAGCTATGGAATTGATCATATACTCTACATAATATTGACTGTAAAACTTCTAGTTCAAGATTTTCTTATTTCCTGGTTGTATTAAGAAGTCATAATAGTAAATAAGAGACTGGAAAAACTAGCTGTGTTATTACCTGCAGAATAACTGACTTTGGAAGCTTCCCTTCACAGCTACACAGTACTTGGCATGGGCAAGTGGGATGGGGCTGTCTGTGCAATTTCCCCAACAGAAACACCTGGGTATCAGGAGGGACAGGTGATCTTTTAAAAAGAGGTGCGCTTGTATTAAATAAGGGAGGGAGCATTGCCATTGCACTTGCAGAAGCAAGACAGCTAGGATAACTGGTAGAAGGGGTTACTGGATGGAAGGGCTCTGACTAGATCTAATCCTCTGAGTAGGATGATCAAATTGGATGGAGGTGTTGAAGACTGTTGTTACCAGAACATCTAATCATTAGGGGGTTAAAAATTGTTTATATAATGGAATCTAGTTACAGTCTTAATTATGGGGCTATTGCCATATATTTTTATACCTATTTATTAGCCTGCTATGTTACAGAAATCTAAAAGAAAACAACATAATGGTAATATAATGGTCAGGCATCAACTAAGCAGCTGGATAACTTCTGCAGCTTCAATGAAAGAATATGAATGTGTGTTTTTTTAGGAGGTTTCAGCAGTCCTTTTAGTGGGCTAAAATTTGTAAAAACATAGGCTTTAATATGGGCTAGAACCTGGACCACATTCCTCCAAGCACTTTTTCTATAATGTTCACTCTGAAAAATCCTTTGCATTCCTTCAGTGGGCCTGCTTCACAATGGCAAGCACTAGGCCGGATAACAAGTGTTTACAGAATCAGTTTCCTAGCTTTTAAATATATCAGACATGTGGTCTGATCCTATGCATACTGCCTTTCCGAGTACATTTTAGAAAGTGGTATAGCTGGAATTGTCTTGGAAGAATGTTTGGAGACCGTTTAAAGGTTAATGCAGGTTGAATCATTGTCTGTTTTATGTTTCGACTATCACTTATTTTTGACACTCAAATTGTTTAATTGTGATGCTATAATACCTGGAAATTCACTTGTTTGTTTTGTGTGACATTATCTTGTTGCATCTGTTTTGAATGATCTCCCTGTTTGCATTGATGTCAGTGGCAGTATTTCTGTTGGCTTCCATGGATGGAGGATCAGGGCCAGTGTGAAGAAGCAAATCTAATTTTTGTCTTGATACTTATGAACACTGGGTCTGTTTACAATCTTTATTGAGTTTTTATTATTTTGAAATAGTTGCATAACCTAACTATAATTATTTGGCATAGAGTCTTCTCCTAGTTGTTTTATAATAATGTTATAAAACGCATCATAAAAAACCCAAGAAATAGAAAATCATGCCATGCAGTTATTCAAAATAAGGCAATGATCCAATGAAAAGAAAAAAAACATAACAAACTTTAACATTAATTTGTTTGTAATAAAATTAAATTATATGAGTGTTTTTTCTTTATCTTAATTTTGTTATGCTACGGTTTGGTCAGCAACTACATAGTTGCAGCCACTTTTGAGATACTGTAGGAGCCATTTTGTAACAGTTCAATGGAGTAAGAGAGAAAGCTACCAAATGTCCAGCTTTAGCCACAGGACTCTTACACTGGCAGAAAAGTTGTTCCAGTGTCCTGAAGGAATTTTTTAAAAATTGGGATTTTTTCTTAGTTGAACAATTTTGACTTAAAAAAATTGCTTGCTGCTTGCACTGCTACTTCAGTATCATGTGTGCAAGCAGTGAGCTGATGCACACATCAAGCACACTACTTCTTGAACCCAAAGAGGTTATTCATCTTAGCGTGCATGCACTAACTGATAGGGTCTGCCTCTCACCAGGGTTTAGTGTGTGTGTGTAAGAGTGTGTAGCAGTGCACTAAGCCGGCTCCACTTCTTCCAGCTTGGGAGGATTCCTGACCTGGAAGTAGTAAAGCTACCTTAGCATGATATTGCTCATGCATCAATACTGGGGCCAAACTGAAGTATAGTCGTATTGTTCTAGCTTAAGGTTCCATCATTTCAGAAACTCTTAAATGTGAGGAAAGAATGAAGAACAGCTTCCTCAACAGAAACTTAAAGTCCAAATTGATAGACTATTTCAAATGGTCTTTGGCTTTTTAAAAGCTTATTGTACAAAACATAAACTTTGGTTCTGACATGTCAAGAATGTCTCATGTTCCCTAGTGCAGAAACAAAATACACATACCTGTTGTGAATGTGGTGAGACAAGAATGAGTAAAGTATATGTAATAATTAGGCTTGCCAGGATTTGATTGTGTCGGGGAACAGGGCCCCAAGGTCATGGTCATCAAGGTGGCAATTGGATATGAACAGGTGGGATTACTGGCGTGGAGTTCAGAGAAAGGGACACGTAGCGGATAACAACAAGGTAGGTTTATTTGAACTTATACTTTGATGAAGCTTAGGTATGATATTCTTCAGTTACAATATGAAACAAACAACAATAAACAACAGAGGGGTCTGTTGGCCCATGAGGTTCGTAATGAGCCCTTGCTTTCCACCACTGGCTGCCCATCACTAGTCCCAGGGCTGGTCAACAGCTCATAAACGGGTAGGACAAACAAACTATAACAGAACTGTAACTCGGTGTGTCGATGCGTGACGCCAGTCCCGTCAGATAGTCGAGAGGAAAGCCGAAGTCAAAACTGGAGGATGCAGTATTCAGTGGAAGGACGAGTCAAATCCGTAGTCGGTAAAGAAACCAGAATCAGTCCACAGCCAGGTAAACAGTAACCAGGTCGAAGAATCCAAATTGTAGAAATCGTGAAGGAGTAGTCAAATCAGAAAATACACAGTTCGTAACCGGAGGATCGAACACGAAAAATACAGGTAAGTCACTGTGCAGACTCAAGAATGGAACTGGGAATTGAATTCCACGCTCTCTCCTAAGCAGCCTCTGCCTTTGGATCGAGCAGCTCCTTTTCTCCTACTGCATCAACAACATACACTAATGCCAACACCCACGCACCCACCGATACACACCAACCACCACTGATGCACACCAGCCCACCCCCAAGGTGGGGGTCAGAGAACTTTTAAAGCAACCCTTCAGCCAATTGGGGTGCTTGGTTGAAGGAATTTTCTTCTAGACGATGACATCATGCTCTTAGTGAACTGAGCATGTGCAAGTCTGAGCTCTGCGTGGTGACTGAGCATGGACAGGACTGAAAGTAGGTCATGCCTGATTGACATGCCTGGAGGTCACCCAGGGGGCACATACTGGGCTTGCTGTGGAATTTTCCATGATTATCAACTGCGCTTGTTAGGGGATTCAACTCCGGTGTTGCCAGCACCATTCAGGATTTTTACTATGAGAGATTGTTATCAGCAAGTGTTGATAAACAGCAAGTTTTGTCTCTCTCAGGCTGACAAAAAAATTTCCATTGTTAATGATTAAAACTTATAGAAAGGGAACATAAGAAAAATAATGACTTACGGATTAAGTGATAGCAGGGGGAGCAGTCCTACAGAACTGTGCTGACTGTAGTTTGGACTGCAACTCCAAGAAATCCTGGGGGAATGGGAACAAAGTAAGAGGAAGTGACAAAGCGGATGAAGGAACTATGGTTGAGCGGAGCTGGGACTGATGGCAGCTCTGCTGCTCAGCTAGTGGCAGTCCTACCGTAGTTATGTTTAGGGATGTAAAAGGTTAAATGATGATTAATCATTTAACCGATTAGCCCAGTGATAACCAGTTATTTTACTGGTTATTTAGTGCAGGATAGGGAACAGTCTGGCAGGGAAGCGGGGCGGGGAGGAGAGAAGCCATGCAGTGCCCCAGCAGGAACCAGAAGGTGGCAGGGCGGGCAGGAGGAAGGAGGGGAGGGGGACTAGTACCTGTAATCTACGAAGTTAGGGGAAAACAGTGGGCAGCCTAATGACTCGCCAGTTAAACAATTAGCTGCTTATTCACAGGGTCCTGGGGAGTGGCTTCCAGCAGCAGCCATGTTTGAGCTGCTGTGTTATCAGTTAACCGTTTAAGCGATTATAAACAGAGGAGGTTAAACAGATGATTTTAAAACAATATTTGCATCCCTAGTTACGTTTGTCACAGTGGGCGGTTAAACTGCACTGCAATAATAGTATACTGTCATTAATAAATTGTCTGCCCCCATGCCCCTAATTTCACGCAACCCTGAAAATTTAAATTGATAAAAATCAAAATAGATGCTTAAAAATAAACACTGATATTATCCATCAACATTATAAAATAATAAATAAAAATTTAATTCTGCTAAGCCTAATAATAACACCAAGAATCTGGTAAAAAGTTTTTACTGCAGTAATTGTAATGCGCATGTAGGAATTAAAGTGCATTATGAGATATTTATATGATCCCAAATTTTCTTCCCCCTTCTTCCAAAAGAGTGATTGCTCTAGTAATTGTTCTCACTTTGGACAATTGGTTAGGAAAGCTATTTGAAGCCTACCTGAGTTGGTGAGAGTGCTCTTGTGAGCATGACATGGTCCTTAAGCTATCTCCTTTTAGATTAAGATCTAAAAGGGCTGTTATGATTGGAATAAAGGCCACAAAATGTAACTGCTTGACCTGTATTTAGGTAACAGTTTGTGATTTAAAGAACAGCACCTTTCTTAGAAAGACATCTAGTCCTTTAATGGTACTCCTAAAATCATTATGATATTAACACATTTTAATGAAGATACTCTATTCTTAAGGTTTTGAAGCCAAGAGCAGAGAAAAGTTACTGGTAAAAAATGCTCAACTAAATTCAGTTCCTGTTCTACTCTGTATCACATTTCCTGCAGAAGTTGATAAATGATGACTAAAATGAAATACTAGTTTTAAGAGAGATTCTGCATTCCCAGACTTCAATTTAAAAATAAATCATGTACTGAGAAAGATGTGGGGCATATTTCAGTTTCAAAAACAAACTTAGGCTAGGGAGAAAGGAATACTGGAGCCGAAAAGAAATAACCTAGGGCTAAAGTTGAGGAAGGCAGAGTAGAGAAGATGAAAAGCAGTTCATAGTCAATCTAGAAAGGTACAGGCCTTGCTACAGGGGTGAAGTATATAACCTGTACTGTTTTGGCCTAACTCCTCCTGCCCCCCCAAAAATATAGTTTTGAATTCTGTGTAACTACACTTATAATGAGAAAAGAAGAGTTAAATCAGCCCTCTTGCAATGCCACATAGATGTATGTGGCTGTACTGTGGAGTAGCATGGAATGCCTGAGGGTGCCGCGGCTGGGCTTGCTAAGTTTGCCATATAGGCATAGCCCAAGGGATGAGAATTTAAAAAAAATCTATCCAAGTTAATGAACCTACCCAATAGTTAAATAAACCTAGTGCAAGTTATAACCTATATTTTAAAAACAGTAAGAACAGAACAGCAAGTTTGGCTCGTTAGGGAGAATGCAGGTCTGCTGTATGAAGGGTATTCCATGCAATTGTGGTGGTTATGACCAAGGATCCTGGTTTTCCCTGATTTAAAAAAAACACAAATTGTGTTTTGTGAGAAGTGCAAAATCTGTTTCTCTGTTAAAATGGAAGATCTGTATTTTCCTCAGATAAAAGGGGAAATCTGCATTTTTTTCTGTTTTTCCATGGGAGAAGGAAAATCCAGATCCATGGTAGGACTACATTGTCTTTGCCTATTGTCTAAGCCTACAGGGGCTTAGCCTATTATAAGGTGGATCAGTGGTTGATTTTCGTTAATGTCTGTCATTCCAGTGGCATGCACAGGGTTTTACAAATGCAGCAAAAGAGGAAATCCGTGGGCCCCATAAGAATATGAAAGTGATGCATCTGTTTGCCAAGTAAATAACAGATTGTAACTGAAACAGACTGAATAAAAAAGCAACTCCTTGTACCTAACAAACGCTACTATTTGTTAGAGGCCATCAGCGTTAAATTATTTCTTTTTTAATAATCCAGAGCTTTTTTTAATAAACTCAGTGGCAGTAGCTGAGTGATAGAAATTTACCTGAATGAAGTAAATGTGCTTTCTGCAGTAAACCTGCCCCATCCAGCAGGATAATACTATGAAGTGAGATGTGAGGATGACCCTATGACTTAACAAACTGCTAGGGTCTGCTCAGCCTGTGGGGCAGGCAGCTTAAACCTTTCCTTCCTGTTCCCTGATTTAACCCTTTATTGCCTGCTCCTTGGGAAGGGTTATAGTGTCAGTGTCTGCTCAGCGAGCCAGTTAGGCAGTTTAACCCTTTCTTGCCTGTTCCCTGGGACAGACAGTGCAAGCAAACTTAAGTAATCAGGGGGCAGAGGGAAAGTGAGCAAAGATCTGGGGTACTGTGGGGGGGGGAAGTAGTGGGCCTGATCTGGGGGGCAAACCCTGGCTTGCCACCCAGGCTGGGGCTCCTTCCCATCCCTGCAGGGAGGGGGCAGAAGTAGTGAGGGGCTGCAGGCATGTACAAGACAGCCAGTGGCAATGGCCCCCACTTGGCTGGGCTCAGCAGTGGCCCACAGACTAGGAGGCATGCTCCACCAGCATCTGCTGCCTTCTGAGCTGGGTCACTGTAAGCTTCTGTCTGCTTTTCCAAACTGAAAACTGAATGTCAATTTTCAGTTCCTTATTGGTTCAATCAGTGCAGTTTAAAGAAACGTGAAAATTGAATCAATTCTGCCTCGGGCTTTTTCACTGTCTGTACTTAGCCACAGGGAACAAAGGCATGCTTTTCAGTAGCAGTTTTAGGTACACTTGGCTCTGTAACCTTAATCTGTCTGTAGTAGTGAAAAGATTAGGACACTGCAGCAGGATGTGGGACCCTTAGGTCCCTGACTGTGCTCTGCCTTTTCATAGCAGATTCTGTCTCTTTCCCCTGGGACCACAACACGTATGGTGGTAGTGGAGCATGGTATATGATTGCCCCCAGCTTAAACCTTAGTCTGCCTGATTTGTAGGAATTCATTATAAGAAAAATTCTGCTGTGAATCGGGCAAAGCAGGAAACCTTGTCTACCATGCCCCAGTTACCGCCCTAACCCATCATTTATAAAGTCTTTCTCACTTGGACCTGAAAGTCCATCCTAGGCCCTAAGAAACCTTCCAGATGAAAATATCAGTGAAGTCAATATGTTTCCTCAAAGGGTTTTGAACTTGTTGAATCAGTATTTTCCTCTCCACCGAGCTATGCAGGTAAAGCATGTACATAGGCGATGTAGTTGAAATTGTTATTTGATAGATCCCACAAGTGATTGATTGAAGTTAAATTCTTGTGTCCATCTGCTTGCTCCTATAGCAGAAGGTGCACTCAATTTTCTTTGAGCAAAAGAAAATGGGTTTTGTTTTAAAATAGCATCTCCATAAGAATGTTTTACTAACTGAGAAGGATTTGCTTTAAAATATGTAGGAAAAGAATGATGGTGTCAGCTGAGCCTGGAGATGAGGCACAACATGGCATGTGTTTTTTCACATGTTGAGAACTTTCTCTAAAATGTATATACTCGCTGGGATTGCTTTATTTAAAGCTTGGGGAACAGGCAGAATTCTCTGAGTACCCATCACAGTTTTTTCTTCACAAAAACTATGGCCACATCCACACATGCAGGCACGTGCAGTTTGTGGTGCCACAGATCTCTTTGTGGCACTACAGACTGCATGCTTTGCAAGTTAAACTGTGATTTAGTGCGGCTAATTTGCAGCATAGGGGCAAAAATCCCAGTAGCAAATACAGATCAGTGCAAAGTATGCCAAAATAGCATGCACAAGGACAACCACATAGAGGGAGAAGCAGGCAGCCCAGGGCTGCCTGCTGCTCTGTCTCTACGTGCCACTCCCCAGGTGGTTGGGGTGCAGGGTGCCTCAGCATGGGGACTGCTTGCTGGCTAGCCCCACACTGAGGGACACTGTGTCCCAGCCAGGCCTGTCCCCTCAGTAGCATGTGGAGCCTGGTCAGAGCACCACACTGGGAGCCAGGATGAGCTGGGTGCAAGCTATTTGCCCACAGTGGGACAGGCTGTCCCACAACAAAGTTTACGTGCAGGGGCATGCTCTGCGGCACAAAGTAGAGGCACAAATTTATGCTGCTACTATTTGGGCCTTTGCAAGCACATGCCCCTACTCCTCTGGACATGACCTATGGATCATTCAGGCAAAGAGAACATAGATGTTTGGGTTGGAAGGGTAGATCATCGATTCCGACCCCCTGTCCTGGGCAGGAAAGAGCACTGGGGTTAGATCACACCAGCCAGGTGCAAGTCTAGCCTCCTCTTAAAGACCTCTAAAGTAGGGGAGAGGACCACGTCCCTTGGAAGCGCATTCGAGATTCTGGCAACCCTTACTGTAAAGAAGTTCTTCCTGATGTCTAACCTAAATCTATTGTCCGTCAGTTTGTGGCTGTTTTTCCTAGTTACTCCAGGGGGTGCCCTGGTGAACAGAGCATCTCCTATTCCTTGTTTCCTCCTCTTCCCCCCCCCCCGAAGAATTTGTAGGCAGCCACAAGATCACCTCTCACCCTTCTCTTGCAGAGGCTGAAGAGATCCAGGTCCCTCAATCTTTCCTCGTAGGGCTTTGCTTGCAGGTCCCTAACCATACGAGTGACCCTCCTCTGAATCCTCTTGAGGTTGTCTACATCCCTCTTGAAGTGCAGCACGCAAAACTGGATGTGGTACTCTAACTGCGGCCTGACCATTGCCACGTAGAGGGGAAGCATCCCCTCCCTGGACCTGTTTGTCATGTATCTGTTAATGTATGATAAAGTACAGTTAGCTTTACTGATCGTTTCATCACATTGATGACTCGTGTTCATCTTGGTGTCAGCAATGACTCTGAGATCCCTTTCTACTGGTGTGCTGCTGAGAAGGTCCTCCCCAAGCCTGTAAGTGTGCTGGTGATTCCTACTCCCTAGGTGCAGCACTTTGAACTTATCTTTGTTGAACTACATCCTATTCTATTCTGCCCATTTTTCCAAGCTGCCTGGATTTGTTCCCTATCTTCTAGTGTGTTAACTTTACCCCATAATTTGGTATCATTTTTGAATCTGGACAGAGTGCTTTCCACACTCTCATCCAAGTCACTGATGAAGACATTGAACAGCACAGGTCCAAGGACCGAGCCTTGTGGGACTCCACTGCCCCCATCTTTCCAAGTCGATTCCGACCCATCCACCACCACTCTCTGGGTACGATCCCTAAGCCAATTTGCCACCCACCTAACCATGTAATCATATACATCACAGCCCCTCAGTTTATTTATGAGAATAGGGTGAGATACCATATTGAAAGCCTTTTTAAAATCCAAGTAAATTACATCTACCTTGACTCCTGCGTCTAAGCATTTTGTGACCTGGTCATAAAAAGAAGCAAGGTTAGTCAGGCAGGATCTATCTGCTATGAATCCATGCTGGCTACCCTGCAGCATTGTTTTTCCTGCTGGACTCCCACAAATGTGATCCTTAATTATTTTTTCAAAGGTTTTCCCAAGGAAAGAGGTGAGACTAACCAGTCTATAGTTACCTGGATCCTTCTTCCTCCCCGTCTTGAAAATAGGGACCACGATGGCCCATTTCCAGTCCTGGAACATTTATCTTTTAACATCATCTTACTATATCAGTTGTGGAACTCATTATCACAGGACATTGCAGAGACAGACAATATAGCCAGGTCCAAAAGGCACTAGACAAATTTGTAGAAAATAGCTATTAAACAGAAGTTGGAGATGTTTCCTCTGGTATCTCCAAATCAATGATGGTGGTCCCCAGGGAGGAGGATATGACAGGATAGGATACTAGGCTAAGTAGACCATTTGCCTGACCCAGTATGGCACTTATTATGTTCTTACCTGCATTGGCAGGGTACCAACTTTTGTTCTCCTTTAATACCTGTTAGTTAATTCTCATAGGGATCATGAAAGAGAAGATGTGCTGTATCATCCTTTAGTCAAAACCATGTTTTATGATGTCTAATTTCCCCATGTGTTGTAGTCCTGACCCCCAACACTCCATATCAGGATTACTTATTGATTTTCGTTTGAGAGATCACATTATTTAATTAGATCCCAGATTTTCAGGGATGTTGGACCAGTGTTTTATTTCACTGTACTTTACTGGACCATTGGTCCACTAGAAATTGAGACTTAACATTAGTATTTCTTTCATTTGGCATAACGCAGTCCTGAATTTTGTTGTTTTTTGTTCCTTGTCCTTTCTGGATACCTTGCATAAAATATTTCCAGGTTGTATTGCTGATATCTATTCCACTTCTGATTTGATCAGGAATGGTTTAAAATGGAAAACTAGCTAGTTCATAGTTTGGAGTAATGCAAACTATTTGGGACTTCTGTAGAATCATAGAAATACACGATCGGAAGGTACCTTAGAGGTCATCTAGTCAAAGCCCCTGCTCAAGGCATGATCATCCTTTAATAAACCATATCTATCAAAGACTTTGGTTTTACATACTGATGGTTGTCCAGTTTGCACCATAGTTGACACTTACTAGCAGTGATGAAGTTTTGTTTTAAATCCCAGATTTGCAGCCTAATGATCATGCAGTTTGTTCACAGCTAGGATGGTAGAACTAATAGTGCTTCTGCTTTCTGTCCTTCTAACAATTTCCCTTTAGACTGAAAGTGTGACCCAGCCTCAAAGCCAGGTCTAGTCTGGAGTCTGACCATGAAACCTCAAGTCTTGTTCAGATCTGTGGTTTTAGTTCAGCTTATGTCTACCTTGGTCTTTAATTTCAGTATTTTATTTCAGCTTGTTTTTTTCCTTTCTGCGCTCACCATTGTAAATATTATCCAGCTGGAGTCTAACCAAAGAAGAAACTTTATTTTATTTTCACTCTAACATAATGAATGCAAATAATATTTGAGTATTTAAGTAATATAAATAGTTGCAACATGGCTAACAAGCACTGGGCAAAAGACATTATCTACAAAATATCAGCGTGTTTATAACTTCAGCAGGGTGGGGGTTTAGGGTCTGAGTACTGCTGTGGTCAATTTATTTTCTCGTTTACTAGGCCCTCAAAGATGTTACAATAGAATACTGTTCCTTGTACAGAGTGATGAATGAATGTTATCCTTGCTGTGGGAAAATTCCTGTGAAACTCAGGCTAGTTTGGGGGAGGCTCTTTGTTGATGTCTATAAGCCATGACCTGAACTGGAAAAGAACACAGGGCACCTCTGCAATCACCTTACACCTTGAGCCTTCCTGGCGCCCAACCTGCATGACGCTTACTTCTAGTCCATTTGCTGCTTGTGACTTTATGGTAGCTTGTGTTTTGATTACCAGTGCTATTGCTTTTACATCAGTTCCTGCTCCTCAGATTACAGTTCCAGCCAGGCTTGCACAGTCGCATGAAGGCTTTAGAAGGAGTTATATTGCATATGCAAGTAAAATCATAACAGACAAGGCTTGTATTAAGTGGACTAGTTTTTCATAAAATGTATTTTAAGGGCCACATTAAGAGAGCTCCAAAGAGTAATTTAAACTCTTGTGGCACAAATATACATTGAAAATAAGATGCATTTTGTTTGTGCAGTTAGTGTACAGTGAAATGAATTGAGTTCACTGGGAGTTGGATTGGAATATGACACAGCAAAGTCTGCATTAAAACCGAGAGAAAGTTCTTTGTTCACAGGTGAACCTCAAGTGTCACATTTCCTTTGCTTATTAAAATACTTTCCTTTCCCATTTTCCTTATCTTCTAATAAGCAAACAACAATTGTAGAAATCAAGAATTCATTTCCAAAACTTATTTGGAAGTCGAGGAAGTACCGTGCTACATGAAAGAAGTGAATTTTGCGCAGTGTTCTGGCTCCAGAAGTAGCCAGTACCCAGAGGTAGATGCACTAGTTCCTATAATTGATTTTAAAATATTTTTTTTTTCTACCTACCCTTTAAAATTCTCAGGAATTTAAACCTATTGATGATAATATTTACTTCCCATGTTATTTTCTGTAATTTCAGTTTTTTTCATTTTATTATGGATGCCTATTCGGGTTTTATCTTGTCCTCTGAAATACCAGAAACTAACTTTACCTGGGTGTCAGTGGTGTTTATCTGCAGCCTGCTACCTCTTCCTTTCTGCTGCAGTTGAATGCAGGTAGGGTGGCCGATAGGATGTGCAGGGTCAAAGTTATCAACTAGGTGTATAAAGGGCAAATGGTGCCTTGCTTAATGCTTTGTTTTGGCCAGTAGTGCTGTTTATGTATTCTTTTTTCATTTTCTGTAAAGAAATTGGGTCTTGTAGTCCTGAATTTATAACAGCAAGTTTGTTCCATGCTTATTTGGATGAGATATTGATTTAAAGATAGCACTTGGGAACTTTGCTGTGAATGAAAACACTGAAGTCCTTCATGTTAGTCCCTTTTAAAAGGGAGGATGAAAATCAGTTGACCCAGACAGGTGACTATATTTGTTGGTTATAATGTATAAATTGCTGAATAATTTGTTTTAATTTTTTTATAACATAACATCCTCATCTAAAGATTGTTCCTTCTCTTTTTTATTTCTCCATTTTTATCCTTTCTTTGTATGTTTGTCTGCTTCCTTGTCCCAGGATTAATTGTAGCATTGCTAAATGATCTGAAGGAAGATAAGTTGCTCTAACTAAATGTTAAAGTAACAATATATGTTGTTGGTTCAATAAAAGTTATTGCCCATAAAAACCATTGCCTCTCTCTCACGTTTCCTGGACCACCACAGTGACATCACTCCAACATAACCACAACATATGTTATCAATTGGATTGCCTGGGAAGAGAACTTAATTTTAATATTAAGCTGGTTTTATACTAGGCTAAAGGTCATTGCTTGTAATAATCCAATTTCTTACCACTTAGCTGAAAGATCTCAAAACTTCAAAAGGAGGTGTTAGTAACCATGAAGAGGCTGAGAAAACAAAGCATGCACTGGCTGTGAGAGAGACTGAACTTCCAAGTACCATGAGAAAAATTTAGAGTAGTTCTGAAACATCATTCTCAAGCAGACTTGGGTTTGGGAATTGTACCTTTTCTTTTTCTTTGTGATGAAGCATTCTGCAATACAACTAGATCCTCCCAAGTTTTTTTTAGTCAACTTACGTGAAAATTTTAAAAAGTGTTAAAAAATTTAGAAGTACAGCCTCACTAAAAGTCAGTAAGACTTTTACTTTTAAAAACCTTGGGTATGGAGAGTTTGGAAACTGCTATTGCAGTCTGATAGAAATTACACTGCTTTGCCCACGTTCTCTGGAAAGGGACTGGGCTGAATCCTGCAATCTGAGCAATGTTGATGGACTTCTGTGCCTCTGGAGAGCCCACACATTGACTTCATTGGAATGCCACGTGAGCAAAAGGGACTCCCAGTATAGATCACATTACAGGATCAGGGTGCAGGAGAGGGTCAGTGGTTAGAATTTAATATCAAAGCTTAGGAGACACCTTCCTTCTAAGAAAAGACAGCACATTTGTCGTGTTAACATTGCCTGTGTTAATACTTCCCTAAATTTTCCCTAGCTGTGTGATGAAATCATTGCTATTTGTTCTACTAGCTTTGACAGGCCTCTTCAGGTTTGCCTGAAATGAAAAATAATTTGAATTTTATGTATCTTTCAACAAATGAGTGAGCTTTAACCATAAAGATTTGGTAGTGAATCGGCTAACACGACTGCTGTGGATCTTCTTAGCGGAATACAATATTCAGGCTATCTAATACAGTTCTAAGTTATTTTACAATTCGATATTTATTATGTTTCTAAATTTTATATGTTATGCTTTCTGCTTTGGGGATTCTGTATCTTTATGCTATCAGACTACAGAGTGTTTGTTTAGCTTGAGTGAGCCCTAATGTTGATGTTCCATAGGTGATATTGTAATAGAGATGAATTTAGCTCTTTTCTGAGTACAATCATAGTTGTTTGTTTTCCTTAGTGACTATCTTTGTTCCTGATCATGTAAGCTTTTGGGCACCCTCTGTTCATGCTTGGATTTGAGACTTCCTTACAAATAGTTCAAATAGTCAGTTCCTCACTTGGTCTTGATCATGTGGGAATGGCCTTTTGTAATTCATAGAAATTATAACAGAACCAAACAAAATAAAATGTTAAATTCAGATATTTTCTTTATATGAAATGGTAAAACAAAGTGTATCTTAAATGGATCATGGTTAACAACATATGCAAATACTTCCACAGTAGTATGCTTAATTGCTTCAGCAGTAGGCAAATTGTTCCTGGTCAGCCCAGGCAGCAGTAGGCAGAACTGTTCCCTCCCCAGGGAAACTGCTTGCTTCCCAGCCTCTGTTCTGATTGGCCAGTCGAAGTTGGGGCTAGGACATTGCCCCAGCAGCTGCCTGATGCCAGGCCCTGGCTCCATTCTTGGAGTGGGAGCTGGGACATAGATGTCCAAGCCCCCACTCTGAGATTGCAGCTGAGGCCCCCAAGATCAAGCAGCTGCCGAGGCAAAGGATAGTGTCCCATCCCCAGCTCCAATTTCAGAGTAGGGACTCTGCAGCAGCTAGCTCAGGGGTGGGCAAAATGCAGCCCCAGGGCCGGATGCAGCCTGGCAGGCCATTCTATCCAGCCCACAAAGCCCCTAAAAAATTTAGAAAATTAATATTTATCTGCCCGTGGCTCCTCGATGGCTTGCCAAAACTCCGTAAGTGGCCTTCTGCCCAAAATAATTGCCTGCCCCTTATCTAGCTACTAGGGCAGGGGACGATGTCCCAGCCTCCAGTCTGATCAGAGGTTGGCCAGCAGACAGCTTCCTGCACTGAACTGTTCCCATCAGGTGCAAATTTGCTCCCAATAAGCGTATGCGTAAATGCGCTCCCAGGTAAAGCTTACTACCTAGTATTTTACAGCACAGTGAGCTTTCAGCGCATTAATAGCATGTGTAGACCTGGCCATCCTGTAGAAATAAATATTGCCAAACAAAGTAGCTCAACTATGGTGGGATGTCAAAGGGCGTGGGGATCCCCCATATCCGTTACTGCCCTGTGCCAACCTATACCTCACATGGAGGCATGGAGTGGCACAGAAGTTCAGGACAGTATGGGAACCAGGGCATCTCCAGTGCCTTATGCCTCCACACTGGGACCAGCACCAGGTCCTGCACTAACCTGCACTTCACACAGAGGCATAGGTCAGTGCTGGTCTCATCATGGAGGCACGGTGCTGTGTGGGTCCTGGTGTGGAGGAATGGGGCATCGGGGATTTCCCAGGTCCCGTGCCTGCACATCGGGACCAGTGTGGGCTTTTCTTTGCTTATGGAGATGTGCCCTGGAAATCCTGACTTTCCCTGCTTACAGAGAGGCACCCTGATATTCCCTGGTGTGCATCTCTGGAAGCAGGGAAAGCCAGGCAGGTACTCTGGGGCTTTTGAGGGCTGTGATCCTGCGTGCAACTCCGCAGGGTGTCCACGATTGGGCCACTCCAGGCCTTGGAACACCTGCCTGAAGTGGCTGGAGAGCGTGGGCAGCTCCAGACGGCCCTCATTCTCCCACTGCAGAGCAAATAGATGTCTGCCTCAATAGAGTGGCAACCACAAAACCCAAATTCAAAATCCTAGAGGAAAACAAACAAACAAATAGGATAGAGTTGTCTAGTCATAGTGTACAGTGCGGTTAGGTAAACTATATCAATTACTTACTAATTTGGGTATTAGCTACAGTTGTGCTATATATTTAAGCTTACCACATCTAAACAAACATACATTAACAAAAATGATTCTTTTTGCGGGATAGGAAGAAGTTAACTTGACATATTGTTTTGTCTTACCCTTTATAATTGATGATCCTTATTACAAAGAAATTAGAAGATTGGATCAGAGGCCCAAGCTACATAAGTAAGGGTCAGGGGCTATATTGTTGTATTTTATTTCCTTCCTCTGCAATAAGTCCTATCAGATCTAAAGACAAACTTTAATTTCCTTTTCCATATCCTCTTTTGTTATTTTTCTAATTATTCACTGCCATAAAACAAATATTTCCTGAGTCTTCAATGTAGTTTATTTTGCACAGAAAGTAATATTTTTTTCTAGGCTGTTATTGGCTAAAAACTCCCAAAGAATAATGCCCTATTACATAAATAGTTACACTTTCGTGAAACCTGAGTCAATTGTAATATGCCCCTGTTGGCCAAAGTCTCATTAACACAAAAAGATGGCTGGCCAAACTTGGGAACATATTTTATTCCCCAATCCAGATGCCGAAACCCAAATAACACAACTGTTACCAGGATCAATAGCATTTGGGGGCGGGGGAAGTGTGAGGTTGCAGGACACCAGTCCCAGGAGCTGACTGAGGAGATACCAGAGTCCCTCCAAGCGGGTCTTTGTCAAGCAGGTGCAGCACTGTGGCCTATAGCGTATCTGGGCTGGAGGGGAGAGAACAGGGCAGCGGTGGCTAAACTGCAGCTTGTGAGCTGCATGCGGCTTGCCGGCACGGTTCTTGCGGCTGTCTGGGGCTTCTCCACTGACGCCCTGCCCACTTCTCTCCAAGGCGGCTCCAGGTGACACTGGGCTGCTGGGGCAGGGCACCTTGCAGGGAAAGCCAGAGCAGCTTGGCAGTGCAGGGGGAGGTGACCTCCACTTCGGGTCCATCCCCCCTCCTCTCGCCTCACTGTCCAGCTTTCGGCTCTCCAGGATCGGATGTAGCTCCCAGAGTGAGTAACTCTGGCCACCCCTGGAACAGGGTACCAGATGCAGCTCCCAGGGAACCAGCTCTTGCAGTGTGCAGAGATGTCGGGCAGGTAAGGTTTTCTTTTCTTCCCCACTCATGTTTATAGCGGTCTACATTCCTCCATCCCCTGCCATCTCAGCTGCTGAATCCGCTCACTGTCTCCAACCAGGGTACAGTCAACAGCCCAAACGTGGCAGGGTTGCAGTAATCCGTGTGAGGGGAAAACCTGTTTACACCTTAACCCCACAGAATTGCCATGAATGCTGGCTGGGTAGCTCCCCGCAGAATCAGTCCCCTGAACCAGAGTGAGTGCTTCAGAGCACAGTCTGCTTAAATACTGCTGTTACTTAGCTTCATTCAGATGGTCTTGGGTGAATTCATTAGGTCCCGGTCACTAGGCCTGAATCCCCCCACCACCAGAAGTTAGCCTGCTTTAAATTTCCCTTTGTGGGCTAGGAGGTTGAAACTAAATGTAGCAACAGAAACATGGTCTCAGTCAGCCACATAACATTTTATGCCACATAAGGAGTGCCTAGCAAGTGTTTCAGCCTTCAGTGTAGGAATGAGTACCGGGGAAATAATAGTCCTCCAGTCAGTAAATCAGGCTAGTCCAAAGACTATCTCTGCATGTGCTGAACTAGATAAGCACCTAGATGGTGTGCCTGCTGATACCTCCTATACATCTTTTCAGTTTTTGTAAATGACATAAAGGTAAGGAAATCTATATTCACAGAGAAGGAATACCCTTTAGGGAAAAAAAGGCTTTGCCAAAGCTGAAAGGAGTTCGATTACAAAGAAGGCATGAATTCTGTCAATTTTAGGGGAGTTCAAGAACCCTTGAGTATCTGCAGCCTCCTTCCAAGCCCAGACAGCTCCCTGAGCTCCAGGGCTGTCCAGCTTCCCAGCTGCCTATTTAGTAGACATCCGATTTTCTAACTTCCCGTGCTTCCAGGACTTCCCAGACTGCGTGGCATCTGCGACAGGGAAGTTCCCATCTTCCCATCTCATGAACTGCGGTGAGTTACCTGGCCAGTATTCATGGCAGTTCTGCTGGGCTAAGTTGTGAATAGGTGTTTACCCCACACTGATTGCTGTAACTTTTGTCAAGTTTGGGTTATTGAGTGTATCCTGATCAGAGCCACAGCTAGCTGATTCAAGGCAGCCTGGGAAGTCTGTCTCTTCCCATCTTCCCACCCTGGGAACAAGACTGAGTTCCCATCTGTCTTGTCAGTTGGGAACAGGGCAGTCCGGGGAAATGGAAATGATTTGGTGTTCTCAACATATAATTACATTTCTAGTTGGGAAGTAACATTACTAGAAATAAATGTGCTCCCCTCTTTAGTTCCTCAACCTCTTGGTTTTAGTGTAATTCAAACCCTGAATAATCCCTGTTTGGGGCGGGCTCTGCAGTGGTGGCAGCCAGAACCTGGGAGGAGCTGCTGCTGCCACTCGAGCTGCTTAGGAAGGTGTGGAGTGGGCCTGGATGCACGTCTCTTATGGGTGGGCTCAGCCCTTCCCCCCCAGCCTCCACTGTATTTCAAACCCTGGGATTAGTGCACAGTCACTGAGGAAGAATCAAGAGTAGCAAGACTCCTGAAAAGCCTTTCACGCTAATATGGAGCATGGATTGGATTCTAGCTTTCACTGTTGAGTGAAAGCTAACCCCAGAGGTGGCTGAACATCCTCAGGATCTGTGCAGTTAGTTTTCCTTACTGATCTGCAAAGCATATAAGAGAAGACGCCATAGCAGAGAAGCTTCACAGTTTATGCATAGTTTTCCTTCTCCCACGGTTTCTCCTGTGGAGCACAGTCACCAAGTTCAAAATGAAATGTTACCTTGGCCAAAAGACCTAGTAAGATTTCTGTTGAAATGAGTTGGTGTATCCTGAGATCTGGACCCATTTAGCTAGCACTTAACAATATCCTGCTTGTGTTCTTTTTTTTTTTCCTTTTGCAAAAAAACAACTAAACAGCAAGTGACTTCTTTACCACATTATAATATCTTGTTCCCCAGCCACTTTATTAAAAGTGTGGATGCAATAGCTATGTGCTATAGGCAGATTTAAACAAAGGAAAATATTCTTCTGGGGTGCTAAGCAGGGAAGCAGAAAATATTAGCTCTTAGGATGGGCTGTGAAAGAGGAGCATTTCTCTTTCAGACCTAAGGCTTGTGGCAGAGCTAAAATTGGCATGATGATGTTTTTGTTTTTTTAAGCAAGTTGAAATCCTCTATGGAAGGTTCTGTACATGAAAATATTATTACTGTTGTAGTCTTAACTTTTTTTTCCCACCCTACTGATATTTTGTGTTCTGCGAAAAGCCTGAGAGTATTTAGTAAACAATGCTGAGGGAATATTAAGTAATATTTAATCTACAAAAGTGTAAAAACAATTTTATCATCTTTAAGTGCTTTGCTCAGTGGGTGCACTTGTATTTCCTTTCTTCTTTTCCATTGGCATCGTCTTCCAGTTATTTCTATGTTGGCTGCTGCATGTTGGTGCTCAGAGAGAGCCAGTTTTCTTCCTTACCCCTCCAGATAGCCATTCATAGAGAGGAATCCCTAATATGGATGAGGTAGTGTCAACTTACTGCTTCACTGCTCTTGCTAGCACAGGGCTTCAGCTTGGCTTCTGAGAATTCATTTTGTTTGCTGTAAGAACTGCAACAGTCAGCTTAAGTCTCTGTTTATGTTTGCTTTTATATTAGCATTTCTAATTGCAGAGTCCCCGAAAGCAGTCATTCTAAATTTTGTGCAGGTTAGTAAATGCAGAATCTGCATAGTTTGAATGAATGAAGTGAAATTGATAGGGAAGAAAACATTTTCCTTTTGTTGCTACAAAGGCTTTGCATCTCTGAGAGGAATGTAATTTTTGTTTCTCATGTTTATTATAAATGTGACTTTTGAATTATGGCTAGATCACTGGTGCAGAGTAACAGGACATTAGTAAAATTGTTGAACACATAAAATTATTGAACACTTGGTCAGCACTCCTGCATTAAAATTTTAAGCTTAGGTTGGCTCAGGATTTTGATCCTTTTGCTGAGGGTATGGCCCCGGGGGGAGGGGGGTGGGGGACATTTAGATAATTTATTACAAAAGGAAGCAGGTAATTTATTCTTTTTCTGAAAGTGCCAAAGTCCCATAAGAGGTATCTGTCCAGACAGATATATGTCCCAGGAATCTTTCATCTATTCTGTATGATGTGTTTGCAATGAAAGGCTTCCAGTATATGCACTTCAGAAATCACTGTAAATCCGATACAGCTATTTTCATGCTATAGTTAAAGCATTCCGGTTTGGGGGGATTTTTTTTTTTTAATTATTGGGGAGGGAAATATACGTCTGGGGCTTTGTCTTCTGCATTTTGTGACAAAGGAATTCCCATTTGAATTGCTCTGCTGTATCCAAGCCCCCTCTGAGCCTCTGGTTAACAGCAGTCAGTCTTTGCAGTGTCCTGACGTCATCCAGTGTATGCATAAGCTATGCTATTGTCTTACTCAGAGCAGGGGCTGTCTGTGGATTGCAGTATCTGGTGTCTGCTACCTATTTCTGCCTCACTGCATCACAGAAGGGAACTGGCCCTTTCCTTATCTCTTGGATTTTAAAACAGCAGCTCCTGACTTTTGCTTCCTGAAAGAAGACCTTTGCTTTGGCTACAGGGACAAAGCTATCTGCAACGTGAAGCTTAGGAGAGAAGAATCTGGCAGCTTGGATAGCTTGGACTGCATTGTCTGGCTTCATGACCCCTGCTGTGTAGCAGTCTCATCCCTACTCTCAAACACTCCGTCTTTCACTCTTTTTCCTTTTTTCCTGTTTTTAAATAGCAGCATCTGGGGCCAGCCATGTTTGGCACTGAATCTTCATGTAAGTAAATGCATCCCACTTGCATCATTTTCTGTTTATATAACAGGGCTTGTTTTATATCATCATTGCATCCATGATCCTTGTATTCCCTTTGCTGTAGGTTGGGGGCAAAAAGCTGTGGTTCTAGCCTATTTACAAAGGAGCAAAAGATGATGGACAAAGCGTCCGCCTTCTGTGTCTGTGTGTGCATCATTGTGGCCGGCAGCAAGTCAGGGCTGTCAGTATTGCTGAATCCAGGCCACTGGAAGATGCAGAGAAAAATACATTTTCGTTTGAATATGTTTAAACGATAAGATCCACTCTGTCAATAATTTGTTGTTACAGGTGTGTAATGTATGTGTGTTAGATGACAATAGGCATGTTTGAGGGACTGAGAAGATGCTACAGGACTAACCAGAGAGGGCTACAGAATAATGATTTTTACCTGGGGTGAAAGAAAGACAGCAGTGGGTTAATTTTCTTTATTCTTGTTTCTGTGAGAGAGAACTGTCTCTTAAATTCTTTTTGATAAATTGAGACGCTAGTGTTGAACAGTTTGTGGGATGACAGGTAATCTAAATATGGTATGTGGTGAACATTTCACAACAATAGGTAATTTGTTTCTTTTTAAGCCTTGTGCTGGAACCTTGCAACTAGTTTAGGGCATAAAAACAGTGCTGACACATGTCACTGAAAATAACTTACGTTTCTTTCATTTCAAAGAATGCTTGGTGATTGAGATTAGGAGGGAGGGGCTTTATAATTAATATAAATTATAATGAAATTATAGTAAACCATTTGGTATTCACTGATTGTCTTGTAGCTAATACAATTGTTTTATTAGTATGTTACATATATAAACTAAATACTCTGCATTGAAAGCACTTCTAATTTGGCAGATGATAACCCTAGTATATTCTGAGTTTTCTGTATTTCTAATATATAGGACAATGTATTTCCATAATATCTCAATTTGGTTAGCATGGAGAGCTTTTCGCAGCTGGTTGTTAATCAAAAATGGTAACATGCTGAGCTATCTGGTGATCCTGCAGTGGTAACCCTCAGGAACCTCATTCTTTCTGAGGTTTAATTGGTCCTGTTGATTCATTGTGGCAGATACTCTGACACAATGCCTGGTCAAGGTCAGGAAAGTATAAAAGCAAAATCCACTCTTTGATTACTTCTGCTCTGAGAGTAGCTTTTCATGCATGCCCTAATGTTTTGCTGAACACATACTTGGAGATCTCAGTCACTGGAATATAACTAAAATGTCTGATATTTTAGTTTAGGTTAGTGAAACCAGTTAAGAATTTTGAGCCACAGTTTGTATGTGTGCAATATGCACACTGATATTTATGGGGAAAAAAATTGGTATGGTGCTGAGTATTCTTTTTCAGAAAATGCATGCTTCCCACTTGGAAGTCAAGTAATGCCTAACCTTGTTTATTTCAATGATTCATACTTGTTTGGTACAGTATATTAATAAAAGACTTGATTAAAGAACAGG
>NW_017728931.1:99718503-99735734 GCF_001723895.1 Crocodylus porosus
GGTATTTGAGCTAGTATACCTCTCAGAACAGTATATTGGTGCTGGAAAATATTCTTTTTTAAAAAAATGAATAAATAAAAAATTGAAATGAAGGCTCCTGATCTGAACACTGGCAGTGCACTGCCCCACCCCTGCCAAATAGGTGTCACAAAGATGCTCTGCTAATCAGAGCAGGCACTGCAGGCTCTTTCCTTCTTCTATTCCTTCTGTGTCATCATCTCTTTTGTTTAAATCCATTCCATTTTGTCTGTGCCTCAGTCATTGTTCTGTCTAATACTGGGGGCAAAGACCTTTAACCAAGGGAGAGCTCTGAAAAATAAATGTTTTAGCTGTGTTGGATACGACCTACTGTCTCCTAATCTGTTCTCGTTGAATCATGGCAGGATAGTTTGAATTATTCCTAATGCATCTCTAATGATTGATTTATGCTGATTTTGTACAATGGGTTTGTTCACTGTCATGCAGAATCTTATTATTTGGGGAATTATTTTTAAATAAATATTTTTGAAATCTAACCTTGTTAAAAACTCATTTAAACAATTGTTAGATAAGGCCTTGTTTGTTTTGTGTTTTTCCTTGTATCCTGAAGTCAGTGTGTGTGGCAACAATAATATTACTATCCAGTTATAGACTTTTGTTTTTATATAACAGTATTAGACTGATTAAACTTGAATTTGTTTTTAAAAAATCCAGTAGCACCAGTCTTGAGCACAAGGCAGAAGCAACCACTGCAGCTGTCCAAAAAGCATGAAATATAAACAGCTGTGTTTAAAAATATTAATGTGCAAGATAATGCTTAGGAATTGTATTTTATTTTGATTCTCTATTTTAAATGGGTATTTAATTTTAATATTACATATCAGAAGTTTATAATGTGTATATAAGAAGTTTGTATACTTTGTGTGTATATATCAGGATTCAGACATTCATTCTGTACACATTTAGTATGATAGTATTTCTGCATTACAAGTCAAATCAATGCCTATTCAGTGACTATATTTTTTGAACTACAGTAAAAAGCAGAATAAAAGACATTATGAGTGCAATTGCAGAAATGCAGATGTGACTTATGATTGTCTTTCTTTAACTCTATAAAAAGATAAGGGTATGTTTATGATAATGTTCTTTACAAGGAACATCTGTGCGATAATGTTTGTTAATAGTTATATAAGAGTATGATTTTAAAAATTGCAAGAAGGGCTAAAGCAAACAGCTAAATATGTTAACACTAGTCCTATGTTCTCCATACAGTTAATCTTAACTATTTCACATTAGTTGCATATCATGTTTATAACTACCCACGAGAAACATATGTACACGCAAGGGACGGTTTTTCTTAAATGCTTTGTTTCCATCCACTTCCAGCCATGCAGCTGAATGTGGCACTATGGTACTATGTACTTCAGGGACACTAAACATCCAGCTTACCTGATGGATTTACCTAGTCATCCTGACTGTTTCAGTTCTGCAGAATGCAAAATTGTATTGATTAAAAAGAAACTGTATTAGTCCTTGTTGTGAGTAGAACCTTTCTAAATATGAAATTGGAGGGTGCTGCCATAGACTGTAATGCGTAACAAAGGAATTGCGCATGTCACAAACAGAGACATGCTGTTTGGTGGTGGAGAACTGATCAGCTAGAAAGAGAGAGCACATGTGAGCTGGAGAATGTCCCTGTTTGTGAGCTTAAATAACCAGCTGTAATCCTAGTTAACTAATGCAGTGTGCCCAACATCAGAGACAAACACAGCCACAGTTTCAGGGGCCAAATGTGCGAACAGACTCTACATGGAAGCATAGTAACTCTGGGATCTAATTGTGATACCTTGACAATCAGGTTTTTTTCTGATAATATAATGCATCTGATTTGTAAATGCTGTAGTTCATGCAAACAAAATAATGACATTTGGAAATAGATCAAGGACAGGAATAGCAGTCATCCTCAAAGTGCCTTACATTGTTTTTCCATTAGGTAATCCTAAATGTAGCAGTATGTTTACTAGGTAAAAGTTTAGTTCCCATTCATATGCCTTTTGAACTGTTCATAGAAAGCCCCATTTATGGATGTCTCACAATCATGCCTGTGCAGAAGGAAAGCGCTGTTGGCTCTTTAGCAGTATTCCTCAAAGGGAGACTCTTTTCAGATCTTGGGCTTTGAGTGGTGGGAGGAGAAAGGCCTAGCTTACTGCCTGCAGTGCCATTAGGGGATATCCTGAATGCCGCTGCAGCCAAGGGAAGCTCCAGGTACATGCCTCAGTTGTATTTATGTTGTAAGGAAAGGAAGCAGGGATTAAATAGGGTTTTGGGGCTCTAGCAGCAGCAGAGAAGCACAAGGGAATAGGATGTGCACCTACGATCTTGAGAGAGAAGAATCTTGAATTATGGATGGTGAGACGACTGATATAGTTTTATATTTTGAAGGCCATATTCTAGCCCCCATTTTTTCCATTGGCATCAACAGGAGATCTGCTTTAGAAAAGATAGTAACTTGTATCACTAACTTTTAGCTTCAGCCCTCAGATCATAATCAAGTAAGTATTTTGGGCCTCTTCACAGAATGTGTTTAACTTTCCTTGTCTTTGGATATTAAACCATAGGCCATACCAAGCTATAATGGAAGGTGTTCTTTCAAATATGTAGATACAATATTTAAACACCAAGCTACCATGCAGTAAAATATGCTGTATTGAGAAACTTAAAAGGAAAAGAAGGCAAATGAGTTGAGCTGCTTTTTTTTATACACAAATAGCATCCAGTGAGATCTGTCCTCGGGTGGCTAACCTAAGGTCTTAGTTTTAAATTATGAAGATTTTGGACTAGGTAGAGATTTGAGAAATGTGTATGTTATCATGGAGTTGTAGAGAGACTTAAGTACCTGTAATCTAAAACTGAATATTTCCAATACACTGATAATACAGTGTAATTTGATTGGTTACATTTAATGCATTTAATTTGATAAGGTTATAAATGACAGATTTCAATTTGTGAAGTATAAATGTTAATTGGTAACTTATGTATTTGCAAATATATTATTCCTGATAACCTCTAACACTTTCTCTGAAACATTCTGTGTGAATGTTAGTATGTGTGTGTATATACGCACACCTGCTGCGGCAGAATGAGGCAATATTTTTAGTACTGGTGTATGTCTAGGCAGTTTAAGACTTGCTGCTAGACAGTAATGTAAATGAGTAACATATAGAAGAGGAATGGTTAGAGTTGGAGGCAATTATTCCAAACTTGACAACTAAGGCATATGTCTGCCAGGCGGTAAGCCACAATGAAAAAGCGAAGTGTGGCAGGAAACATGAGAAAAGGGAGGTGAGATGCATGGACTGCCGGTGAGAACTGCCTGGTTCCTCCAATCTGACTAAAGGTCTTTTCCCTTCTAGAAGTGAGCCACTGGAAACTTGAGGTGTCCAGGATCAGCGCAGAAAAGTCCAGCCTCAATCAAAGTTGAGGAAATCAAAGTTGGGGAAAGCTTTGTGGGGAAAGAAAAGCCCAGTAAGTTAGAGTAAAGGAGCAGTTCCTGTGACCATTTCAGTTGCATTCTGTTTTGTTTTTCAAGTGAATTCTTTTGTTCCTGGGCATGCTTTAGTTCCAGTTAGAGGATAGTGAAAGTATCTGTCTTTCACCACAATCATTGAAAATCTCAAAAGTAGTTTCTCATGAATTCTATTTAAGACAACAGGAGGCTCAATGACAGGATCAAGAGACCATACAACCTTACGATTAAATATTTGGCCCCATTGTGAGGTGCCTTTTCACCTTAAAATGAAAGCTATCCATGAAGTTGCCTACATTTGGGAGGAGGAAAGCAGCCATTGTGTTCTAATGGATAGAAAATTGCTGTCTTGGAAATGGATGACAGTACTTACCTTGAGGAGGAGCTTACATGACCAGTTGACCAACAGTTGCCAGTGAAGTCATCTGTTGTTAGAGACAACACAGGTACAGTTTCAGATTGAATATAGTTTTAGTGTTTTCTCATACATCTGTAAATGAAAACAAAATGGTGAGTACAGAAGTATCAGAAGCTGCAATTTTAAGCTTACGTGTTCAGCTACTAAAGCTCCCAGTTTTCTCAGGGATTGTTGAACAGGTTGGAGAGCAAGGTCAGAAACTGGGCTCAGCTTTACAGCACCCAACCATCCATGCAGAAACTCAATTAAAGAAATTCAGCATAGTACCTTCAGTGGTATTATGAACACTAATGGAGATCAAAAGTAGGTTGGAAAGTCTAACTAAATTTACCTGTTATGAATACTAAAACTATATAATTATTTAGAGGATATACATGCCATCCCATGTGTTCATCTTCTACACAAAGTCAGAATCTACTACAAAGAGGAAGTCCCTGAAATACTATATTTAGTCACATACCATATGCACTGCTCTTCTGAAAATTAGCCTTCCAAGATGGGAGTGAATGTCTTAAGTGAGGAAGCTGATTTTCTTCTGAGGATTGAAGCACCCCAGTTTGATTCCTGCTCCAACCAAAGTATAAAACCAACTGCCTGGAGTAGCAGTGGCATTTTTATTTGGGAAGCTAAGTGAGCAGTTAACTTAATGGCTCCTTGTTCTTCACAGGTATTCATGATCATCTCTCCTTTTAATGGTCTTGATGTTCCACTAATCAAAATAACCTTTCTTCTGGCAATTTTGTTGTCTGCTAACTGCTCTTGGTCACTCTTCTCCTATTTCTCATCCCTAAACACCATTTTAAATCTTGTCAAATTTGTAGATCCACTCACAGAGACCATTCCTCAGCAGCAGCCATATTTTCAGCTTCTGGCTGAGCAACAAAGGGAAGGTGAGCAAGCTAAAAGTTAGGTTTTGTCCCTACTGTGTGCAGTTGTAACTCTGGATTCCTTTTTATTAATGGATGTAAGCTTTTTGCTTCCCCAGTTTACTGTATAGGCAACTCCTGCTTAACACTGTTTTGCTTAGCGCTATTTCACTATAACGTTCATTTTACACTGATACCTGGTTCCACTTAGTGCTCAGCGAGTTTTGTTATAATGCTCATGGGCATCCTACAGCTGGCAGCTTGGTTCATCAAAAGAACTGGTTTCACTTCATGTTATTCTGCTTAACATTTGGTTTTGTGGGAACCAATTAAGAGCGGTAAGTGGGGATTGCCTGTACATGATTTATGACAGCTGATAGCATTAGTTGCAGGTACATAGTTGCCAGAGACAACCATGGTTGTTTTAAACAATATGAGAACTTAGAGACCGTTTACATTCCACTTACAAATGTATATGACATAGTTTTTGATACTAACAAGTTCAAATGCTGATCAGTTTAATTTTTAGAACCAAGAATTAGGGGGAATTCTTTAAATCTGAAAGCAGGCAAGAGGATGTTATAGTTCCTGTGGACATGTGTGACCCAAATAGCATAAATGGAAGCACAAAGATTTTATATAACTTCACAACAATTGATGATGTTTCCATACCTAACTAATGTTAGTGGTACAAACCCTCTCCTTCCTGCGAGCTGAGATGTATTTCATGGCTTGACTACTGGTAAAACCTTCTTTGTTAGGTCACTACATGGGAAGTTAAATGTTTCATTAGTGTTCTTAATGGCTTATATACAGAAGAGCGTAAGATGCTGAGATTCTGATTATAGAGAATTAAGCTATAAGATGACACAGGTAAACATTTGCTATCAAGAATCTCATGTAGCTCATAGGAAAATAAACATCTTTATTGTATTTGATCAAGGTAAAGCTAATCAGTAGGGTATGGAATAAAGATCCTTATAGGCTGAAGGTAACCAGTTAGTACCTCAGGGACACTGTGAGTAGACCTGCACTCCCTCAGGTTACTAAATGCCCCAGCTGCTTTCCAACATTATATGGGCAAGTATTTTAGGGATGTCTATTGGGGTGCACTGATAGAGATTTTTGGGAACCGATACCAATAGGTGATATTTAAGAAGGCATATTGGCTGATACCGATCCAATATCTGACACAGCTGCCTCCAGGTGGTAAGTCTGGTGGGGGAGGGAAGGGGCGTGGGGCGATCAGTGCTCCCCATGTTGAGGGGGGCAGGGAGAGGTGCTGCCAACGCAAGGTGGGGGGGCATGGGATGGAAGTGTGGCTTGTGGGCTGGGGGGCAGCTCCCACCGCTGCTTGTACCCCAGAAGGGCAGGGGGTGTTCCTCTGAATCTGTGCAGCGCAGGGCAGGCTGCAGCTGTGTGGTGGAGCCAGAGCTGGCGCTGCGCAGGGCTTTTCTTGCTAGGTGCTGGGCTCAGAGCAGGTTCCAGCAGCAATGGGTGGAGGCCACAGCCACCCCAAATTTTGCTGGTAGGGGGCAGGTAGTGAGAGAGGCATGCAGTTTGCCCCCTGCTGCCTGCCCCTCCCTGTTTTCCACTTACTCCTACTGTGATTTCCCCCTCCCCCTGCAGTTACCAACCAGTTCTCTGCTCCCCTTTCCACACTGCTTCTGCGCGCTGCTCCCAGCCTCATGTTGCTGTAGCCACAGCTTTTCTCGGTGCTTGGGTGGAGATGGGGCGTTCAGCTGGGGCTGCGGCATGTGGTGGCGCGGGGCTGGGGTAGAGTTGCAGTGAAATTTGGGGTGGCTGATCCTCCTCCCAGTGCTGTCAGAGCCTGCTTTGAGCCCAACCCCCACTGAGAAAAGCCCTGCAAAGCTCTGCCTCTACCCTAGCTGCAGCCTGCCCCACACCATCCAGATCTGGGGGCACATGCCCCTGCCCTGTGGTGTAAGCAGCAGCAGGACCCGCCCCAACCTCACAAGCCATTCCTCCATCCCATGCCCTGCCTGGCCCTGGCTGGGCAGTGCCTATCTGTGCCCCCTCCCTCACCACGGGGGGTGTTGATCTGCTCCCCCCCACACCCTTTCCCTCCCCTTCCGACTTACCAGCTGCAACCAGCTCTCCACGGTGCTGGTTCTGCTCCATGTTGTGCTGCGGCCGTGTGTAGCATGGGCATTTATCAGCCAAATTATTGACCCCCATCGGTCTGATATCCGATATAGACAATTTTCTTCATATCGGACCAATGTATCGGTGCACCTCTAATGTCTATATGATAGATTCTATTTTTAAATGACATCCTGATGTATATACAAGGGATAAAACCCTTGTAATGAGAAATAAAGAGAAAATATTTGTAAGGTCGGAGACCATAAAGTAACATTAAAACAAAGTTAAGTGTGGATTCCATTAAGAGAAAAATCCTAATACCTGGGAAGACTGCTATCAAAAGAAGTGTATTTGAGTTGATCCCCAAAGTATGGCTGTAGTTCAGTTTGAAGAGCTCATAAACAATGCATCTGGTACAAAAGCCATCAAGTTTCTTGATAAAGTGGTGGTAATGTTGAGGTGATGTTGCCATGATGGTCCAGGAAATATGGGACAAGTAAGAATTGAGATGAGGTGGTATGTTCATTAGACTTCCATTATGTAACACTTATAACTTTTGTAAAACACCTAATAAATGGGAAATAGCCAGAAAAAAGACAAAATTAACTCTGTCCCCTAATAAGAAAATCTAAAGAGCAGGAAGCTGCAGGGAGACTTTGAGAAATGGTGTTGACAGTTTATCTATCTCCTTATGTCAGAGTTATAGAGAAATAGGGCTGGAAAGGACCTCCAGAGGTCATCTAGTCCATCCCCTTACCTAAAGCAGGATCACCCCTATCCAAACCATAATCTTTATCCAAACTGTTAGCTTATCTCAAGTTCAGTGAGCCATTCATTTTTCCTTTAACAGTCTGGCTAAAATAATAGTGCCATATTTTACTGTGAATAATTGCCAGTGGGTATGACTTGGACAGAAAAGAAGTAGGAGGAGTACTGATTGTATTTATTGAAATAAAAATTACCAGCTTTGAAACTGGTTGGTAACTGACCAATCTGGGTAACATTTATACTTTATTATATTATCATATTTACCTGAATGCAAGATGACCTTGAATGTAAGATGACCTCCCAATAATTAGATTTTCCACAGAGAAAACTTATACGTTTTGTTACAGTTTTCCATGTATAGAATGTAATTATTGGAGCATCATCTTAAATTTGTCCCCTCCACTTTTGCAGGTGGTGGAGGGAGAGGTGATGGGGGGGCAGTAATGGGGCAGACGATGGGAGACAGACAGTGAGGGAAGCAGTAGGGGGGCACATGGAAGGGCAGGTGGGGGTAGTAATTGGGCAGGTAGTGGGGGTGCTGGGGGACAGGTGGTAGGGGGCAGGTAGTGAGAGAGGCATGCAGTTTGCCCCTGCCGCCTGCCCCTCTCCGTTTTCCGCTTGCTCCTCACTGTGATTTCCCCCTCCCCCCGCAGTTACCAACCAGTTCTCTGCTCCCCTTTCCATAATGCTTCTGCGCACTGCAGCCTCAGGTCCCTGTCTGTCCCCTCCTCTGAAGTCTCTCCTCCCTTCCTGCCCCTCTATCCTCCTCCCCTGCCCCCCCCATACACATAAATGAGCTGACCATTAGATTTGAAACCCCCACTTCCAATTAACTGTATTGATTACTTGCATTTAGACATAGTTAAGGTATTTGAGACTATACCTCAGTGATAATATTCAACATTGCTAAATTTGCACAAGCCTACTAACCAGTAAAAACACCAGGACAACTGCCAATAAAGTATTCTAAGACTTTATCCCTTTGATTTGGACTCGTGAAAAATGCACCAAGTCAGTAATTTAATTGTTCAAGAGATGTGCTGAACATAGTGGTATACAAAGATCCTGTACCACATAGGATCCATAATGAGAATCTATAGAAAAATTTAACAGAACTCCATTAGTAATATGAACATTGAGTGGAGAACGCAAGTCAGTTGGAATGGTGAACTAAACTGAGCAGTGCATGCCTCTAACTGCACAAGGTACAGCAGCACTGAATATTTTCTGTTTTCCCTTCTATATAGCTGAACTTCAGTGTTACTTGTCTATACTGTTTCTAATTCTGTATAGAACAAGAAGGTAGTTATGTCAGTTGTGTAGATGGGTCGTGAAAACCTCTGAATAGAGTTTACAAAAATCACTTGTAAAGCAGGAGAGTCAGAGTAGTGCTTCACTCTGGAACAAAGGCCTACTTGAATGTGGTGTATCCAAGAAATTCTGATCATACAGCAAGGATGCAACACTTACTACAAAAGAAGAAAGGAAAATTCTAGAACAAAGGAGTTTAATGGGATGTCAGATGAACAAAATAAGCTGGATAGAAGCACAGCCTTTAGTAGATCATCCTGAAAATCAATTATATTTGCCACCATCTAGCACAACTCCTGGGCACTGCTCCAACCCATAGGGATATAATAGCTCCTGTACCCAGGAGACTGAATTAAATGTACAGGATTAGTTATCAGTGATTCATCATCGGAGAGAGAGGTGGCAGTAAAATGGGCATTCAAACGTCTTTACCTAGTGCCTGATAGAGTTATGTTTATGGATGTGGAGTGCTTGCTTGGCTGGGTTTCTTTTTTTCATTGAATGATTTGTCACCGCACTTATCTTGAATATGGAGACTTCTGGTTACACTATGCAGTACTACTCTTAGTTGTTTTAGAGCTAATTAATTATTTATATATAGAAATAGCTCACAAACATATACTCCAAATGTCACAGGACAAGAAAAAATGAGGTTTATATTTGGCTTGCCATTCTTAACTGTATTTCATTAAAGACATTAAATAGCACTCACCTTCATATTTGAGACAGTCAGTATTGCTAGCTACTCAATTTCAACTGAAAATTTCTGCTTTTTCTGAAACAGTGTAATCTGTTGATTACTTAGGCTTTTTTCCCCACTTCTGTATTGCTGTTTCTGAACTGTTCCAAGATAAAGTTTATGACTGGGTTATCACTACTAAAAGCTGGGGTTTTTTGTTTTGGTTTGGGGTTTGTTTTGGGTTTTTTTTGGGGGGGGGACCTTAAATCCATTTGGCTAACCTAGCGAAGAGAAAAGGCAGTTTTAGTTTTAGCCTCTTAGTTGGTTAAGGTAAACTTTATATTTCCTAATTAGCATGTGTTAAAATTACAATGGCTTTGTCTTCACTAGGATTGTAATGTAATTTAGTTAACGTAAGTTAATAGCACACCTTTTTCAAGCAACAGCAAAGTTTGAAATCACCTTCTGACAAAGCATTCAGTGACTAATTGTGAAACGAAGGTCTTAGCTCCCTTTCAACGGGACAGAAATGTGCTGTGAAACTCAGAAGCCCTGTAGCCAGCCTATGTAGAGCGACCAAAGGTTTGAATGCACGTGGAGACTCCAGTACCTTCTGATCCCTAAAAATGTCTTTTCATCATAGGGCTGGAGGCAACATGAGAAAGTTTATGCTGCTCCCGCCGCCACCTACAATAATTTAACAAGGTGCGAGTGGGCAGGACACCAGCCCTGGACCTTGTTTTTCAAAAGGGGGATCCCATGCATTAGCTGCTGCAGCCTAGGGATATTGCAAGGTGGCAGCCAGTGGTAGATGCAGAGCAGAGATTTCACATATCACCACCAGCAGCAGCAGCAGCTTGGTACCCCCTGCTTCCCCTTCCCCCTCTCCCTCTACCCCCATTCTCCCCTCTCTTTGGTGCTGTCCTTCACTCCTCCTGCCCGTGGTGCAGACAGTTCATGCTTCTGGCTGACCACATGCCGTCTACTGTGTCAGTGACAACTGTGTTGTCAAATCTGTATCTAATGAGTTGAAATTTTCATTTAAAAAATCAGTTTGGTTGATAATCTCAGTTGTTAGTTTTTTGCTCATTGGCTAAAATTTGACAGGTTGTCCCACTTTCACTTCAGAAGTTAACTTAGAACCGGAAAGAAATACCTCTCAAGTCCTAGACTCAGGTTGTGGTGTTGGACTGTGCATTTTGTGTTGTATCACCTAAGGACAAGGTTAAATCATTTGGAAGAAGAGAATGGAGAGAATTTGTCTGGTCATAGCAAATGCTCCCAATAAATGTATTTCAGAGTGAAAAATAATGAATACCAAGCTGAGCTTCAGCACTACTGTTATGTCTGTCCAGAAAATGAAGGATATGTGGCTAGAGAGAGCTCTGACATGTGGCAGGAAACACTTTAGTCCATTTGTTTTTAAAAAAGGAAGCATTTGAAAATCCCAGTTTATTTAATTCTTATTTCCTATCTTTAAAAAGGGAGATGGCCATTGGCAAAATCAGAGCTAATTTTCTCTCTTCTTTAAAAACCTGGGGTTTTTTGGTTTTTTTATATCAGCCAAGTTGAATCATGTTGGTTTGAAATCTAGTAGTGACTTTCATCCTTTGTACAAATTATTTTTCACAAGTTTCTGCAGAATGCTAATGTCCATATGCTGTTGACATATGGTGCAGGTCACCGTAGGCAGGTTTTGTTACCCTTCTTCTGTGGCAGGTCATTGTTTCTTTTGGACACCACACCAATATCCTGTTCATCATAATGGAGAACGGTATTCTGTACAGCATAGCAATAATCAGTGATACTAAAGAAGTGCCATTAGGTTGGTGGTGGCACATGGTGATTTACTTATTTTTTCCTTGTACCATCACCGATACGTCATGCATTGGAATCTGGGAACAATTAAAAAACAGATAAACAATTCCTCAAACAGTATTCCAAAACTTACGCTGCCTGCTAAAAGCTTGCCCTTTTCTTCATGCAAAGCTGAATTAATTTAATCAAGGTGTGATATTTTTAAAGCCAATTCCATTAAAACACTGCAAAAACTAGAATGGGCACTTCAGCCCAGCTTTAACCTAAATCACTGAGGAACACAAAAATTAAATGAAACTGAAACAAGCCACTCTTAATCTTAAGTATGTGTATGCAGTAATTAAACCAATGGGGGGAAAAAAGGCCCTGCTCCAAAGCCCTTTAGAGTAAAAAGGAAGACTTTGATTGCCTTCAACTTGTTTTGGGTTCAGGCGCTAATGTACTTACATTGACAGGGGCCCCAGAACAGTGTATTAACCAAATAAACTTCGGCTGAGACCAGAACTAAAAAAGGGGTTCTTGTAAAGTAATTTGCTGGTTTTGTTTTACTTACATCCTGTATTAAATCTATTTAAACAGGGCTGCTGTTAATTAATCTTCTAAGTTCAAAGTAGCTACTTTTTTCTGGAGAGAGGAGCAAACAGAAGCCTTTGTATAAATACTGGAAAATATGGAATTAAACATAGAAGCTACTAGTTTTTGCTTTCCTGTGCTCAACATTTTAATCAGTTGTGGTAAAAAAGAACACTTAGCACCATTGCCTCTACAAGAAAAATGCAGGTCTCCTTGCTGCTTCTGGGAGCAAAGAGCATTTTGCACTGACAAGCATCCACAATGAGATTAAATGGATTGTAGAAGGCTTTTATAAATTGCTTGAAAATATCTTCAGTGGATGTTGCACAAGTAGGTGGGAGGTATTCTTTTAATGTGCGATAAATGTAAAACTTCAAATGCAGATTTATAATTGAATGAGGTTTGTATGATGTGAATGAATCTTATACTGATAAAAGCAACAGTTTTTCAGCTGCTTGTGGTTTTGTACATTCAGAACAAAATAGTACATTGTGTTTCTATTCTTATGTTTCATAACGTGCATGGGTGACCTTTCTTCATTTACCTTTTGATAATTTGTTCTGCACTGGTTGAGGATGAGCTATGTTTTCAAAGCACAACAGAATAAGAACTGATTTATTTGGTATTGTACCATAAAGTTAGGCCTTTTTGGTATTTGAGTATGGGTTGGGTTTTTTTGTTTAGCACAGTTGTTATTTTGAATTGCTCCAGCAATAGGTGTGGGCATTCTTCACTCAGGTACTGGCTTGTGGAATGGCTGTAGCCACATTTCTGTTGGCTTATAGTAACCAATGGAATTGGCTGTGTTCATGCAAAGAAAGAGATCTGATCAGCTCTGAAGTTAAGCAGCAAAAATTCAGCTAAGGGCATGTATGAGCCATGTAAGGAGAGTTGTGGTAGCCTGGGGAGGAAGCCAAAGGGAAACCCCCCTTTTTCCTTCCTCAGTTTCTTGCAAGAAGATCTTGGAGTAGTCTCGGAAGGTTAATGAGCAACAGAATGGAGAAGATTTATGCATGTCCCATGGGTAGGTAGAGTAAGGGCTTCAGAGACTTTCCCTCCAGTCTGCTGCTGAATAGCTTGTAAGGTCATAAGCTTTGTGCCCAGGGGAGGACCCAAGTGATCAATGAGTATATGACCATGTTTGGTCTTAGCTGGACCCATGAGCTCTTAATGAAAAGGCCCTTGAAAATGTCTGTGATAATATAACCTAGCAACATCTGGGCATGTTAATTCTTTTTAAAGAAAGTGCAAGTTGCTTTTCCTTTCTTTACCCTATTGTAGGCTATATGAAATCTCAGCCACTGCTGGTGTTGCCAAATAAACTCTTGTGAAAACATGGCATCTGAGCCCCAGGAAGCTGGTGGCTCCCCAAATAGCCTGAGAGTCCAGGTTCCATTTTTGATCACTGCAGGCTTCCATGTCTGCAGGGTAGGCTGCCATGATCTTCACCTAACTTCAGGGTTGGGAACAGAAGGCGCAGTCACTTTAGACTCACCCTGAAATGGAAGAGACAAAACCCAGAAATGTATCCAAGGTTGGGGGTTTTGCCATGACCATGACACAAACACAGCCTTATTATTCTGTTTTCTTCTTAGACTAGTAGGGCTGCCGTTCCTCTTCCTCCCTTATTTTGTGATTACTGAGTTTTCCTGTTTTTATGGTTCCATCAATCCTGTCTGCTTTACTTTAAATGCTAGGCTACTTAATTGGTACTTTTAGTTTCTTTTTCTTCCAGATGGTGCCCTATTTGCAACTGGAAACAATCTGTGCTTGAGAGAGAACGGGCACAAACCAAATGCTGTTGCCTCCCTCAGAACATAACAACATTCTGTGTTGCCTTAAATCAAATTAAAGCTGGGCTATACATTAACCACATATTTAGTATAAGAGAGTAGAACTGCAGATTTAAAAAAAAAAGGAACTGCCTGCCTGGTGATGTTTTGTTTTAGCCTGCATTGCTCTAATCCTGGATAGAGCTGCATTGCTCTAATCCTGGTAGCCATTCAGCTTTGATAGTAGCACTGAGCTTGAGTACCAGCTGTGCCTTGCCATGTACTGCAGTGTTATTTCCAGCTTCTGTGAAAATGAGGCATTTCCATGTCATTTGCATCTTTTCCTCCCTCTTTTTATCTAACAAACAAATGAGTACAGCAAATGCATTTTTGTCCCCATTAGTGATGCTTTCCATCCATTCAGCTACATCTACTGCATGCCCCCTTTCAGTCCATTGCTTTCTTTCCATTTTCTAACATAAGAGTAAATGACTTGACGGCCCATATTCAGTGAAATATCCCTGTTATTCATTAGATCTCCTGCAGTTTTCAGCTGTGCTTTTAGGCCTTTTTGCTCTGAATTCAGGTCCTTGATCACAGCCCCATTCAGCAATCCAGAGGCAGTAGTGGGAAGTGGTCCTACCAATTGGTGAGATGGGTTCTGCTCAATAGTTTTTCATTGTCACTAAAAACCCTTGTATATTTATCAGAAGCACAACAAAATGTTCCTGTATTTTTGCCTTTATTTTTTTATACAGTATTTTACATTTAAAGGGAATTTTGTCCCCTGGAGCATACGTTATCCTTCTCATTCCTGAGTGGTCAGCTACTGGAAGTGTTCAGCCTACTCTGCTCTTTTCTCCTTGTTTGCACAAAAAAGCCCTCACTGCTGGCCTGACTCACATCAGCAGTAATTGTGAGTGCCTATAGCCTTACTCTGACCCCATTTGCCATCCATCAGCTGGGAATGCATCCATGTAGCCCATAACTTGGCCAGTTAAAGTAGGGTAAAAGTTTTTTTTGGTTGAGAAGAGAACTAGCATGAACATAAGAGATGGCATTATTCTCTCTCTGCCTTTTGTCTCCATGTCACAAACCTCCTTCATCGATTCCAGGGATCTGCCCTTGAGGACGTCCTCCGAAGCTCAGTGTGTTTATGGAAAGAGAGAACAGGGAACTTCCAAAACAATTTATATTCCCTGCTACTGGGAGAGACTGCGACAGAAACCAGGCACTACCACTGTTCTGTGGCCTGATATCTTAATGCCCCTACTTCACTCCTTTCGTAGGTGTTCTGTTTTCTGTCGCATGCCAACCTGAAGTGAAGAGTGAGCTAATGCAATGCAGGAGCCATTTTGAATGAAGGAGCCGTTTACCCAGTTCAGGGTAGACTAACTTGTTTTAGGTAGTAAAAATTATAGTAAAAAGAGGTCAGTTGGATACAGGCAGTCCTTGACTTAAGACAGGGCCCAGCTGGTCCAAGCTGGGTCCTGATCCCTCCGCTTGGGGCCGGTGTGGCCGGAACCAGCCAGGACCCAGTCCAGCCACATGGGGCCAAGACACAGTTCAGCCAATTTTTCCTGGCGCACTTCCACCATTCTCGCAGTACATCCTTTGGGAATCACAGGATTAGAGGAGGCAGAGCCTCTAAAACAGACACACTATTGGATTAACATAACCTGGTGGTTTATATTGTTAGAGGCAGGGACATGAGAACGTTTCTTTGTAACTGCCTTTTTAATTATATTGGCAGTTACCTGCTTTCAGAGGAGAGTTTTTTCCTCCATTGAACACATTCTGCAAATCTTGCCTTCATATTCAGGAGGTGGCTAGAACTTCTCAATAGGTTTCCTTCTTAGTGGATTCATATTCTAGCCGAAGACCACATTAAAGAAAGAAGTGAAATGTGCCCTCTTTGCTTTTGTTTCATGAGTAGAAACTCTTCAGCCTTAATGTGTTTTTGTACCATGTACTCTTCTAACCTTAGGACAAACGTCTGTTTGAAAATGATTGCTTAGGAGCAAATGCTCATATAGAACTGCAGAAACATTGGTGGACACAGTAGAGTACAGGTTCTTTGCTTGTAGTGGCAGTGTCTAACCAAAGCAGTGGCAGAATATGAAGTTGTCATGATTTTATAGACGTACTTGTGGCCTTTGTGTCTGATTTTTGTGATTTATTAAAAAAAATCTTACTCTGCTTAGCTATAAACTGTCTTATCTTTTATACAGTGTCCTTATTATCTTAACAAACAACATTTCAGAGACATTCAACCATAAGTCAAAAAGAAACAAAGTGCTGTTATAGTGTGATATGAAGAGGTCATAAGGAGTTGGTAAAATTTTAATTAGAATGAAATGGCCCTGAGCTAAATGGTTTTCCTAACAAATTAATTTTAGAATAAAATCAACTCAGTTGATTAATAGAATAAAATCAACTCAATTTCTGTAACAGAGCATTGAGTACGCATTTTTATTTGTAAATCATACCTTGATCACTGTTATTTCAGGTTCAAGGAAAAGGTTTCATTCTATTCTATTATTTGAAGGAAAATAGTATTTTTTAAAAAATTGCATGACTATTCAGTCTTAAAAATAAGCCTAAATTTAATATTTTTTTGTTCCTTGACAACATTCCGTGTCTGCATTAAATTATATGAAAACCTTCTAACTCATTGTAATGTCTGTCTCTTCAAATTATAGTTCTAAATGACACCTTAAATTTCAGCGTATTAGCAGTAAGTATAATTCTGAGATACGGGTAACTCATCTCGTTGTAACTTCTTTCTTCCTTGTCAGGCAGCTGAACTAAGGAAAAGCAATATCTCCCAAATACAGTGAGTCAGTTACCTCATGATGAGTGATTAATGAGGCAAGAAATGTATGATAATTGCTGTTGCACTGCATTGTTTGATGCTGAGACAAATGACTGAGTTTACCCTGGTGTAAATTTTGCCGGTGTACAGATGGGAGGAGAGAGGGCAGGAATCAAATGGGTCAGTGTTAATTTGGCCCTTTCTGTCTATGAAATACTGAAGTTATATCCTGTGTAACTCTTTCCCTGACTATAATTTTAATCAAACTGCCCTTGCCAGGTTATGTCAGATGCTTTCATGGATGTCTTCAACATTTCTTTTCACTTAAAAAGGAAACCTTATGCTTCTAGTCCTGATGGTTGTTAAGATGACCTTCCAGATATTTGTACAGCACCATATACATTTACAACCCTATATGCAGTTTTTGGTAAAAATGCTGACAAATCTCTAGGTTTTATTTCTATGGTCTCCTCTACACATTACACGTAAGGCGTGATTAAGTACCAGTTAATCATGCCTTAAGTGGTCACCTGGCCACATGTTCAATTAGTTAATGGTGTGATAAAAAGAGAAATAAACTATAGTTATTCCACAAAATAT
>NW_017728931.1:99735834-99759345 GCF_001723895.1 Crocodylus porosus
GGTGCCTCACAGCTGGGAGATCGCAGCAGCTCCCATCAGTGGAGGGGGCTTCCAGCCATGGGAGTCTGCTTCTTGCCAGTGTAGGGGGGAGTCCAGGATCAGGGCCTCCCCTGCATTGGCAGTAAGGCATGATGAGTTCTGATTCATGATTGCACAGTCACACCTCTGGCCATGTGGATGTCACCCCAAATAACTAGTTGCTTTTGAAAGTTAGGCCTAAGCTTTTAACTTACAAAATATTAAGGTACATTGCCTCATCAGACTCATCAGACCTAGTGTACCAGCACAGATTAAGGTGCAAGGGTCAGCGGTATGTTATTATAAATTATTTATGTATAAATATGTTATTAGCATTTCACTGTTCCCTCTAGGAAAAAAAAGTGATAGGATTGGTACAATTAGTGCTCTGATTAATGCAGCTCAAATTCTAGTATTGACTTTTGATATATATTGTTTCACAGTCTTGTCTGCTACAGCTCCTACTTTTTAATGAGTTTTAGTCCAGTAATAATGGATATGCTTTGAATTGTTTGTAAGCAACTTTGTTCTTTTTTTTTCAAATTTGGGATTAACTTATAAAGAAAAGAATATAGAGTCTGTGCTTTTTCACTTTCCCTCTTAATTAAAGTTCCCAGAAACGTCCCAGAAAGCAAGTGAAAAAAGTTCAGTTTAAAAACAAACAACAACACAAAAACAAAAAAAGAAAAAGAGAAATAGGGGGTCTTCATTACATATCATAAATAAGCAGAAAATGGGTATAAACCAAAAATATTAAAATACCCTGTGCAGACAATTTTAAAGATTTTTCTGTCAACTTATATCTATCAGGTTGAAGTTTTCTCTTCCATCCCTTTTGTGAGCTGTCCTAGAAAGAGGCAGAAAAGTAAATAGGAGGCTTTCCTGGCAATTTCCTAGGGAGAAAGAAGTGATAAATCTTTTAATAAATAAAAACCTTTTATCTTTTAGGCCCTTGAGAAAAAAATGAATATATATAAAAAATTAATTTGAGCTAAATTCTAAATATGTAGTTTGGAAAAATATTAGGTCCCCTCTCAATTCGCTAGGTTTTGCTTTTGAGTTATCTGTTGTGCCATAACCTTGATAGTTCTCCAGTAATTCCCTGTCTTTGAGGAAAAGCTGGGCTGACAAAAATTGAATTTCTCATGTTAAAATCAAGCTCTGTGTGTATGTAGCTATTAGGGCAGTCAGTTAATCGGTGTTAATGTGTGCGGTTAATGCAAGAACTAACTAACGCGTTCGTTTTTTAACATATTAATTGTGCATGTGGTTTTGGATTCTGAGCCCCAGCCATGCCCAGCACTACTGCCGCCACCAAGCTAGGCGGAGCCAGTGCTCCCCTCCCCACGCCACCCAGGCTCCCGCCAGGACCCTCACAGAGCTGTTGGGTCCTGGTGGGAACTCAGGCAGCATGGGGAGAGCAGTGGCTCCACCCAGCTGGGTGCAGCTCAGGCTCCATTGGTGCTGGGCTGGGCTGGGGGTGGTGTATGGCAGGGGCTGCACAAGATGGCTCTGCAGAAATCCCATCTCCACCCACCAGCAGTGGCTGTCTCCACAGGAGTGCAGGGCTCAGGGCTGCTGTCACCACTCTCTGGAGGTCTAGACTGGGGGTGCGTGGGGACCTGTGGGCCCAGAGACAGCACATGCGGGAGCTCCTAGGCAGTCCTGACCTGCCCTGAGCCTGGGTCGTGGGGCCTGAGAGTGCCAGGCAGCCCTGTTGTGGCTCAGCACCACCTTCCCCAAACACCCAGCGCTGCCAGCCCAGCTGCTCAGGACCCTGGATGGAAGCTGGGTGAGATTTGTGCATGGGTGTGGGCACCCCCCACCCCTTCTGCTGCAGCCACCTAGAGCCTACATTCTGCCGGAGCCTGCATGGAGCTGCTGGACCTGCTGAGCAAATAAGTAGGGAAGTTAGGGCCCAAGCCAGGGCCGGGGTAGCTCCTCTGAGCCCAGGTTGCACATGGCCGTTGCTGCTGGGGCAATGGTAAGGTGACCCCACTGCCACTGGGGCCGTGCTCAGGGCATACCCTGGGCCCAGCACAGTTCTGTGGAGACCTCACTCAGATTTGGCATCCTGCCAGGGCATGCAGAGTTCCCCTCTTGCTGGGCTCCAAACCCCCACACACACCAGCAGCCCCCCACAGCGTCACAAGTCCCCCCACACGCACCCCCTACTCCCCAACCATACAAAGTACCTGCACCATTTTGCATAATTCTGAGTTTTTCTGTGCTTAATTTTGAGGTTTTAGCTGTGTGATTAAAATTGCAATTTAGCAACTAATTTTTTTAATCATGCAATTAATCAAGATTATATTTTTTTAATTGCTTGACAGCCCTACACACACGTATACACAGTATACCATACATATTCTTTGTATCTGTAACAGCCTGCATACAATTTGAAGACAGGAGCAAAGGTTTCAGGCAGGCAGAATTTGGAAGAAGTTAGCAGAAGTCAGACTATAATGCCAACAACTGCAGTGCCATTAGCTTCTTAAATAGTTCTGTTTCCAAAAAACCATCTTAGTTTTGCAAGTGTGGTTTTCATCTTGTTCTCTAGCACATGATAAATGAAAATTCTTTTTATCCACCATAAAGTAAAACTGGTCTCACACTGTACCTGTGGCTGCCACTAAAGACTGAACAAGAATTAAAGAGGTGTAGACTGTAGCTGTGTTGGTTTAAGTATACATAGGCAGACAAGGTTCTTTGGGTGAATCTGATATCTTTTATTGGACCAACTTAAATAGCTGGAAAAAATTTTCTTAGCAAGCTTTTGGGTTTAAAAACCCTTTGTCAGGCTGAAGAAGCATCTGTGGTTGGTGTGTGCTCTTCCTAGATGGAATGAGTAGTAAAGAGGCCAGAGGCTGGTATGCATGCAAGAACTGACTGCCTTTCTTGCATGCATATCGGTCTCTAGCCTCTTTACTATTCATTCCATCCAGGAAGAGCACACACCAACTACAGATGCTTCCTCAGCCTGATGAAGGGTTTTTAAACCTGAGAGCTTGCTAAGAATTTTTTTTCAGTTATTAAACCGGTCTAATAAAAGATATCAGATTCATCCAAAGAACTTTGCCTGAACAAGAATTAGATTTTTATGCCCTCCTTGGTTACTTTATGCCCAAGTAGGAAAAAAGCATAAAAATCCTGGTTCTGCCGTGGGACAGAATTTCCCTGGAGCAGGCACTGTCAAAATTGCTTATAATGCTGCCTGCCAAGGATTCTATCATAGGGTCTGGGATGGGGATTTTATGAGGTTAGGGTTGGAAGACAAATTTCTGTAACAGAGTCATGCTCCTCAAGCCCAGAAAGAATGGTGAAATTTAGGTCCCCATAGGGCTGTCTAAGCCTATGTTGGAGCCCTTTTCGGCTCGTGTAACAGCCAAGATTTGGAAAAGCACAAATGTGGTTTAAAACAAGCGTTGCATTCTGTCTCCAGGCTGCAAATACAAGCCAACGAGCCTTTAAATAAAGTTAAATCATTCAAGTGTGGAGCATTGAAATATTTAGAAGAACAAGAGATTTTCTGTTACCCTTTGAGTCATTTAAGTTTTATTAGCATGTAAATATAATACTTAGTTATGCTGGCCTGGGCAGTAATGCTGTGAATGGTTCTACTGGAGTCTTGCATTCATTCTAACAAACTTCCTCTTAGCTCCCAGTGGAGGAACAGCTAAAGAGGCATTAAGTTCAGGCTTTAGTGAGTAGGAGTAGAGGAGGTGTCTTGCCTTGCTTAATGGCAAATTTTCTGCCAACTTATCACCACTTGTACTAAATCAAAAGAGTCCTTTTTGGTTCAAAAGTCTAAGAAGGGATACAATGAGAATGATCATTAGAGTTCTATAAAATCTAAGACTGTCTGCTCTCTAACTCCATTACAAAATAGATTAGTTCAGATCATGAAGCCAGAAAGATGGAACAGAAGCATATTCCTCGCTATGTGGCATGAGAGGACTTTGTTTAAATGGGGAACTTTTGCTTTTCGTAAGAGGTCTTGGAAAAGTCTTTGCCCCATAACTGCAGGGTAATAAATAGTAGCTCAGGAAAGGCAGCACATTCACGAGCAACCGCTTAGTCCAATGACTTGTTTTTTACGTTTTTATTTTTTAAATAAAAGACAAGTCAGTAAAATAAACGGCTGAGCAGAGTATGTTAGAACAAAATAGAATTAAATGAGAAGATATTACATTTGATGTGAGCCTATGAGAGGCCAAGAAACTATATTAAAATTAGTTCTGAAACTGGTGGATGGGAATGACCTAGCTTGGGGCTGAGGCAAGCCAGCACTAGGACCTAATTGCTTCTGCTACTTCTCCCCATTGCTTGGTTGCAGTATGGCATGGGGAAGCAAGCCCCACTCTGCTGAAGCCCCTGTCACCCATCTATAGTGGGGCCTGGGTAGAGGCCCTCCCACCCCCCACTACAGGCAAGGCCCCCACCATAAGGCTGTGGCACAGTGTGGGCAAAGTCCTCAGTGCTGAAGCCACAGCTCTGCAGGCCAGAGCCAACCCACAGGCCATAGGTTGCCTGCCCCTGCCTAAGATCAATCAGTGTAGTATCTTTTCTTGTAAACTATACGTTCACAGTATAGGGAAGCTGATCACTCAGGCAGAGAAACGGAGGTCGATAGATGTCAGGTGATAACCTGATTCCATTTACCCCATGGCATCATAGATAAAATCCCCCTTGATTTTAGTGGGGCTAGGGTTTCACCCCTGGCTTCTCTTCTTAGGTCTGTCCATTGGTTTGGGATAATTGGTAATTGATTTGGGGTTTGTAATTCTTCTTCTGTACTTTAGACTTCAGAAGAAAAGCAGTAATTAATAAATCAAACAATGAGAGACTTTGCATGGCAGGCATTAGTGATTGCTATCCATTCCCATGTGTTGCTTTTAGTTTTTGTCTCATGATAAAATACAAGCTATGCGTATGCTTTGGTCCTAGTGAACAAACAGTAAATTCTGTTTTTCCATCAATATTTCATGTGGTACAGTGAAACAAGACAAAAAAGCAAATACACAACTGGAGCACCTGGCAAGTCTCAAAACTTTCTTGTGAAGGTACCTTCCATGAGAAGTCTCTTTTATTAAACATTAGTATTATTATGCTAGTTACATTGGTCTTGCTGTGGCTAGCAGAGTCCTGGGTGCTGATACTTCATGTTTCAAATTTAGCTATAACATTTTGGTTTGATGTTTAGAGAGCCAAATGATCGTCTGATCCTCAGGACAGAAAGTTAGGAGTTCAGGGCTCTACTCTGAGTTTGTCATTTAACCGCTCTGCTTCTGTGTTCCAAAATGGATGGCTTGGTACGGTCTGGAGGTGGCTTAATTAATGCCGATATAGCATGTGGAGAACCCAAGACGGAAGATGATCTAGAAGTACAAATCTAGCATAGTACTAATATCATCAGTTTACATGTACTTTGACATGCTTTTATAGCGGTATCCTTTAACTCAAAAACAGTTTAAAAATCAAACACATTCTGAGAATTAACTCATTTATAACAGTTTCTCTTTCTTCTGTTGCTGCATGTAGATCCAGACAAACAAGAGAAACTGATTACCTGGCTGTACAGGTAAAAGCAGTGAAACTGGACATGCAACAATGTCAAATTATTAAAGAAATGGTAAAAACTAATAATTTTCAGTTGTCTTCAGTTGTAGTCATCATGGGTGTTACACACAGAAATAGTATAGCAGGTTAAAACATTTACAGCCAGAACTGTAACCCAAGATAATTTAATGTGGAAAACTTTATAAGTCACTTTGGTGCATTTTACTATTGTTCAGAAACTGGTAACACTTCCTAGTATTATTTATTAGATTTGTATGCCCCCCCTTCCCAAAAAGGCTTATGGCAACTTACAATAAAAGACAAGACAAAATGCAAGTGGCAGTGTTAGGAAATTTGCAAATGAAAACCAACGACAGTAACCCAAACACCAGAATAGAGCCTTGATTCTGATTACATAACATCCTTGAATTAACATTATTAATGTGGGTGTTAGAGAATAATGATTCTGAAAACTTTTATCTATTGTTGATATGATTTTAATGAGCAAAATCAAGTGCAAACCCATTGCTTAAATAAATATTGTGGAGTAAATCTTTAGGTCTGTGCTCTGGGATTTAGCTGCTCAGCTGCCATTACAGTTAATTGGAGTTGGATAGCTAAATCCCCGTGCTGCAAATCTGCTCCTCCGTGTGTGTCTTAAACCTTCATCTGTTAGCAAATGGTGTCATCACAGCTGCTCTAAAATGCATCACCAGGACTATCATATTGAAGAGGGACATGGGAGAGTGTGGGCGTTCAGAGAGAAAGGACAACACCAGTGTGTGCACATTTATTTTTCTCAAAACCCCCCCAGTATTTTAGCAAGCAGGTTTTTTTGGTTTAGTCCAAATACCACTGTATTTAATATTTTGAATTATATAAATTAAGCCACATAACATATAGCAGTTCTTAAATCAGCATCAGTTTATAGAATGAACTGCTTTGTTCACAGCTGGCTAATACTTGAAATTCTGTTGATTTCAATTGATTCTGTTGATTCAGTCTAGAAACAGCCTCACTGAAATGACTGGGACTGGTGGTAGATTGCGGTCCCATACCGCATTGGTTAAGGTTCCAGAACTGGGCCTCCAGACCGACCACATCCCATAGCTTTTTGAGTTCCCTATTTGTTCTGTGTTCCCATAAAAGAGCAGGTTCTGCTACACAGGTTCTCTGTAATACACTTGGGACTGAATTTAACATAGGAGTACTATAGAAATGATCTTGTTAAAGCAGTTACTCTTGGAAATATAGTGCACATTTACAAAATTAGAAGGGAGAAGCAATACATCTCTCTCTTTCTTTCTTTCTCTCTCTCTCTCTTTCTGGAAATGTGAGGGTACTTTAAGTGAAGTTGGTATGTAACAATGTTAATTTTTTTTTAGTTATTAACCTGTATCCTTTCTCCAGTAGTCCCAGACATGATATTACAAAATATCTCTATTTTACAAAATGGCAGCTTCCATGTGGCACTTGCATTCCTGAGCTAATTGCTCCTGGCATGTAGGATTAGACGATCAATGCTAACTTTGCCATTTTTAATTATTTTTTCTTAATTCTACTTTTCAGTGATCCATATTTATTTTTTAAAGATAGTTTGCTCTATAGGGCATCTTTTGAACAGCTGCTGTTATCCATGTTATCCTGGCTGATCAGTAATCTCTTGATTACCCCAAATTATGCAGACTCAGCCATATAGAAACCAGTGATACTGCCATGATTTAATTTTCTTCTAAAACAAAAGAAGCTACTTCCTTCCCTACTTTAGACCTCTACAAATACTGTTTACTCTTCTCATCTCCTCTCTTCAGTTCATTTCCTGTCCCATGTGAAGAAAAAAAGAGTAGCTGTGTAATATTTGAAAAATATTCCGTTGACAGAAAAAATGAATTATTCTGCCTCTCTGCAGTGTTTTTCTCTTTCCCCTGTAGATAAGAATATGTCCATGAAATCAAGATCAGTGTTTCCAGGAGTTCACCTAGTTTTGCATTCATATGAAGTCACGGCACCTAGCACTAAGTACATTGATATCAATAGAATTATTGCTCATCTATATCAAATATCACTTTGCCAATAATTCTCTGAAATATATATCCATTTCTATTCATGTCACCATACAGAGAATATGGCAGTTAATGATAAATTCTGGATTTTTAGGATGCTGTTTCCCTATATGTTGTTTTCTTGCTTTTGCTTGAACCAAGATATAAGAAGTTCTGCCTAATAGTCCCATATTTTCCTGTGGCAATTCACATTTGCATATAGGTAGATGAAGACAATGTCCTTGCTCTGCTCTGTTTTTCAAATGACATTGCAAATTGACTCTAATGAACCAGATGTCACACAGAATTAATAATTAAAGCAGAAGTTCTCAAACTGTGGTTCACGAGCTCCATTCAGGTGGTCCGCAGAAAGGTGACCTAAGGCTAAAGCTGATGAACATTACCCCTGACTTCCCAGAACTTTGCTCAAAAAAACAGGCACATCCATGGCATTAGAAACGTAAGACTACTGATATTAAAATATGAGTTGTGTGCGTTGATCTGTAGAACAAAAAAAGTTTATTAAGAGAACCTCAGCAATTTTCAAGTGGTCCATGGAGAAAAAAGTTTGAGAATCACTGATTTAGAGCAAGGATGAAAGGCTGCAAAAGGCACTGTGTTGGAGGTGAGCAAGTACATGTACATCACAGAGACTAAATCAAGATGAGCTACTGAAACTACTGGAGAACTGATGAAAAGATGGTGATGTATATAGGAGAATTTTTTGTTTGGAAAATAAACTTTGTTCACATAATGTACACATTACCATTATGACTTAAGGAGATGTAGGTACAAATATTTGGTTGTTAATAGATGGATGGCTTCTTGAGGCAGCCTAGTGTATACAGGATGATACAGTTCACAGCAAGCTGATTTCTAAATCAGCTTGTTTGCTGGCAGAACCCTAAATATATTCCTCACCAGGCTCAGTCAAAGTGTTATAGTGATAAATGTGGTATGGGTATGTAAATACACTAATAGAAAAATAGATTTTTCTACTTGGAGAGAGCGAGCGTTTGAGTTAGTAGTTCACCTGGCAAAAACGCTAAAAAGAATGACTACAAGAAAAGAACTCCTAAGGGCTGTAATGCAGGGGTTTTTTCCTCCAGCTTTTGTTTTAGGAGCTGAAAGGAAATAATTTGATTCCATCAAAACTGTTATAAAACAATCATGTTTTAATTTCTAATCACATGAAAGATTTAAAGTAAACAAACTGTATTTTCTTGTTGATACAATCCCAGACATGCAGAGGTCTTATATGGCTACTTCAGTGAAGAGACCTCTCCTTAAATACTCTTATGCTGGCCCTCTCTGCTGGCAAATTGAGTTAGGTTTCTGTGAAAGAACGGTAACATTTTTGAATGCGTGCAATAAGCAATAATTCAGAAGGGTGTTGTATATTTAATTATTCATGGTATTTCTGTGCTACATGTGTATTTGTAATTCTGTCTTGGCTATGTCCAGTTATTACTGCTACCCCATCAAAGAAATATTACTCAGATTGATTTGCTGTGTTTTCATGTGGTAAAAATTGGCTTCTTTTATTTTCATGTTGTGAGATTCCAGTGCTCCCAATCTATTGATATGTTTGATGTTAACCACTCTGCTCAAAGGCATCAAAATTATAGCTCAGCTAGCATTAGGGCAGGGAGATAATATTCAGATCATTAATTGCTTTCAAAGAAAAAAAATATTTCTGTTAATGTTCCTGCATTATCTTTGTCAGATTATTTCCTGTCTGTAAAACATAAATTGAAAAGAAAGCTTTTTAATTTGTAATATAAAAACAGTTTATTTAAAATCTCAGACACAAATATAATTGCTGCTTATTAGACTTCTGGCTGAGGTTTGCAGAAGAATCTCAGAAGGATTTGCTGATTCAAGATTATTAAATTAACGTGGAAGAACTCCCAGGTGGAAAGAAACCTTCCTGAGGGGAAAAGGTAATGATTCTCTGGTATTTAGATAAGAATACATACCACACTTCCAGTACCTGTAAACCTGAAATAGTTTGTACAGGTGTCCCATTTCTCAGCTGGATAAAAATAACATTTCAGATTAATATTATTCATTTATGAAGAACCTGCTAGTGTCTTTGATTCAGAAGGTTTATTTTCCCCATTTCATAAGGGTCTCAAAGAAGTCAGGGGGAAGGGCAGAATTATTTTGATTAGTTGAGACGTTAATGTCCTAGTCCTGTGAAGATTCATGGATAAAAATATTGGAGGGGATAAAGAATCATAAATTGTCTTTTGACAGGAATTAATAATACAGTATTTCTTTTATGTGGGCATTCTTGCAGGTGTAAGCAAATCCTACTCTGCTGTGTACAAGCTAAAATACTTTTAATATTACTATACAACAGTAATTGATTCTGTTTCAAGCCTAGAAAACTATTGACATCTCTTCTGGCTGCATCTGGCTCCTGTAGTCAACTTGGGGTCCTTCAGTTTGTTTTCTTTCAGGCAGCAATGCAGTACCAATTTCAGATGATCTTTTTCATTGTAAGTTTCACTTTTTTAAAACTCAGACTTGGATCATTTTGTTCAGCTGCAATTCTACTGTGAAAAGGTCACAGAGCAAGCTAAGTAGTTCTTCCATGGTCTCAGTTTCTTCCTGACTGAACTCTAAGCAGGAGAGGCACTGACTAGATGACCTCCTCTGTAAGTCTAGTTCCAACAATCTTTGAAACCATGAATAGTAATATCCCTATAATCTTTATAGTCAGTAAGCTCACAGCTGTTCACACTAATCACATTTGGCTAGGGACAGAAGTTGCACATAAACCAGTTCAAGTGAGCAGAAACTGGTTTGAACCTCTAACAGAATAGAAGTCCAGTGCACATAAACCAGTTTCAAAATAGCTGAAACTTTTTAAAGATGAACCTGGTTAAATGTAGTATGACTTAATTGTTTAAGGTCAAACCAGATTATGAAACTTCTGTCCCAGACCCTTTCCTGGTTCAAGTTAAATTAGAGCCCTCCAGCATCCCAGCATGCTCTGCAGCCCTGGGCTAGGCTGTGCTGTTTGCTCCAGAGAGCAGGCCTCTCACTGGACAGTGAGGACTGGCTCACTGGCCTGCTCACTGCAGCCTCCTTCCCAGGCAAACCCCAGCTGGGGTCTGGGCCCTGGGAGGAGGGTTAAACTTCCGCTCTCCCAGTACAGAGCTGCCTGCCCTGCCTTGCTTACCTAGTGCTGGCTGCAGCTGTGGGCTACAAATCCCAGAGGCACCTTGAAGCAGGAAGAGAAAGCGATGAGCAATCCTGCAGAGTCCTGCTGTGTGACTAAACCGCAAATCCCAGAGACCTTGGGGGCATCAGGAAAAGGGAGTGAATGCGCAGCCTGTGTTGGCTGTGTGCCAGAGGGGGGTGGCTTTAGTGCCCTCTGGCTTGAGCCACTGCAGGCATGTGGCTGCCTTTCCTGAATTAGAAGTGAATGTCTGTTCATTTGCTTATTGATTCTATCTTTGCAGCTTAGACTAACCTGCAAAGACTGAATCAATTCAGCCTCGGGCTTTTTGACTCTGTACTTAGCCCTAATGATGCTTTCATCTATGGAAACGTAGTCAAGCATGTTCAAAATAGCCCCAGTGCTTAATCTTATTGAATCTTATTGTTGAATATATAAAAATGCTTGACTGCTTTTGCAGAGGTTGTACAGTAAGGGAAAGTGAGTCACAGAATGGCAAAATGAAGACTCAGGATCATTCAACTAGGCCATTGTAAAAGCTGGTAATGGAACCTAGGTTTTTTCCTCCTGTTCCAAATGCTATGTTGCCTCATTAGCTGCATATCCAAATGTGGTTCTCTAATAGGCTGTCTTAGCCAGAAAGTAAAGCACTCTTCTTTTGGAGCTATTTTTATGCTTTAAGTGATGAGTGATAAGGATTCTGTTGGTCATTTAAATGCTGCAGTGCAGGGCACTTAAATACTTAGCAGGTTTAAAATTCCATATATTTCTCATCATATTGGCATTCTTGAAAGCATTAAATAGCCTCCCATTATCAAAGGATAATTTTGTGTTCCCTTGGAGCATTGAATGCTGGACTCTGTTTTGAATTATATAGCTGTGTTGGTCTTTATAGCTAAAATAAATCCATTCAAATAAACATAGTCAGGAGATCCTGATTTTGAAAAATCATGCTTTTATGGTTTTCTTTCAAATTGGCCTCTGAACAGTTGGGAATATGTTGGTGGAGGGTGAGAAGGCCCTCTATTTTCAGATGTGGCTAAAGGATTTTTCCTTAACTTTTCAGAAATCTTTGTCTTTGCACTGAGAAAATGATGTATTGCAAGCTTTTGCTTTAAAGAGAATTTTTCAGAAGGTTAAGATAAGGTGAACACAAATGGCAACAGCAGAAGTGAGAGGAGGTAGTGAAAATCTCAGCACAATCACAGATCATTCATGGTTGGGAATTGCAGGGTATTGTGGACAGATAAGCGATGAAAGATAGTCAAGTGTTTGCTGTGCAACAAAAGTACATTCTTTGGACTTGCTATTATTTGTGGCACTAACTTCATAGCTGTGTGTGGAGGCTAAAACTTCTCAGAGTACATGCAGTTCCCATCAATTTTATTTGGAGTTTTGGGGGATCCCTACTTATGAAAATCTAGCAGTTAAAGAACTGAAATCAGGACTCCTGTGTTTTATTCTCATCTCTGACTCGCTGCATGACTGGACAGGTTTTACAAATTATCCAGTAGTTTTGAGCACCTACGTAGAGGCATATTGGGCCTGATTACTGTAGAAATTCTGAGCTCCCATAACTGCTAATCAGAGGGAAGCTGTACTGTTTTACCCTCCCTTTTGCCTGCCTGTTCCTTTATCTTTATCACTTCATGATCCCAAAATGGAAGACACAGTAAAGTGCCAAGCGTTACTGTTACTGATCCATCATTTGGCTGGAATGCTGCCACAGTGTCCATATGCTACTTACTGAACATTTCCAGCACCTGGTACAGGAACAACAAGTATAAAGCATCTAATCTAGCAACATATCATCAGTTAAGTGCAGCCTGATACTGAACGGCCTGCAGAATATTTTAACTCAATGTCCTACCAAATTCTGCATGAGGTTTCCGTGTTGTGGTTGTTTTGGGGCTTTGTATCCAAATGGTCAATTTAGATATGCAAATATATATTTGCATTTGTAGATTCCAGATTTGGATTCAAAGATACAGGTGCTTAAAGGCAATTGTTGTATTGCACATCAGCTGTGGGTTTTCAGGTGTAAAACAATTGGCCATGCCATATGTGACTGCTAAACTAAATGGAGGTTCTTACAGAAATACCTATTATAAATCTTGTGACATTTATATTCAAGGCATAAGCTTCCCACCTATTGCCAGTACCCCATCTGTTGAACTAATACAGCATTGCATGTTTCATTTCTGTATCCAAGCTGTTTGGCTTGAGAGGGAAAGGAAGCTGACAGAATAATTAGTGGATATACTGAGTGCTTGAATTAGCACTGTCATGCAGCTTTTCTAAAGAAGCAACACTTCTGATGCAGGTCAAATGAGAATTCTGCGTGGGGCGTATAGCAGACCAAATAAATTCTGTATGCGACTCTTGTTCTGCAGTATCTTAGCTGTTTTATATTGTTCTTCTGTTCACAGTGACAGCCACTTAAGATAGTAATCTTGGATAAAGAAAAAGAAAATGGTAGGTATGGCTCTGAATGCTCACCTGCAGCTACTTGTAGGATGATTAATCCTAGTTCATTTTTAGTACAAAACCATAAAATATTCAGTAAGCAAAACACTGTACATTCAGCTATCTTTTCCTTTGGAAGTTTACCAAAGGCTAAATCAAGCAATATCTTTTATTGTAAATGTCTATTAGCTGCCCAGCCTTATCTTTTAAATGGTTTTAAAAGGTTGTGTAGTACTATTTTTTTTTTTTATATTTTTCCTTTTCCTGAGATGATGTTCTTGCCTTTACATGCTGTCTTTTATCCTGATGCACTTTAAATAATGGTTCTAATTCTTCACAAATGCTGACATTGCCTTGCAGTGAATTAATTTGCAGTAAGAAAGGTCATGTCATCCATCCATATTAGGAGATCATGTCATCCATCACTAAAATGCAGATACCTCAATGGCATTAATCTACAATTATAAGATGAAAGTGAAATGTCCAAACAAACCAGTAAATTACCCAATGTAGCATGTAACGGAGGACCACAGTTAACACATTTCTCTTTACATTGAAAATTGTAGCTTTTTCGTAGAATCTCTGTCATTGTGGGCCCCCTCTACACATGCAGGTAAAGGTGCAATGGGATCTAATGTGTGATTTACACAATTATGCCTTTTGCCATGCGACATGTGAATGGCAAGAGGTGTGATTGTGAAGTTGTGCTTTATTGTTGGTATAGGGGAAGCCCAATCCCAGGTTCCTCCTGCACCAGCAAGAAGCAGGCTCTTGCAGCTGGGACCTCCGCTTAGCTGGGGGGCTCCTAGCTATGGTGACACTCCATGTAACTCCCATAGCTAGGAGATCACCATGCAACAATCCATCCCCCAGGCGTACATGAAATTAGGGTGGTGGATCAACAGAGCAGTGATCCTTCCACCCCCCCAGACAGGGAGATTGTTGGGGGGACCCAGTATCTGCAGCTGTGGGACTCTGGTTCCCAGCAGCTTCAGGGTGCTGCTCGGGCCCAGAATCTTTAGCTTCTGAGGTTGAGACTCCACAGGAGTTGCAGCCCAGCTGGGCAAGGTGTACCCCTGCCGCTGAGATCCAACAGCTGACGGGTCTCCCAGCCACAGGGGAGACCCTGCTACATGTACAAATTTAAAGCTTGATAGCAACCAGATATAAAGTTAGTGCACAGAGCTTTTTATTGTGGGATAGCTACTTTGCATGTGTAGCTAGTCTCAAGGTAATTGCTTAATTAATTGGTTGGCTGCAGCATATAGAGGTAGCCTGTAGATTCACAAGTTCCTGGACCAAACTTTACTGGTCAGACACTCTGTAACCACCCCCTATACTTCCCTAAACAGGTTCACCTTAATGATGGGTTTGAAAATCGCAGGCTTGAAGCCCCATCTACTGAAGAACGCCCAGCAGACCTTTCTTCTGAATGGGAGAAATACTCTGCATGGGAGAGAAGAAAGCTTGGTATACCTTTCCTTCTCTGCAGGGAATGTTAACTTGTGAACAGATAGGTGATGCCTTAGCTATTCTGGTGAAAACAGCATTGAAGGAAAACCAAGCACTGATATCATAACCCACATTAGTCTAGCAGTCATGCACACCTTTGTGTGACACTGAAGCTAACACCTTCACCTTATGAATCATAATCAAACAGCCAGGCAAAAGCCTAAAAAAAACCCCATTCTGTGTCTTCCCATAGAGGTAGGGACAGCAAAGCTTCTCCAGTCCCCTCATGATGCTGAGGGATGGAGAGGTGCAGCAAGCTCTCCTGGCAATGGTGCCTATGCTGACAATGCTATCTCCAGCATCAACCTCTGCTTTGGGAGGTAAAGCTGAGGTAGACCCAAAACTGTCATTACTGCTGAGACAACCACCAGCATTGGTAAAGACTGCAGTACAGGAAGTGCCTTACATACTGGCACCAGTCCTAGAGGAGGTTTGCTCCTTCTTAATTCACCAGTGAGAATCCTTGCCAAGGATGGAACTTTTCCTTCTAAGGTCTGCATACAATGGCACAGAGAGGCTTACTGACTCCTTTACCTGGCCCCTGATATCGCTGTCCTATCAGTGGCTGGCATGGGGTTTGACCCCAGCACTCTTTCCTGCCCATGGCAGGGGGTTGCACTTGATGATCTGCTCAGGTCCCTTCTGACCCTACCAACTATGAAACTGAAACCAGTGTGTCTTCATTCGTATGTGGCCATGACACTATTGAGCTGGGCTTCATCCTCATAGGCCAGTCTCTACCATAGAGAAAGAGAAGGAGCTTTTTCCTCCTATTCAGCTGAACAACTTACATTTCATAGCCCTTCACAAACTGTTTGACATTATGTCCAGCCAGAACTGCCTCATTCCATTGCATAATGCCCGTGGCAGGTGCTAACCACTATAACACTACTTGTGAAATGAGTTAAGAAATAGCAAGAACCTCTACCAGGATTTGTTTCTACACATAGAGACATATACACACATACACATAGGTCCCAACCCTAGCCTCACTTCCTCGTTGCTGAGGCCTTGATTTGCACCCTCCCCCCCCCCCAGTGGCGGTGACAGCGGTAGTGGGGCTGGAGCAGGGGCATGCCCTGCACAGCCAGGGTGCAGGATGGAGCTGCAAGCTGTTCATCCAGGGGGTATGGGGAGGGCGGGGCACACTCCCTGGGAGGGCATGGGGGGTGTGCCCCCAGATCTGTCCGCTGGCCAGAACAGCTGCTGCTGTGGGCTGGGGCCAGGGTTGCATTTAAGCTGGGCAGCTTCAGCACTGGAACAGGGTTACGTGGGGGCTGCAGGCACCTGCAAATTCACCATAGCCCTCCCCATAGGTCTCCTTGCCATCAGCAGTGCCCAGCCCAAGCACACCACGGTTCAGACTGACTCCATGAAGAGCCTGGCTCTGCCTTCCCCTTCCCTTGCCTCTTCCCCCCCACCCCTGGGATCTACATGGGGGGCTGGGAGAGGGGGCTATGGGGCAACTACAGTGAATTTTCGGAAGTGTCTTGATGTCACATGCTTTCTGCTGCTGGGCTGAGCCTCATCCCCTGCCCACCCAGTAGCTGGATATATGTGACCCCCTGACCTCAGATTGACTCTAAGAGGCTCCAAAATTGACTGGTGACCGCTGCCCTATATAAACAGAGAAATGTGTGGTCATCCTCTCACTGTCTAGATACAAACAAGTAGTGGAAATGATATCATCAGCTTAAAGGAGACTTCATTGGTGCTATACTTTCTAGGAAATTTTGGGCGGAAATGAATTAGCTAACCATGAATAATCACTGCAGAGTGCCATTGTAGACCTCGTATTTGATTTGCAGCAGACTCTCACTATAGTTTAGAGAGGATGGCAAGTGTTAGAACTTCTGTTCTAAGAGAAGCTTGAGCCCTGGCTCTCTGCTTGGATGCCTTTCCCATTTAGTATGATTGATTAGTAATTCCTGCATGTCTTCCTACTGATTCCCAGGATCATATCTGGGATCAGGTGGAACAAGGCTTAGATCAGTCTGAGAGCCCAAGCTGTTCTGGACAGTGTTGAGGTGCTGGGCCTGTTACAGTGGTTCTACTTTCCAGTCTTCTGTCCAGAAAAAATATCCTATGGTCACGTATGAACCCAGACTTAGTCATTGCACTTGATGGCCTGCTAATGGCTGGTTGAGATCTGTGATAAAGACAGCTTCATACAAGTTTCATGAAAGTCTCATACAAAGCAGGAAACAAAAGATTCCACCTTTATGAACAACTCAGAAAATTAATCTCATAGCAGCCCAAAAGCAAAATTCTTGAAATATGTGCTTTTTCTGAAATGCATTGGGTTAAACAGGTTTATCTTTTTGTAGTGCCCTGGCATAAGCGTAGCCTTACTTTCTCATACCATATGGTATCTACATTTCTCAGAGGCCTTCCTGAAGCTTGCCCTTGGGGGTCAGGATCTGCTTGCCACATTAGACCTCCATTTCATTCTTCTACAGTGTATAGTGCCTCCTTTCAAACTAGTCTTGGAGTCCAGAAAAAGGCAACTGATGGTATGATTTCTTCATGGCAGAGATGAAACAACACCTCGTTATATCCCTAAGGTAATCTCAGAATTCTTCTTTGGCCAATCCATTGCTTTCTGGTTTTCTTAAATTTATACTCTCCACTGTGGGAGAGACATGGCTGCATGCTTGGGACATTTCTAGAGCCTTGACCTGAGAGAGTTAATAGAGTCTGTCTTTCATGCTTGTTCACTGCCTTCTTTTGGCCATATCTTGCACATTAGGTTGAAACACAGCTCTTGGTAGAAAGCCTCAAAGTGAGTCACAGGATTTATTTCCACCTACCGTCAGTTGGCTTGTGAGCCTGTCCTTCCAAATATTCAGGCTCATTCTACCAGGGCATTGGCAGCATTATCTGTCTGCTTCAAAAACATGCCAGTCTTCAAGATGTGGAGCAAATCACTGATTTTTCTTATGTATTATTGCACTTGACATGGCAACCATGTCATAAGCCAAGTTGACAAGAACTCTCATTTAGCTAGTCCCTGTAGCAGGAACAACCCACATTTTCAAGAAGGAAGAGCTGTGCCTTACCATACATCTCATTCTTTGAGATGTTGTAATATAATCAGTTCTGGATCCCACATCCCAACCTATATCCAGGCTCTTAGTAAACCTGAGCATTACGGGCTATGAGTTGTGGACGAATTGAGGAAAGGTCAAAGCCATGTCACCCTTTCTGCTCTCATATGGGAGCACAAGGCATATGCATGGTCTTGACAGGTGCTTCGAGTCTAGAAGAAAGAAAAAAGGTCTTATGTGAATGAGGAGTATACTTATATACCATAGTATCCATACTAACTATTGTGAGATGAATAACTGTTCTTAAGGTACCCAAGCTTTATGTCACTCTTATTTGAGTTTATTTTTACCCTAGAATAGTTGCAAGTGATACCTATAATTACTAGAACTGAAATAAAGAAAAAAAGTTTTTCATCCTTTTTTCTGAATTTGACAGTACTTTGCGATTGATGTTGTTGTTTTCCTTCCTGAGCTAGTCGGTTTCCCCCATTGCATGTGTGTCTTTTACACTCTAGGTGAAAGAGAAATTTTAAAAAATTATAAAATTTTGAAAGTTGGCTAGAGGACTTGACAGTAGGCAATTTTTTTTTCAATATGACTAAGCTGCCTGGGGTCACTAGAAGGAACTTCACTCAGAACTGGTGTCAGTACTCCCCTAATTATCAGGGAAGAAAGTAATTTGCTAACTCACCAAATTCACTTCATGCAACACCTCATTAAGGTGCCCTAAGCAACCACTGAGCTCCCCCAACTTTGCTTATATTGTTTGATCTAATGGGATCATAATGCAAGTGAAAAAGCTGCAAGCTAAATTTGCTGATGGATAAAATGTTAATCAAGTGACAAATAAAATACCTCTTTCTTTACGTCTTTAAGCCCATCCACATAGCTACTTGTGTGAGATGATATATCTATATCTAGTTATATATCTATAACTATATGGATGTAATCTAGTTTGTTTGATTTAACAGTAAGATCTGATTACTTGAGTAAGTCTATAAGAATGAACAAAAATCCTTTGATTGGGTACTTGTTATTACGGATGTAATAAAATAAATTATTTCTATTAGAATTATAAAATTCTACCAGGATGATCACAGCTTGAATCAACGTTTCAGATAGGTTGTAGTCTTTTAAACTTTATTTATTCACATAAAAAATACAGCAGAGTGGTTGCAGCTGTATCATTTGCAGTTTGTAAAGTTTGAAATTAGATAAACTTTCTTTTTACCTTGCTCACCCAAACTACTGATTTATAATAGCACAGCATTCTCGAAGTTAGTCAAGCTGTTGAAACCCAAGTACCTTCTTAGGTTCTACCTGCTGACATGCCGTAGAAACGTTGGAACCCCACCATGATTTCCTGACAACTGGGGTTGTATTGTAGCATAGTAAAGTTGAATCAAATATCCCTGAAAATTCTCAGGAAAGCATAAAAAGAGGTAAAAGATTTTCCACGCACTCTAATATGTTTTCTATTTGGTAGGATTATTCTGCAAGTGACTCAGAGTATTTTAGAGGAGGAAGTTAATTATAAGATGATGTAAAAATGACATTAATGAAAGAAGTCACTTTTTTTCTATTGTCAGTGACAAATTACTCAATACCAATTACTGAAAAAAAAAAGTATTAGTACTTTCCTATTGTACTGAAACTTACAGACAATTTATCATGGAAAGGTGATATGATTATTTCTTTTGACTTCACATTTTGCTGGAATTCAGGGTTCTTTCCTTGTATAATGCTGTGTGTATTGCATCTCAAGAGACACCAGTAATTGTCCAGTGATAGAAACATTTATTTCTTCACAGTTTTGCTAAAAACTGAACTTAAAAGATAGATACTTTATAGTTACAAAACCCCATTTTCTTGCACTCATCTTGCCTACAAAAAACATAATATATCAAAGCAGGGAACATAGGGAAGGTATTCGGCAATAGATTAACAATATTAGTTACTGTATATCTTGGGGTAGTCTTCATAAACTTACAGTTTTAATTACTATAATATTGTCTGGTCTTTCCTTTCCCCACAAGTACTTTTCAGTTGCTTGGTTAACAAAATTAACATTTTAGAAACTCCTAAGAAAAATAGGTTAGATAGAGAGGAAGGTTCTTAAGTTTAGACCAGTGGTTTTCAACCTTTTTTCATTTGCAGATCCCTAAAAAATTTTGAATGGAGGTATCTTTGAATTGTAAGTGTGGGTATTCATATACTTTTGATTGATCATAGTCATCTTTCGCAAACCCCTTAGACATAGTCCACAGACCTCCAGGGATCTGAAGACCACAGGTTGAAAACCACTTGTTTAGTCTATACATTTTTTGTGAAGCACCTGAAATTAATAGAAGACATTATGCTCAGCTGCCTGAGGAAAAAAACGGTGAACACTAGTCAGCCGTAGCCTGTCCATCTGAGGTGCCATCTTGATGTTCACAGTAGAGCTGATCATTTTTGTGTTTGACACTTTCTTAGATGAAAAGTGTTGTTTCATGCTAATACAGATTTCTGGAGGAAATAGAAGTTTCTGGTTAAAAAAAAAAAAAAAAAAAAAAAGTTGAGTTTTTAATTGAAAAGAAAACCCAGAACTAATTTTTGGCAAATAAAAAGTTTTACTATTTAAGTGAATATGTACATTTAAACTCATGTATTCCCCAGCCAGCTGGCTTGGACCCCGGCAGCTGCCCACTTGGGGGGCTGGCTATAGACCCACAAGCCTCTGTGGTGCCTCTGAGTCACCCCAGGTAGTGGCTGCCAGCTGTGCTCCGGACAGGGCTCAGTATCCCCGTCACTGAGCTGCAGTGCTGAGGATGGTCCTGCCCCCATGGCACAGCCTGGCCAGACTGTGTGGCTTTCTCAGCCTGGGCTAAGTGAGGCTGGTCTGGGCTGTGGGGGCTGGGCTATACACAGCAGCTGCAGCTCTGTTACAGCTGCTCCACATGCCCCAGCTGATCTGGGCCGGGAAGCACCACGCAGAGCCCCTTCCCCATAGAGGCGGTAGAAGAGTACCCCAACACTAAACAGAGTGCCCCTCCCTGCTCCATGCCAGTGGGGGACGGAGGAGAAGGAGGGGGAAGAGTCCCCCCCAGCACTGAACAGATCTCCCGTCCTGTCAGGGGAAAAGAGAGGGAAGAGCAGGGGTAAGACTTGTCCTTCTGGGCTGGGCAGCCTTGCAGAGCTTCCCTCTCTGGCCTGCAGTGGTGGTTGGGGAGGAGGAGGGGAAGAGTCTCCAACACTGAACAGTGCCTCCCTCCCCATTCCACGGCAGTGAGAGGGAAGGAACATGCAATAGAGTTTCCCTCTGGGGCCAAGCAGCCTGGCATAGAGTCCCTCTCCCTGCCCTGCAGTGGGGGAGGGGGAGGAGGAGCAGGAGTCCCCCTCCAGTGCTGCACAAAGACCTCCCCACCCTTTGGGGAGGAAGAGAAGGGGGAAGGGTCTCCCACTCAGCACAAAACAGTGCCGTGGCATTGCCCAGTTAAGGTCAAGGCAGCAAGGAGAAGGATTAATTTTTCTCTCCATCTCTTCTCCCTTACAGCCAGGGTCTGCCAGCCCCAGGAGGTATTGCTGCAGCCCCCTCTCCTCTGCTCCCTGGCAAACAGGCAGACCCTGGCTGTGATGGGGAAGAAGGGAGGAATTAACCCCCTCCCTGCACACTTTGCCTTAATGGAACTATGCTGGGTGGTGTCTCCAGCTAGAGAGCAGAGACCCGGGGTCAGTCCTGCAGCTGGAGCAGAGAGCCTGGCCCAGCCCAGAAACCATGCTGGAATGCTGGAGGACCCTGGTTTAACTTAAACCAGGAAGGGGTCTGGGACAGATGGTGCATAAACCAGTTTGAGCCACATCAGTTAAGTCTGATGCTACATTCAACAAAGTTTATCTCAAACCAGTTTCAGCCATTTCCAAACTGGTTTATGTGCACTGAATGACTGTTCTGTTACAGGTTTAAACCGGTTTCTGATCACTTAAACCAGTTTATGTGTAATGTCTGTCCCTAGCCTTATAGACTAATTAATATGATATATACAGAAAGTACAAGCTTTTGTGAACCCAAGTTCATTTCAACTTTCATTCAAGTTTGTGCTCTCTCTATCTATATCTTAATTAGGTAGTCTACAAAGATACATACCAGCTGCGCCTTCTAACTGACTTCTGCCTAAACTGGCTAACTACCTCTCTCTACTTGGAAGAAAAGCCATTAATGGTTTTAAATGACTTCAGATAATGAGGCTCAGTAATTGGCTTTCATTTTAATACAGCTTAAGAGGCTAAACCTTATAAATCTTATAATGCTTCAGTATAAGGTATAGCCCAGGTATTTGGAACATTACATTTAGCAAACGATATTAAACCCATGTGTCTCCCAAACTCGATAGATCCATTTTCACTGATGGTTAGTTGAAATTGCTAAGAAACTCCATTTACAGATTGTTCATACATTTTGGGGTGAAAAGTACTTCTCTGACAAATTATATATATTTTTTACAGTATTTAATACCATTTCATCCAGTTAGTCAAATATGTAATGAAATAAATTTACCTAGCATTTTAACGATAGCAGAATTTAGACTGCTATGTGTGGGTGTACTTAGCAAGCTTTACATTCATCTGGCTCATATACTGTTCTGTAGCTGTGCCCCAAGGGAATCAGGGTTTTTTCTTACCATACATAGACTTGCTTTCTCTTACAAGAGAAAGTAGCAAGCTACATGTCTGAAAGGAAGTAGAGAATTTGTGCAAATTATACTATTCAGAAACCATACTAGCAACGTCAGCACAGTGCATCAGGGAGTCTCATCTGAGACAAGTCTGGTATTGAAACTTGCCCTACTTTCTCACTGGCTGAATGCATTGAAGTGGACCATAATTTGCCCCCATAGCTCAGATATTTTTCTGTAATACATATACTGGTCATTCAGATAGTACTGTCAGACTGGGTTGCCTTGTTGCAGTGCTTAATGAAGAAAACCTCCAATTACAAGCAAAGTGGAACACTGTCTCATATACTAGAGTACTTAAGTAAAATTTCAAAATCTGTTGCCATTAGAACGAAACCAGCATTAGTAGGAAAAGGTGGAGCAACACTGATCATTGTTCTGTTTTTATTTTTTGGGGTGCAAACATTTAGTGAATTAAAATGTGACTGCAGATCAGCTCTCATTCAGCAAAAACCCTCAATAGGAATCAGAGTATCAAAGACTCAATACTGTTTGAGCTTGCTAACTGCCATTCCAATTCCTGGATTATTTGACATCTGTTTCATTTGCTCAGTGGATTGTTGAATCACAGTGTGGTTAAGATGGTTGTGTTTGGTTTAGGGGTACACTGATAAAGATTATTTTGGCTGATACTGATGGCTGATTATTAACCAGACATATCAGCCAATACTGATCTGATTGCCAATATGCAACCTGGCAGCTTGAAGAGCAGCCTCTGGTTTGTAAATCGGGGGAGGGAAGGGGCATAAGGGGGGGAGATTCAGGTCCCCACAGTGGGGGAGGGAGTGGGGCTGAGGCAGGGCAAGTATTGGCCAGCCAAGACGGGGCGGGGCATCAGGCAGAGCTGTGGGCAGCTCATCTAGGGTAATGGGGGTGGTGGCTCTCACTGCTCAGGGGAGGTATAGAGGGTGTGTGCCCCCCAGATTTGTGTTTGGGGCAGAGGTGGGCTGCCTGCTATGGGG
>NW_017728931.1:99759445-99806543 GCF_001723895.1 Crocodylus porosus
GGGCAGGTGGCAGTGGTGCTGGCAGGGGAGGGTATAGGGGGAAGTTGCAGCCACCACAAAATCTGCCATAGTCCCCCCCCCATAGCCCCATCTCCCAGCACAGACCCAGGCCGGCCACCCTACCAGGAAGAGGCTAGCTCAGCCTTTGGCCCTGAGCCCACAGTGGGTAGCCTGTGCTCAACCCACACAAATCCAGACGTGTCCCCCATGCCGCCTCTGAGGGTGCATGCAGCAATGAGAGCCACCCCTCCCACCCCCAACAAGCCACTTGCAGCTCTGCCCCATGCCCTGCTTCAGCTGGACAGTGCCTGCCCTAGCCCCTCTAGCCTTCCTTACTGTGGGGGCCTCAAGCTGCTCCCACCACAGTCCTTCCCCCCAGAGACTTACCAGCTGGCTGCTACTCTCCAAGCTGTCCAGCTGCCTTCCTGGCCCTGTGCATGCTGTGGCTACATGCACGCACACAGCATTTACCGGTGATGTTATCGGCCACATTGGCCAAAAAAAGCCAATTGCCAATAAAGTCAATTTTCCTTTTATCGGTGCTGATACAATATGGACTGATATACTGGTGCACCTCTAGTTTGGTTTAGTTTTTCCCTATGAAAAATTTTAACTTTTTGTTGAATTTTTTTTAAAAGTGAACATTTTTATTGAGCATTCCATTAGGAGATTTAAATCAAATGACTCGCATCCATTGGACTCTGTTTCAGGATACCAGTCTTCAGCCAAAAGCAGGAGCATTTTCTCAACAAAAAATTTTGTCCTGACATACCTTTGAAATGAATCATAAAGTAGTGCAGACCTAAAAATATTACAGAAATTCAGTGGTGAATATGTATAACCATTAAAATGTGGAACCATGAGGATATAAGGGAGAACAGTGGTAGGTTTCTGCTAATCATGATGTGTTCTAAACTCATTGGTTGGTTAGTATCTGTACAGGACAGCATTTAAAAAGCTTTATATTATCAGCAGGTTACCATATATTACCATGTGAGGAAGAAGCACTCAGTTTAATTTGGACTGAATGGCTGAACTGTTCAGCTTTTAGGTATTTTCTTCTTTGGTAATATCCTTAAAATCTTTGCAAAAGTAAATTTTTAAATAGTTTTAATGGTAAAACAGCTATTATGGATCTGGGTGCAACCTATTATGGATCTGGTGTTTTCCTGGGTATAACACCTAATATATGTTGTGGCCTCAAATCTTGCTCTTTTACTTGTACTTGAGGGACAAAGAGATCACTGTACTGAAGCATGCACATTCCATTGTGACTTGAGCTCATTTTTCTTATTAGGCACATACAGAAATTACATTTGTGGTGCAATTGGCCCCTTGAAAGTGTTCTACAGCTGTACCCAAACAGCACTCCAGAGCTGTGGAGTGCTCTGATTGCACGACAAATTAACCTTCATTATATGAGGGTTCAAATGAAGGTGCTTCAAAGCAGAGCACCTTCATTAACTTCTGTCTGCTCCTGCATCTGGGATAAAGCAGTCCAGCCCCATTCCTGATACTGTCTCAGGATGGGAGGGGGAGCAGGTAGAGGAGGGAGGTCCAGTCAGGTTTGCCTAGCCTTGTTGGGCGGGGGAGGGGGGAGTGGTTGGTTTGGAGCCCTCCCTGAGGTGAGGGGCTCTAATCCACTCGCTGACCACATACCCCCCCTCTGGTGCAGCTAAGTAAACCCCAGAACAGTTCCCTCCCTTGCCTTCTCCCCTTCCCAATCTGAAGAGGGGGACCGCAGACCAGGGTGGGACTTAAGGAAGAGGCTACAGACAGACAGCTTCTCTCACTGGATTGGCTACAGATTGGAGCTTGATTCCCCCACCCTCCCCACCCAACAGCTAACATCTTTTGGATCAGGAGGGTTGGTCTAATTTATGGTGTTTTATGTGAAGTCCCATGGGTTAGACTGGGGAGCTGCACTTCTGTCTGCGTCCATTGACTTAAGACTCTTACTGGCTTATGATCTTTCTAAAGATGGAAGATACAGACAGAGATTGAGACTATTTGAAAGCATATCTGGGTAAATGGCTCACTTACAACTCAAAAGCTCTGCTCCTTGGCACAAATTTTGTACATTCACATGTCTAAGCAGGATCCTTGAACTTTTTTGCTCCTACCTCAGTAGGCAAACACTGTATTGCAACAATAATTTTAAATCATGAGATCATAACTTCCTTTTGAGAGAGTGATTGTTAAGGCACAAACTGACAATACTAGGGTTGAGTTCTTTTGTGCACATGAAGCAAAAGATAAACTTCATTGATGTGTGTGTTGAATACAGTATATCACCCTTGAAAACTGAAGATACTCTTTTTCAATACAAAATTACTTTTTGGAAAATTGGAATCTGGGATAGTCTGGTAATAAGCATGTGGTAAGATTAATTCTAAAATGGGTCTTTTAAAACTATTTTATTCTGTATCTGGTCTTTTTTGCCTCAAATTGTTTCAGAAATGGAATAATACAGATTTTGCAAGCTTTTGTTTGAGAGAAAACTGGTTGAAATAACACATGTATACCTTATTCAAAATTATTAGGTTGGAATGAGCTAAATTATTAACAGTTGTTGTATCTAATTGTTATAATTATAGACTGCAGACTGGGCCAGGTCAACAGTTCAAGTAACCCTTAAATGGGGCCACTGTGAAATTAACTAAGTAACAGCATTCCTTTACAACCGATTTACGTGATACAATTCTTTTTATTGTAGTAAAAGAGGCTAGGCTTTATTGTGAAGTGCCCTTAATGGTAGACAACTTAGAGGGCTGTCACTGCACCTAAAAGCTGCCGTTGCTGCCTACTAGCTTTTAGCATTGATGCTTAGAAAGCTTCCGTCACACCGTTCGTTACTTGACTATTCTTCATGCTGTGTTCCACGTAGGCAGGAACACAAAGAGTCTTTAAAGTATAGACATATTGAGACAAAAATACATGTGCCTTGTGTATTTTGCATGTTTTGATTTCTGACCTTTAATTTGGGCTTGTATTGCTCCCGTTCCTCCAGTTTATTCTGAGTCACCATATCTCCACCTAAACAGCATTTTGTCTGAGAACTATTCATTCTCTGCGAGGTGCTGTAGAATGATGCAGTCTATATTTTGCCTGATCTCTGTGCAATGCTGCTTCTAATATGTGTCAGCACTTTATTGGGCAAGAGACCAGGCTGACGTCCAAAATCACCACGGTAATGTTATTTTATATAGAACTATATATGAGACTGGATCTTTGCAGACATTTTAGATGTTCATGTCCTGAGGGCCTTATCTAAATTATTTGACATAGCTGAATGATATGTTCATATTAACTGCCAGTATAATCTATTAATCCTTTCCTGGAATTTTTTTTTTCTCATGTGAATGAAATGCCACAAGTCTGAAAAGAGATTTAAAAAAGCAACTTAGGGCAGGTATAGACATTACATTTTTACTGGTATAAGGGATTGGAAACCAGTCTTATACCTATAACAGAACAGAAGCCCAGCACACAAAACTGGTCGATACCTGTAATGGAACAGAAGTTTGACACGCGTAGACTGGTATAAAAACGGCAGAACCCCATCTAAGATTTGCTGCCATCCCACCAAAGGGTGAAATGTGTGTTCTGTTTGCTAACAAGCTAAACTGCATTGCTTCCAGAAAACCACATAAGTTAGATTGCGCCTTGGGTTTTTTTTGAATGTCTGTACCTAGTCTTGGTTACATTGCCCTGAATAATAAGATCGAAACTAAAACTCCATCACTTGAAAGAGCTCTGTACTTGCTTTTTTGTGTGCCATTCAACCTGAATATGGGAGTGTGTTTTGGCAACAAAAAGAGAAAATAATATGATTGAAATGACATCAGATCGTTGATAAACATTTGGTTGAATAGTCTATGAATATTATGGCTTGGATGCTTTTTCTATCCGACTGCCCAGAATAGATTTCACATCTCCTAGAGTGTTTTAGTAATGCTTTCCAGAACTTTTGATGATGGGTTTTAATGCTTTATTTACTAAGGCAACATTGGCAGCTTTGGAAAAGTAAATTCAGCTGTGCAGGGCAGAAGCAGTACCTTATTCTGGATGATCCCAGTGGAGCTAAAATATAAGCAAGGAGGAGAAGGGAAGAAGGGAGGAGGTTATCTAATAAGTAATCATGCTCAGTTTGTTCAGACAGTATTTATGTCTTGATTCTTTGTACAAAATATAGATTTCACTGTGTTCCATCATCCCCACAAATACATTACAGTTCAATTTATTTAGTCGGTCTAATAAAAGATATCACCTCTACCCAAATAATTTTGTCTGCTTAAAGTAAATCAGGCATTTGCAAAGGCTTATGGAAGTAATCAGGATATAACAATAATTAAAATAATGCTATTTAAGAACACCTGACAAATGGTGCTGAATATATATGTTTACTACTGAGAGGGTGTTTCTTCAAGACCCTTCGTAAATGCTAGGGAGTCACGGTTATAAGTGGGTACTCAAAGTTAAACAGTTGTATCATCATGTGTACTCCTTCTCTTCGTCCTCTTTTATGGGCAGAAATAATCAGATGTATCAAAATACTATAAATTTAGGAGGAAGGAAGTATTGGTGTTTTCTCTCACTTATGATTACATTGGAATTTTCCCTTTCAAAGAAAGCATCTGCCCACACTCCAAAACATCCTCCTTCTCATTCCCACCATTTCATCAAATAAAAATACTTCATAGGGGATCAGTCTGAGGTCCAGGTTTGGACTGGTGGCCTTTCAGCATCTTCCAACCACATTACCAGTAATTCATTAGAGTATCTGAAAGAAGGCACAGTTTTTACATGGTGTGATTTTTCTCTGCACAGGAAATTAGGGCAAAGTAGTTATTATTGAGCTGCCATTAGAGAACAGCCACCACACACTCCATACGTTTGCTTACAGGTCTAAATATAGGTGATACTGCGATACTTCAGATAACACCAAGTGGTGACTACTGGCAGATGCTTCTTTGTTGATGATCTAAAAGTCAGTTGCTGATAGAAAGTATCCATGGACTTATAAAAAGTCTTATATAAAGGCTTAATCTGGGTTTCTTTGACATTTAAGGTTTCCATTGACTTCAGAGGATTTAGTGATTTTTCTGCATTTAGTTGGACTTACATAATCAACCAGTTGCTTTAATAATGAAGCCTGGGATGTTAATGCACATTGAAGAATAATTAACAGAGGTTAATATTTGTGAAAGTCATTTAATTGAAGATTACGGTGTTTCTACATAGAATGTAAAAGCAAAGACCTGTCACAGATAAAAGCCAGGTAATCAGCAGTTGTAAATCAGTTGTCCTATGCCAGCTCACTGAAAAGCTGCCCCATACAGTCTAGCTTGTCTCTTTCCAGTCATTCTAGCAGCATTTTTTTAGAGGGAATTTTAAAAGTTTATACACTGGGAGCCATCAGTTTAAGAGGGCACATGCAAAAAGGAAGAACCTGAGAGTATTGACACAAAAAGTAGATAAAAATTCCATTTCTGCTTGCATCTGATTATTAAAGTAGGAACCAGTATAGACTGTTGTGATGGAGGCAATGACAGACTACAGTACACACCTTGCAAACAACGCTTCCTTAATGCAGGGGCTCATTTGGGGTCTGTGTTAAGGAGCTTGCTTTCAAAGCACAGAAGTAGGGAGACCTCTTGTACATCACCTGCTCTGTTAAAGGGCAGTCCAGAGTTGAAGTAGTTCAGAGAACCTTGCATGGATCTTCCATGGATGGAGAAATTTTCTCTGAGGTGGAATTTTTTTCAGGGCTATTAGTCATTATAAAAAGTATGTATGAACGCATTAGCTTAACTCATCTCCTATCATGATGGGCTTTTCTTCTTTTTCTAAAAATATCCTCTCACAATTGAACACACAATGCTGATTTATGTGAAATGAACTGTATCAGTATCACAAAGCAGAAAGCTAGGGTTGGAAGGGACCTCAGAAGGTCATCTAGTCCTATTTCATATGCCCCTGTTTCTGATGCTAGAAGTTACCACGCCTTGGTCAATCATGTATTGCTTGCAAATAAAACATTTGGAAATCAAAATTCCTAAGTGTGAGGTTTTAAGTTTAATAGGACAAAACCTAATGTTTTGTAAGTTACTGCAAGGAAACTGCAGGGAAGCAGCTCAAAGTCTCTAGTTTAGTCACTCAAGTTACTTGTTGGCATTGAGGCAGGTAATGCTCTGGAGACTTGTCAAGCAATTTCCAGTCATAGTGAAGCAGTAGCTCCCAGGAGTGTATTAGTTCAAGAAGGACAGGAGATTTAGCTGTCCTTACTACTGACACCATGAGGTTCATAGTTCAGTTGTCTCTCAAGTCTGCATTCCAAAACGAGGAATTTAAAAAAAAAAAAGGAATTGAAGTGGCCCAAATTGATTCCAGGATTCCTCAGCATACTCAAGGTCAATAAAAGATGACATACAGTCTGCCCTGGTCTACTCTCTTGGCTTTCTAGCTTTTAAAATGCAGTGATGGGGATGTGTGGTGTGGCTTGGGAAAAGCCACTTGTATAGTGAAGCATTTAATAATTGGTTATAACTTATTCTTTGTTGTAAAGATGAGGTCCTGGCTGTAGCATATTAAGCTGCCTCTTACCAGGCTGCTAATTTCATTCTTTTAAATCATTCTTTTAAAAAAAAAAATAAAAAGAAGAAGCAGTAAGCAAGCTGTTGATTTGTAGACTTGCTGGGGAAACCAAAAGGGAGAACCTGTCTTTGCTCTTCTAATTAAGATTTTCCTTTCTTTCTTTTTCAGTGAGTATGTTTTTGAACACATTAACCCCCAAGTTCTATGTTGCCCTGACAGGCACATCCTCATTAATCTCTGGGCTCATTTTGGTAAGTACTAGATGTATTAACTTGAATTTACAAATTGCTTCCATTGTCCATAATGTAACAAATACTGGCAAGACTTCTTGTGCCACATTTAGATATGTTTTCCCTGCCCCATTGCTCCCCCCACTACCTTTCAAATTTATACAGTCCATGGAATTATTAGTATTTGTCCTAAAAGAAATGTTTCACTGATGTTTCCTTTTAAGAAAAAAAAATCCCAACAACGCAGCATGAAGGAGCCAACCTTTAATAATTCAAACAAGTTGCGTGTAAAGTGTTGCCTTGAACAAATACAGCAAAAATAAAACCATTCTTGGAAGAGAAAAAGACTTAGAGATCGTTAGTATGCTCTTTTCAGAAGGCAAAGCTATAGATGAGGTATCCTATTAAAAAATGGAGGGGTGCAGTATTGGTAATAAACCTGATTTTAGTGTCCTGCTTCCAAGTGGTGATGATTGCACTGGAAAGAAAGAGATTTAAATGAGCATGAATTTACGTATAATACTTTTGATACCTTTACTGGGTCCTGTTAGAATGTACTTGTTCTTTTAAACCTCTCAGAGTAAAAAAGATGCACTTGAGTAGATTTTAACACCAGCATAAATGTATATGTCCATAGTGGTGCCTGTGTTTACAGGAACCTGGACCTTGTTTATCATATTCATAAAAAAAAAAAAAAAAAAACTGAAAAGAGTTGGAGTATCATGATTATATCAGGCTCTTTCTTACATACCTTGGTGCTAGGAGCAGGTTTATTACCTTGTTTCATGTTTATTCAATCTCTACCTTTGTTTGCAAAAAAGTCACATATTTCTCTAGTTTGCTGAGTACTGCATTTTTGGTCTCTGCTGTTATAGAATGCTTTACCTGCATCATCTGAACTTAGTATTAGCCCTGTGCTCTTTTGTTCAGTGTGGGAGCAAAACTGGAATAAAATAGCAATGTTGAACTACTGTAAGATGAACTGCTCACAGTGGCCTCTCACTGTCAGTGAGTTTGAACTCAGGGCTGAGCATTATCATTTAATCCCTTCTCTAGGAGTTGTGTAATTCTAGATATATAACATCCATTCCAGCCGCTCACCCCCTGAAATCTCCATAGCCTCTTCCTATGAGACATAGGATGAGCCTGTACAGCTCAGATAAAAAAAAAAAAAAAAAAAGTCAAGTGTGCTGCTGCTTTGCTATCCAGAGAACTGCTTCACTTGAATGTTTACAAGCAACAGAAGACAATTACTTAATGACTGCACCTTGGGCATTCTTCAGAACTGTGTAATTTTAGTCCCAAACCACAGCACAGCTCTTCAGAGAAATCAAGAGTTCCTTGGGAACGTGAACAACGTGGTTCAGACTTCAGAGAGCGAGAATGAAGACGACTGTAGGACATGGTAGAAGAGAGACAGATCTTTCCCTTATGGAAATATTAAAGGGTTTTTCCTATTATTATAGGAAAAAGCAACTAAATTCTGTATAAATCAATCCCCGTTCTTTCCATTAGAATAGGCTGAGTGCTATAGGGATTTTTAAACCATCCTATACAATTACAGAGCAAACTGCAATCCTTTATTAAATGTCTACAATGTTAGAAAATGTACATTTGATAGGACTTTCTCTAAGGGCAATTTAAAGGAGTGGGGATGGTTTCTGGGAGACTTGCAAAATGGAAGTGGATCTCTGTGCCTGTGGTTGCTAATGGGAGCTTGATTAAAAAGGACTGTGACCAATTGGAGTTTAGTTTAAAAAAAAAAAAAAAAAAAATATTAACAGGAGGAAGCAAGAAGAACATAGGTCTGTTATTTGGGGCAGAGGAGGAAGGTCAGTGTCAAAAAGATTCAGGTTTCTAAATCAGGCAGTGGTGGAACAAAGACAACAATGCTTTATGGTATGAAAGAAGGCGATCCATCAATGACTCAGAAAGATTGCAGCCAGAAGACACAACAGGAACAGAGACTCTGGCCTGGGTAGTAGAGTGTCTGAGGGGCAGGCTGTCACTCTTAGAAACTTACAGAGAAGATCAGACTGAGGTCTAAGGCAAGGATGGACAAAATATGGCCTGTGGGCTGGATCTGACCCACCAAGGAATTTTGTCTGGCCCATTGAGGGTCCCTCAGCACCACCTGATGCAGGCGTGGACGGCAGCCTGGGTGTGGCATATGTGGCTGGTGCCGCTGCCCTTGGGCATGCAGTGGGGCTGGGGTGGCGTGGCAGCCAGACTCAGCAGGCCCTGCAGTGGTGGCTCCTTCCAGCTGTTGCTGCCAGTCTCCTCCACTGCTGCTGCTACCGGACTCAGCCCCACTGCCCAGGCACGCTGGCCCATCTTTCCTGCACCCATTGTTGGGGGTGCTGGATGGAGCTGGCAGGCAGCATCTCCATAGAGACCAGCCTGGGCAGGGTGCAAGGGTGGGCATATGGATGGAGCTGTGGGCAGATGGGGAGTGGTGTCCAGGAGAAGGATGGGCAGGCAGGGCCTGATCCCAGAGCAGCGAAAATGGTTATGGGGCTGGGGCACATGACTTGTGAGAAGAGGCTGAGGAAACCGGGCTGATTTAGTCTGTAGAAGAGAAGACTGAGAAGGGATTTGATAGCAGCCTTCAACTACTGGAAGGGGTTTGAAAGAGGATGGAGCTAGACTGATGTCAGTGGTGGCAGATTACAGAGCAAAGATCAATAGTCTCAAATTGCAACAAGGGAAGTTAGGGTAGATATTAGGAAAAACTTTCTCACTAGGAGGGTGGTGAAGAACTGGAACAACTTAGCTAGAGAAGTGGTGGAATCTCCATACTTGGAGGTTTTTAAGGCCCAGCCCGCCAAAGCCCTGGCTGAAACAATTTAGTTAGGGATGGTCCTGCTTTGAGTGGGGGGTTGAACTAGATGACCTCCTGAGGTCTCTTCCAACTCTAATTCTCTGTGATTCTATGATCAGGATAGCTGGGTGGTGACAGCACGGGGCCGGGGCCAATGATTCACTGCCCACACACGCCTGCACTGGTGCTGGTTCAGTGGGCCATGGCATGCAGGGAGCAGATCGCAGCTCTGCCCTAGACCTGCACTGTCGCTACCCTGTGATCCCAGGCCCTACCCACCCATCCTGTTCCTAGACACTGCTCCCTGCCCACCTGTGACCCCATCCCATCTGCCCACCTGCGTGCCCTGCCCATGTGGGTCCCAGGTAGGTCTCCATGGAGTTGCTGGGATCACTGGGTAATGACAGCCCGGGGCTGGGGCCCATGGAAAAGCTGTGATCTGCCCCCTGCACCCCCCTGCCTGTGGAGCCACAGGCACGCAGGGATTGGATCACAGCTCTGCCCTGGGCCCCGGCCCCATGCTGTCATAGCCCTGTGATCCCAGCCCTGGACCTAGCCCCGTCTACCTGTCTCACTCCCAGAAGCCACTGCCTGCCCACCCGCAGCCTCAATCCATCTGACGAGCAGAGTGTGGGGCAGAGTTACTTGGGGACTTTTGGCAAGCTGTTGCAGATCAAACGAAGTGATCAAAATAAGTGTTTACCCCTGGCCTAAGGCCTAATAGCTTTAAGTGCTATTATTTAGCAATTTGAAAAGGTCTTCCCCAAGTAGTGGAATCTAGCCCTGTGATTGGCCCCAAAGAGGAAGTTGGAGAAAACTGAGAAGAGGGAAGAGATAAAAGGTTTAAGAAATAAATTCAAAGGGTGATAATAAGACTTGGTAATGGGGAAGACTGGGAGCAACTAGCATCCTTTGTGTACCCTCAATATTGCTCTTAATTGTTGTCCAGTTCTCCAGTACTACAGCAGTACCTGTTTGATAGCTATCTGTTTAATTTCCTTGCCTGTTGCAGGTAAAAATCAGGAAGTCTACAAATGATGCCTGGGGTGAGAGGGGCAGTGGATTTGGTTAGCAAAGAGGCAATTCAGTAGAGGATAGTTGTGGTGAGAGTTGCTTTTGATTTGATCAGACAAATTAGTCGCTTGTAGCATCCCATGCATATGGCTGTGCTGTTTCTGGTTCAGTAAGTAGCCTGTACAGAGTAGCGCGGCATGTTTGATGGTACATGCTTGGCAGGTAGGTTTATGATGCAGACATTCCTAGTGTTTCAACAGAAGTAGCAGGGGGAAGTTCTGGTCAGGTAACATTAGTAAGACACCCACTAGCCTGTTCATTTTACAAACTGATGGCACACCAGCATGCTAAGTTATCTAAACCACCATATTTTTGTACATATATCATTATCTTTTTCCTCAAAATCAGCGGGGGAAAATGAGGGTGCACAGTATTACATTTATGCAAATCCAAGACAGCCCTAAATTTAAAATGCACCTCTCCCCCAGTAATTAGATTCTAGACATAGAAATTTCATAAATGTGTTATATATGTAGAATTGAATTGTTGGAGAGTCACCTTAAAGTCACCTGTCCACTGCTGCAGCAGGAAAGCCATGGCAGGAGGTCATGCAGTGGGGGGGAAGCAGTAGGAGGGCAGAAGGGTGGGTGGGTAGGTGGTAAGGGAGGTGGGCAAATGGGGAAGTGGTGGGGGGCAGATGATCAGGGAGGCAATGAGGGGACAGGCAGTGGAGGGCAGTGGGAGGGGTTGGCAGTGGGGCTTGATCCCTGCCTCTTTCTCCCCACACTTTACCCCCTGCTGCCTATCCCTGAGTCCCTTTCCCCCTTCCCCCATGCTTACCCTTGCTTTGGGTCTGGTAGGCTCCATCCCTGTTCCAGCCTGGGGCACAGAGCATGTGTTTGCTTCAGACCCAGGCTGGCCCTGTACCTGCAGCAGCAGCATGACAGCTCTGGCTCCAGGGCCTGGCCTGAGCTGTCGCTGCTGTCTTGGATTGGAGTAAATGCTCTGTATATGAGGAAAAAACCTTCCCCGGGTCCAGAAAATTGATGATAAGGGTGGGGACGTGGTAGATAACACCATCACTGCTTCTTCTTCCCACCACTTTCTGTTGCCAAATTTCCAGACCCACGGGAAAGCTCCCTTCCCAACTGCATGCCAGATCGGGCTTTGCAACTGGGCTGTGGTAGCCCCACAGCCAGATTTGGTGTGCCAGGTCTGATCCAGCATATGGGCCACAGACTAAGTATACCAAGTCTGACCCAACACTGGCTCAAGATGTTCATGCTGGATTGGACCCAGCATGCTGACTGTGGGACCTTGCATTGGGTTGTACCTAGCACATGGCACTAGCGCAGCTGGGTTGTGTCTGGTTCCTGGCTCCAGTACCAGCAGCATCAGGCCTGGCTGCGCAGCTTTGGCTCCAGAGCTGGCAGGATTGGGCCTACCTGTGAAGCTCTGTCCCCAGCATCAGCATGGCCCAATGGTGCTGGCATGCAGCTCCAGCCCCAGTGCCTGCATGGCATCAGGGCTGGCACACAGCCCCCAACCCTCACACGGCTCACAACCCCCAATTCTTCAGCTGCCAAACCCCAGCATGCAGTTTGCCAGCCCCAGTATACAATTCACTAGCCCCCAAACCCTAGCACACAGCCCTCCAGCCCCAGCAGAAGACCCTATATCTAAGGTAAAGCTTTTTTCTTTCTTGGGACTTTGTCAAAATGGGGTGCATGCTAAATTTGGGGTGTATTAAAAGGGAGAAAATACAGTATACCCCAGCTTAATACAACACATTGCACAACACATGCAATTCTCAAACACCTATTCTTAATAAGGTCTTAAATGAAAATCTTTCTAAAATAAACATTCTTTTCTCAGACCTAAATTACTGTGATTTTGTCCTATGGGCTGTGCTAATATGGGTTGGAATTTTCCACCATATGGTCTGTTTTGGCAGATTTATTTCATTATCAGTTTGCTGTATTTACTTGTTAGAAGCTGGAATCACAGTTAATGCAGGTTATGAAATGAAGGAAAATGCCATCATTTTAGAAGAGTAGCAACTGATGGGACCCTCACATACTTCATATTTATGACATTACTAGATACAGCAGTGACTCTGTGATGGTCAGCATTGGGTAATACTAGTGCTTATTTTGCATTGCTCTGAAGTAAAATTATACTTTTCCCCTCTTGTTTCGTCTCTCTGAGAACATATATGCCTTATGAAACCGTGGCTCCACTGAAGTCAGTTGATTTTAGCGGATCCTTTTTTTCCTAGTTTGCATAGCTCAGAAGAGTACAAAGTCTTCTTCATGTCTGTACCCTCCATCTTCCTGTTTGGTTGGTTACTTTACATAATTTAAAATGAACAAATTAAATCCTCCACTGCCCTGTCTCCTCTAGCACTTCCTGGGATTAAGTTTATGGCCTAAATTGGATCATTGGGTATATTCCATGTATAAACAGGCCTGAAAACTTGGTTTTAACCCAGTTGTCCACAGCTCAATTTAAAAACTTAATTCTTGTTTATAGCATGTGTTGGACTTCACAAAGTACAAGTATTTTGTAACCGGGTTAACATATGAGACTTTCCATAGATGAGATGCTGTAGCCTAGTTATAACACAGTTAGGATGCGGTGGGTGCATCTATGTGTGCTTTACTGTGGAACTGACAAATTAGGTCCGCAGTACATGAGCCTGTGTTAGGGCGCAGTAAATTAATTAACTCTGCTATAGGATAGTACTGTCCAGGACAAGTACTATCCCACAGTGGAGTAATTACATGTACTGAAATGCATGTGCAGGTGGTGGCTGGGGCACAAGGGTGCTACAGTGCAGGGGCTGCCTGCTGGCCATCCCTGCACTGTATTGCCTTGAGCCCCAACCAGCCCCTTTGCAGGACATTGAGCCGGGTTGGAGCAGCCCTGGGCTGGCATGCTGATGAACGTAGTCCTCACAAGGCGTAGTAAACTGGTATTTTATATGGCATTGGTGTTTTGTACAGGGTTTCAGATATTGGCAGGGACTGGAATCAGAATTACAGAAACTACAAAAATAAAAGGAAAAGAGAGAGACCAATTTCCAGCCTAATCAATATTAGGAAGGACTGCCAATACTGGGGGAAAAAACCTTTCCTTAAATTATTCGCTGTTGCTACTTTACTGAAGAAAGTACTTATTCATACAGAACAACTGCAACCTCAGATTTCCTCATTTCTAATGTGTGAATATATTTATAGTGTTTACAATCAAAGTTGCAACATTTCAAGTTTTCATAGTTGTTAGGGGTTGGAAGGAGGGACCTTACAGATCATCGGGTCCAGCCCCCCTGCACTTGGGCAGGAAAGACTGTTGGGTTCAAATGGTCCCAGCAAGATGGGCATCAGTATGTTTTTTGAAGATTGCCAGGGTGGATGACTGTACCACTTCTGGGAGGAGCCTATTCCAAACCAGAAGTGGTACAGTCATCCACCCTGATAATTTCCTGCTTCTGGGTTGTAATGCCCCAGCTTGGATCTGAGGTGGGCCAGCACTTGGACCCAGATGTTGCTGCCACCGTTGCACCGAGCACCTGGCCGGTATCAGGGGGCTTTGTCAGGGGAACACCACACAAGCCTCCTAGCTCCACAGGCCAGCTCCAGTAGTTTTAAAAGACCTTGTTTGAGGACTCTTGCCCTAGAATGTAATCATTGCCTTCACTATGAAAAATATGAAGAAAATATATTTGTCCATACACTGATCTCTCTTAAGTTGTGGGATAGCTCAATTCCCAAGTAGAACTGTGTGCATAATTTAAGCGAGTTGAAATGTTTGGGAAAATGCATTTTGAGTTGATGCAAAACAAAACAGAAAACCCCAGTTTTATCAGTGAAATGAAAAACAAATTGAATTTCCTTAAAGTGAAAATTCTGTTTGACTTGGAAGCAAAATGTTTCATTTTGAGGTTTTTCCCCCCACCTTTTTTCAATTAAATTTAGCCATGCTGGTTCAGAATCAGTGTTTGGAAATGAAAAATCAAATACCTCATTTTGAAAATGTCAACAAAAAGCTTTCTGCCTTCACCAAGACTCCCCCCACCACCACTACCACCATTTTTTTTCAGCTGAAATTATTGGGTCTATCCAACACACATTTTCATCAACCAGAGAGTGCATTTTATTCATGAATAAGCTTTTGATTTGAAACATTTCACCCAGCTCTTCTCCCAAGCCACCTGTGAGTATAATACAGGGTTCAATCGTCCATGGGCAGAGTTGTTTAATAGATGACATCAAAATCTTTTCTATCTTTGTTGTCTATGATTTGTGAAAGACAGGTATTTTATTAGTGTGAAGTGTCAGGTGTTTATTGGTAGGAATGCTAGAATATCCTTACATTTATTTCTTTCCTTTCATGATGTCTGGAAAATGCTGAACAATGAATAAGAATATATATGTAAAGAATGGGAAATCAGTGTTAAGAGATGCAGAATGAAATTTAGATAGATGTGACAGCATTAATAAAAATTTCACACTTTAGGCTCCAGAGAGAACAGGCAATGTATGCACCCGGTAATGTGTTATATTGTCTGTTTGTGTTTTAGATATTTGAGTGGTGGTATTTTCGCAAGTATGGGACATCCTTCATTGAGCAGGTCTCCGTGAGTCACTTGCGCCCTCTGCTGGGTGGGGTGGACAATAACTCTCCCAACAACTCTAACACAAGCAATGGGGACTCTGATTCAAACCGACAAAGTGTTTCAGGTAAGATGATTTCTTTTGTCTGCCGCAAAGTTAGCTGTGAATGTCACTTTTCTTCCCCTTCTTCTAATGGAAAAAAGTACTAGCTTTTTATTACATTTCTACTATAGTAAAATGATCAAATAGAACCTCTACCTGTCCTGAACACAGTGCAGTACAGTACTCTGGTTGTTAATTGTTCATTCTTAACCATTACTGTAAGCTTTTATTGATGTAGAATCAGTGTACTGAGAAATTGAGGTGTGAATCAGTCAGAAAGCAAGTCAGCTAAGTAGCAAGTACAAGTAGCCAAGACAAGTACTATTAAGATCCACAGCATGTAAGAACATTTTAAATTTTTTTTATCATTAAATTGGATAAAACTGCCTGAAATAATATAGAAATTATTACTGTCCAGTTTTATGATTTAAAATTTGGGTATCTTGAGATCAGATAGTAGAAAGGAAAGTGAAATCAATCATATATCTGAGGAGAAGTTAATATCTTAGACCGGGGTACTGACACATGTACCAGAGTGTGAAACACGAGGGTATTTTGTTTGGCATGCATGCCTCAGGGTGTATGATGGGGAAGGGGCTAAAGCTGTGCTGCCCTAAGAAGGATCGGGCCCCTCATGGCTCCCCTGCCATCCAGCCGTGGCACTCCAATATCTTACAAGTCGAGGTTGCCAGTGTTTTTGGTACTCTGCCCAAAAATGTTGCTGACCCGTGTCTTAGACCATTACCAATTAAGGGACCTAGTTCTGAAAAGAACTAAAATCAATTAAACACTCTGTGGTTGCATCTACATGTGGGCTTAACTGTGCAGTAGACTAATTTGCTGCAGTGTAAAGCATCACAGTCTATATGTGCAATGCTATTAGACTGCAGGAAACTAATTTTCACTGCCATAAAACAGTGCTGTCAGGGACAGTACTATCTTATGGCAGGAAATATAACTGTTTCCAAAGGCGTGTGTAAAATTGACCCAGGTGTAAACTGAATTGCACCCAGGCAGCAGGGCCAGACCCCTGCCTGCTGGCGAACCACCACTCTTTGGGCACTCTAGTGCCCCAGCCAGCCTCTCTGCTGCCTGACACTATGCCTCAGAGCCTGGGATTGGCCACCCGAGGCTGCTGCCAGCCCAGAGCTGCTTTGCCCTGGCTCAAACTGCTGCAGTCCCGGGCACACGTGTATACACTGTGCCCAGGAGCTCTTAACTCTGGTGCGAACTGCTCCGGAGTTTATCATGCCACACTAATTGAAAGTGTAGATTCACCCTGTAACCATTAGACTAGCTTTGTGAAATTAGGCATGTGCCTTAAGTTTTTCCAGGATCAAGGCCTACTGGTATGGTACCTAAAAGGCATATTGAAACTAGGCCTGAATTAGCTGTGCATGCATGCACGCACATATGCATGTGCACACTCACTCACTCACCCCTGGCATTACCTCCCTGTATTTCCCTGGTAGGTCTGGAGGGATAAACAAAATGTTTATGCCTGCGACCCTAGCTCTACCAGCAATAAGGCATGATGGGATTTTATACTGAATCCCATAATCACATCTCCTGCCATACATGTGTAGCATGTCAGGATGCACAACTGTATGAATCCCAAGGTAGATTCCATTGTGCCTTTACCTGCACATGTAGAGGGGCCCTAATATCCTTTCTGACAGCCAAGATTTAGCGGGAGAGGTGGAACACACTCTGCTGTATGCTCTACCCTCCCAGCTGAGCCTTACAGCTTTGTAAGGCTACAGCCTCCTCAGAAGTTGGAGATGTGGCTCTGAATCCCTGCAAGCTGAAGAGGGCTTAGAACCCAGATCTCCTGCTTCCTAGGCAAGTCCTTTAACCATTAGGCTGTTATGAAAAGGTGGCCATTATGGCTATCCTTTTCCTCTCCTGCTGCACCGTCATGTTTTGAATGAAAGTAGCTGTGGCTGCTGTGTTTGGTATGTTTTGTTTGCTCTTAGTTATCTACAGTACTGAGTTCTTTAGAGGACTTAGCACTTCTACTTCTTAAGACCATTCAGAATTTACAAACCTAAGACACTCAGCTAAGATGCAAACAGTTCTGGGCATGTGCATTGTTAGGACTTCAGGGACTTAACAGACAATTTGCTGGAAACGTCAGACACCTACAGCCGCTTAAGCACGAAGCAATTAGACAGTGGGTTTGTGGATCAGTTACTTGGACTTACATGGTTCATTATGACCTAGTTTGTACTTCAGGCACCAAAGGGTTTTTTGTTTTGTTTTGGAATTGGCTGAGAAGTATTTGATATAATTAATTGTCCCTTCCTAAAACACATATAGTGGGATTGTTTGGGTTGTGTTTGCATAAGTCAATGCCAGATATTTTCACATTTATTTCAGAAGCCTCTGATAAATTGTACAAATCTTTTCTATGTCATTTCAAAGAATAAGCAATTAGTTTTTATTTTTCTTTAAACAACTGCTTAGTGCAAAGAGTAGACTCTCAAATCACAGGAAGATCTGAAGATTATCTATCTGCCTTTGCATTATATTATTTTAGCTTAAAGTAAACAGTTCTGAGTTACCATTTGATTCTGATGCAAGTGCTGTGGTTTGTAACAGCTTAGGCCTAAGCCTTAGGGGTTCATTTTGTTCTTGACTCTGGCACTAATTTGATTTGTGCTTTATGTCAAGCCAGGCTGCAAGAGATCCTTGTTTAGTAGTGCCTAATTTGAGCTATTTTGGGCCTGTTTTTCTCTCTTTTGCTGGGCACCCACAGCACCATTAACTTCTGTAGGAGCCAAATCTTTGGTGTACACATCTCTGTACATCTAAAAAAGTAAAGCCTTCCAATGTTGCTCATAGCTAATAATATAGCAACTCTGTATATACCTGCCATGTGTGAAATGCTTTGAAATACTTTTCAGGCACAAAAGTGTGTTTATTTTTTTTGTTCTCAAATAAAGACTATGATTATGTACCGGCATTCATTTCCACCAAAACTTCCATCCTAGAAATGATTCTGGGAGAAGGAGCCATCCAGGTATTCAGCTTGAAACCACCTCTTCTCCCCTTCTCCTTGCCCTTCCCATGACCGGTGATCCTGGTCTGGGGAAAGTGTGAGGAGCAGCAGCTGCTTCAGTTCTCCTGTTCCCAGGGGCACTGGAGTAGCACAGCAACCGCGACCCAGGGTCCAGTGGGACTTTGGTGTGAGGAGTGGGCAGGGGCTTGCAGCACTGCTCGCTTGGCTTGGCTCCTGGTGCCTGGGAACTGAGCAGACTGAGCAACGAGGCAAAGCACCCCTTCACTTCTTGCACCATAGATCCCAATGTAAGGAGCTGGCAGAGAGCAGCAGATGGCTGCTCCTCCCGTTCCCTCCCAGTCTCCTGGAAGGATGGGAGCAGTCACCCTCCATACCTTGTCTAGACCAGGGTGCCTCGGTCTTCAGAAAACACTCAGGAACCTTTTCCCAGCACTGAACACCTCCTGGTTCCAGGAGGAATCAAGTGGTAAAGAAGTGTACAGGCATTCATTCTCCCAGATAAACTCTCCCAGCAGCAACGTCTACCAAGTGGGAGATGGGTTACTTTTCTCCCAGAACAGCCATTTTTGTTCTGGGAGAAACAGTATGAACATCTGTAAACTCGTCCTTTCTACTGGGTGAGCTGCAATTCTCCTGGTAGAAATATAAGGGTTCTATGTGGCCTATGGGCATGGACAGGTGGAATATTTCTTGTGTTCTGAATGCCTTTCAAGAGCTCTAAAAATGAGGATTCAGAAAACACAAAGCAATAAAGTGCTGTAAATCAACCTGAATTGCTTCAAATTTGACCCCAGATGAAACCACATTGATGTACTTGATGATAAGTTTATACCCTTTGTTATCAGAAAAGAAACAAGCACTATAGTGAGGAAAAGAAGGTTTGTGAGCAGAATGAGAGTCGTGTTACACCACTGTCATAGATTTAAATCATGAGGACTTCATTTTTGGGAGGTTCTGAACTTATTAACCTACCTTGTCTCCAGATGGACATGTGAGTACACAACATTTCTGAAAATCAAGGCACCTCATCAATTTAAAATGGGATTGATACTTCCCCATTTTTGGGGGTGTTCTAAGGATGAATGAATCATTGCTTCTGAAGTGATCGCTGATCAGTTATTTCAGCGACAGGTACCATATAAGAATATAGACAAAATATGGGGGAGGCCCAGTTTATTCTCTGTCTTGGAAACTGTAGAGGAATTGGATTTTGAAAGGACAAAAATACTAAGGTTAATGCTTCTCAGACTCAATGAAATACTTCACATCTCTAAATGAAGTTATATCTTTATTTAGATAAGTGTGAAGCTTTTCAAGAAGTGTAGCTATTTTTTAAGAAATCAGCAAAGTCATTTACATTTATAGAGCTGTTTTGGCTCGGCTTTGCTGTTCAACTTTGTATTTTAATTCTAGAAACCGGTTTAACTCTCACTGGGTTTATTGTGCCTGTTTCAATTGTGATTTAATTATTTGTCTCCTGTAAGCTCTAAAAATATATCAAAACTAAAGAAGTGAGAAAAATGTGAAAATAAACAAACTGCATAACTGAGGAGGGGCATCTGTTTGGAGCCTGGTACATTAACTGGGTCAGTAACTTCCATCATGTTTCTTGTTAATTCTTTATAAAGCACATATTTCATCCCTGTTCATCAAAAACTGTTGTTTAGTTCACAAGTAAATGAGTTTCATGGCTTCAGCAATCTTGCTTTCCACCAGATCAGTAAGCGTCAACTAGTGCGCCTTGGGGTGCTGTGAAATCCTTTTAAGGGTGTGGGGGGGCATGCAATATTAACCCTTTTACATGTGGAAAAACCTATATGATTCACAAGCTAAACCCAGAGATTTACAATAGGAATCCATAGGGTCAAAAATATTCTGACCACATTCTATTGAACTCCTCTTGAGTCTAGCAGAATTGCTCTATTATATTTCTGTAGTCAAAAAATGGGTGACAGTTACAAGCTGGGATTTTCCAAGATGTGCCTTGGATCAAAAACAGTTGAAAACTGAAGCACTAAATGTTGTATACGGTATGAGGTCTTCAAATAGCAGAGCAAACTGCCTGCTGACCTTCCCATCTGAGGAAAGTGAAAAGACTTGAATAGCTGCAGTATGTTGTGCCATGGATAAAGTGCAGCTTATCAGGGTACATAGGAAAACTATTGACATACTTGCCTGTGTGCATCAGTACTTTCAATCTCAGTTCAGTTCTGAAGGATATACTTCATTTTAAAATAGGAAATGGGTATTTTGACTAAAGAGACACACTCTGGCTTAGAGTTTTGATGTTAGGAAACAGCTGGAGGAACTCTTGATTTTCAATGTGTGTGATAGATCCTGAAAATTGTTTTAAAAAGCCATTCTACAAGAGAACCAGGAAGACTTCCAAAAAAAGCTGGGGAGAGTATACTGAGGGGGGCACAGTTGATTAGGGAGGGACCACACAGCTAGTTGTTAGAAATATGGCTTTTATTGGCCAAACAATACAAGGGATCTCATTGATTCAAAAAGTGCAAACAAAAGGTGAAAAAAGGGGCAGTAGAGTTCTGACCATGTACCAAAATGGCCGTTTAAAGCAGTGAGTATGGCAAGGAGTGATCAATAGTACAGGGATGGATGGGCAAGCAAGGCAGGAGCCCTGGGTGCTGCCTACTGGAGGAGGGTGCCGGAATAGAATCATGGATGCCTTCCCTTCCTCCCATCCCCTGCTTCCCTTGCCCTTCTGGGTCCAGCCTGGGCAGGAAGCAGCAGTAGCAGCTTCTTGTTAGTCAGTGAAGGGCACTCTGAGAAATGTAGATTTGTGGAATGGCAGAGGCCACTGCTGCTGGGGAGAGATGTCATCCTGTTTTGTTGATGTTGAAAATAGGAGTTTTTTGCGTGGTCGACATGGGCATCAGCTGTAAAAACATGAGCTGACATCTCCCCTCAACAGCAGAGAACTTCAGCTGCTGCTCCTGGACACTGCATGCTACTGGAGTGTGAGAAGGTAGAGAGAGGGAAGAGGAGGGGGACTGCCCCATGTGCAGTCCTGGTCAGTTTTGCCTCTGGGAGTGATGCAGCATGGGTTACTTGGAGGAACAACCAAACCTGTATTATGGAAAATTTGATGTGCACACATAACATTGACCTGGTTCACAGTGAGCTGTTCCAAATGAAGGCTTGTTTTTAACCATTCCAGGCATCTTTAAACCAGTTTATAGTACACCTGTCTGCTTCAGGTTTAAACTGCATTTAAGCCAGTCTAAATGTTTTATACCTTAACACACCTTTTTCTCTTTCTTATATCCCCAGTTGAGTGCGTTGGCTTCTTGTGTACTCAAGGATCAATCCTCATAACTTTAAATCTAGATGATAAAGCAAAAAGAATGACATCACAGTCATCAAGTTAGTGGGCATGTCTATACATGCATTTAATTCAAAACAGTAAACTCTGGCACATATTGCCAGAGCAGCCCTGGCTCGCAGGAGGCCCAGGGGGTCAGCCTGTTAGCCCGTGGCTGCTCTGACCCAGCTCAACATGTTGCAGTAGGGCTGGCTGGGGCTTGAGGGTGCAGGTCTAGCTGGCAGACATCCCCTGCATTGAAGCACCCTCGCTCCAACCTAGCTCAACATGTTGTGGACAAGCTGGCTGGTGCATTGAAACTCCAGCCAGCCCTATCAGTGTCTAAACATGCATTGCTGTGCAGTAAATAACTCCGCAGTAGGTTAGTACTTGTATTTAAAAGTACTGTCGGATGGTAGAGTTTATTAGTTTACTGCAGCCTAATAGGGCCGCATGTGTCGAAGCAGAGACTTTATTGTGGTACTAATTAGGTAGCTCCTCAGTAAACATCTTGTGTAGGTGCACCCACTGTTAACTGTTTCTGTTTGCAGTCAGAATAACCAGAACATTTAATGACACATCTGACATTAGCTCATTGCCATCATCATTTAGACATAGAATAAAATAGGTCATAAGTCCTAATGGCCTTCAGGATACCATGGCTAAGACACGCGAGTTCCTGTAATCCATGGCTCCCAACAGAATGATGTAGTTGGTATTGTATCTGGGTGCCCTTGATTACACAGTCCATTTCCAACTGGCTGGACTGGATGTAACCTTCAGCATGAGAGCAGAGCAAGGCTTGAATTCACGCGTCACAGATACGCTGTAAATGCTGTGCTGTGTCACTTTGTACATGGATATGGAAGCAGTTATTTGTTCATGGTGTTGTTTTCATTGCAGCAAGGTGCAGTATTTTGCTACTAGAATATAATACTGAGATGAATTTATTTTTTTTCAAAAAGAGAAATTGTTTTATGCACCTTCCAGTGCATTTATGTTTACTTTCTTGTTTTCCAAAAGAAAGTTTACTTTCTTTTTTTTCCTTGTCCACCTGACTTTCCTTAGAAGTCCAGATGTGTTGGATTTCAGCTATTTAAAATAAAGCAGAAATCCACTACTCCATAACCATATTCATATCTGAGTGCTTCTGCCATTATTTGTCAGACCTCACTTGGGCTCTGGGCCAGGGAAGATCTCTCTGAATCTTAAAGAAAGGACACCAGTAAGAAGACAAGTAAAGACTTAATATAATCTTGCTGCCTTAAGGGGCCCACTGCCCTGATCTGGGAGAGGTCAGCAGTAGGGATGCAAAAGTTAAACTATTAATCATTTAACTAATAAGCCCAGTGGTAATCTGTTAGTTTACCAGTTATTGTTTAATGTGGTGCAGGGAGCCAGTGTGGAAGGTGGGGAAGGGAAGCCACATAGTGTCTCAGCAGGAATGGGAAGGTGGCAGGGCACATAGAAGAGAGGGAGGGAGGGGGAAGGAAGGGGGATCTAGTACCCAGAGCCTATGAGTTTTTAAAAAGGAAAACAGCAGGTGGCCTAATGACTTGATATTTACATCCTCAGCACAGAATTTGATGCGGAGAATTCTTTACCCATGGTTTTTCCTTACCAAATTTGTTATTTTTGCCATAACAAGACTTAAAATGCCTTCTTTGTGCTATCTAATGTATGAACTGATCCTCTGAGAACCTACTACTCCCTGTGATGATTTCACACATAGCCACATGAGAACATTTTTCTCCCTGCCCTTCCCCCCCCACACCTGATAAGCCTGTAATATAGCAAAGGGGGAAAGACTTGCTCATGAAAAAAGAGCACTGCTTAACTCCCATTCTTTATATTACATATACTTCTTACTATGACATGATGACTGTCATGGGACTGTATTAATCCTCAGGTCTATGTTATAAGGTGTCCAAGATAGTATGTTGTTGACTTATCATCCCGCTGTAGTTTTTTTTTCAGTGAGATCTTGCTGAATGATACATTGTCTTTGAAATTCCCTTGCATAAAATTTCCAGGTTAACATTTTGTAATGGAAAGTAGCCTGACCAAATGTCTGAGACACCACACTGCTGGCAAAATGAAGCATGATGAATTATTTCAGTGACTTGGATGTCATATTGTACAATGAAAGGTAGCAAAACAACCTGCTACCATCCCCGAATCTTTGGTTATAAATGTTGAAAATGACACCAGCATCAAGCCCATTATGTAAATCAGGAATAACTGCACTGAAGTCAAGGGAATTATTCTGATGTAAAACTTGTGTGAGTGAAATCGGAATCCGGCTTTTGTATGTGGAGATTTTAGGAATTCATTCTACACATCCTGTAAACTCTGATCTAAATTAAGTTATTGTTATACATTTTCTGGTATGCGCCTTTCCTGTGAGATGGATTTGGATATGGGTGGACAGAAATTCTCTTTTAATTTTATTTTTATAAGAGGACCAAGCTGTATGAAACTTCTTTCATGCTCCCAAGCCTTTGACACTAGCTTTCCTCTGCCAATAATCCTAGCATCTCTTTTCAGTCCTGGGGCGATTGGTGCCCATGATTTTTTTTTCTCCTTCAGAAACTGAGGAGAAATTGAAACAGGCAAGTGTAGTCCAGAATTTTACAATAGTAAGAAGACAGTGAAGTTTTCTTGTAGAAACAACAAGGCTACAAGACCAAGTTAATTCTAGGTTTTTCAACACACTAATCGCAGATCTGATCCCACTCACTCCACATTATGGTAAAAGTGAATCCTGGCATTAGTCAAAATTATCTTTTAATTTGACACTTGGAGCTTCATTAAGAGTCTGTTTTGTATGATACCATTTGTTAACAATAAATTATAATGAAATTATTGTTTGAAAGGAATAATAGGCAGAAAATCAAGCTGCAGATAAATTGACCTATTTTGATTTTTATGTTTGGATTCATGGGAAATAAAGCTGACTTGTTATAGAATAATTGATGTGTCTGCTAAAGTTAAACATTCAGTTGTAATTTTGCAACAATTTATTAATATGTATTTTTGCTTATCATTGTGACAGAATGCAAAGTCTGGCGAAATCCATTAAACCTTTTCAGAGGAGCTGAGTATAACCGGTAGGTGTTTTGCCATGCAGATATAGTATTAGATTAGAAACTGCCCCTTCTTTTGTTCAGTAAGAGTTGTGGTGAGGTGCACAGAGATACTATAGAAAATAACTTTTGAGGCTCAAGGCAGACATTATTAGATTCTCCTCCCCTGCCCATCACAAAGTCTTTTATTCTTGTATTTTACAAACTTACAAGCTTATTAGCCCACTTTAAGCACCTGTAAAGTACCAAGATAACCCTGCCAGATCAGGACTAAATAGAGTTAATTGCCATTTAAACTACATGTGCTGCACCTGTTTTGATGCAAGTCATGCCTGGAACAGTCAGACCCTGGATAATTCCGGCATTTGTTTTCAGCCTGCATTATCAGTTATGCCCCAAGTTTTCAGCCTGCATTATCTATTCTGTAAATGTTTATGAATGGGAAGGAATTTAAATCCATTTTCATGAGTTCATTCACATTGTTAGAGCAGCTACACGTTTTTAACATACCCAATATTTCTTAACAGCAAATTCAAATTGATTTTAGCTGAGTGGGTTGTACCTAGTCATGTAGGGTTTTTCCGATATGAGTATGTACTTTTCTGATTGGTTCTTTTCACAATACCAATTAACCTATGTATAACCCTCTATTATTTTGAAGATATTATGGTAATGTAATGTCGGGAGCAATTATACATTAATTGCGAGTGGTTTTAGATGAGCTAGTAGGTCAATTCCATGTCTAACTTCCAGCATTCTCCTTTTTCTGCAAATGTATAATTTCATTTAATTTGTTGGTACCTTGCAGGTATACATGGGTGACAGGAAGAGAACCTTTGACTTACTATGATATGAATCTTTCAGCACAGGATCATCAAACATTCTTTACGTGTGACACGGATCACTTACGACCTGCAGATGCCAGTAAGCAAATGAACTCCTGCCAGGAGGGTAATGGAAGTTTTAGACTTGGGTTAACAATGAAATTTGTCCCATATGATCAGCTCTCTGGGGCCTCTGGCACACATTACTGTTATGGTGTGATTAAGGTATTAACAGTGCCATAAATAGTAATTGTTTTACGCATACAGCGAATTCGTGGCATCATAAAGTGGCAAACCAGGCATAAAGATAGACCGCAAAATATGCTGAACATTTTTGTAGCTCGTTTGTATGGTGCCATAAACCCAGGACTGAGGCCAATTGTCAGGTGATTGTTGGCCCTTGGTCTCCAACTGGCCCCAAGGCTGTCCAGGGTTGGGGAAACAAACAGCTGACTGCCCTATTTCATTGGGGCTGAGGGCCAATAATCAGCTGATTGTCAGCCCGGGGCCTGGGTCTTGAACTGTCCCAGGTCTGGAACCACCTCTGGGCTGCTGGCAGCCTTGGGTCAGGAACACAGCTGCCTCCTCTCCACTCTGAAGTTTCAGCTGGGGGAAGTTCTGCAGTGGTATGGGCTTAGGATGGAGCATAAACTTTCTCTTGATGCTAACCACATCATTGTTTTAATATCTCCCAGGGGCCTGAGATTAATCAACAAAGTCAAATATATGATCACATCTCAGTGGTGCACCTTATGGATAAATTAGGGGACTAGATGAGTTAGATTATCAGGGTTTGCAGTTTTCACAAGGAACTGTTTAGTTATGCGGAATGTATGGCTTGAGAAAAAAAATTGCTGTATTTTGTAATTTTCACTAAAGCCATTCAAAAGGAGCTCAAGCTTCCCTACTTCCTGCAGTGGGTTTTGACACACACAGCTGTAATACAAGTTAATTTATTATCTGATACAGTGTGGCAAGTTCATAGAATCATAGGAAAGTAGGGCTGGAAGGGTCCTTGCATCTAGTCCAGCTCTCTGCTCAGGGCAGGATTATCCCTGACTAAACCACCTTAGCCAACTGCTTGTTCAACCTGCTCTTGAAAATTGACAGAGTTGGAGGTACCACAGCCTGTCTAGTCGAGCATTTTTTCCATTGCTTGACTATCTTCAGTCAAAAAGTTCCTCCTAATCTCCAACCTAAATTTTCCCAGCTGCAGTTTGAGACCATTGCTCCTAGCCCTGTCCCCTGTGACCACAGAGAAAAGCCCATCACCATCCTCTTTAAAGTTGCCTTTCAAATCCCCCCTCAGGCTTCTCTTCTCCAAAATAAATAACCCGGTTCTTTCAGCCTTTCCTCATAAATCATACCTTCCAATTCCCTAATGATTTTTGTTGCTCTGCCCACATCCTTCTTGAAATATGGACCCAAAACTGGACACAATGCTCCTGGTAAGGCCTCACTAATGCTTAATAGAGTAGAAGAATCATCTCCCCTGATTTGCAAGTGACACTCCTGTTAATACAAGCCAGGATGCTATTGGCTTTTTTTGCAACAAGAGCACACTCTTGGCTCATATGCAGCTTATGATCTACTGCCCCAGGTCCTTCTCTACAATACTGCATGGTAGCCAGACATTCCCCAGACTGTATCTGTGCAACAGTTATTCCATCCCATGTGTAGGACTTTATTTTTGTTTTTGTTGAATTTCATGATTGATCTTAGATCATTTTTCTAGACTATCCAGGTCATTCTGGATCCTAGCCCTTTGTCTGCAACTCCACTAATTTGGTGTTATCTGCAGATTTGCTAAGTGTATACTCAGTCCTGTTGTCCAAACTCCTGATGGAGATGTTAAAAAATAGTGGACCTAGGACAAACCTCCTGTGCTGAGGAACCACCCTCCCCTGAACTAGGCACTGAACTGTTGATGACTACTCATTGAGCACAATGATCCAACCAGTTATGTATCCACATGACAGTGCTTTCATCTTGTCTGTATTTCCTTAACTTATTAGGGATAATGTCATGAGAGACATAGTAAGAAGCCTGCTAATGTCAAGATAGATCATATCCACTGCTCTCCCCCACTGCCCACAGAACCTATTACCTTATTGTAGAAGGAAATCAAGTTGGTCAGGAATGGCTTGCTTTGTGTGAATTCATGCTGGATGTTCCTGATCACCTTGTTTTCTTCAGGTACTTTGAAATAAATTCCTTGAGAACCATGATCTTTCCAGGTATGGAGGTCAGATTAACTGCTCTGTAATTCTGTGGATTTTCTTCCTTCCCTTCCTTAAATATGGGTGCTGTATCTGCCCTTTGTCAATATAGGATCTCACCCAACCACGATGAGTTCTCAAAGAAGATAGCCAGTAGTTCTAAAATTACCTCATCCAGTTTCTTCAGTATGCCCACTGATACGAAAGCATTTAGGTCCTTTAAATACCTGTTCTTCCACTACTCTAGCCTGTTTGTCTCTTTCCCTGTCTTTGCTGCCAAATGCACTTATCATCTGGTAGCTTTCCCTGCTTGTGAAGACTGAAGTAAAAAAAGACATTAAATACTTCAGCCTTCTCTGCATCACCCATAATTAAATTGCCTTCTACATTCTGTAAGAGACATATGGTTTCTTAGGTCTTTCTCTTCTGAAATACTTGTAGAATCCTTTTTTATTGCCTTCTATGTCCCTTGCCAATTGCATCTCAAATTGTGCCTTGGCTTTCCCAATTATCTCCATGCTTGCGATGCAATTGTACACACTCAGGATCCCATATGGCTTTCACTTTATATAAACCTGTAACTATGTAACTGAAGTAAAAAAAGTGAACACTTCTTTGGCTCACTGAAATTCAAACTGTAGGGAAACACAGAAGCTGACAATTTATAACATGCTTTGGTATAAGATCTTAGTTGTATTAAATATTTCTTGGTTAATGCATTCAGTAATATATTGCATTTATGTAACATCTCAGATAATACCCCCTTTAAGCAGTGGCAAGGGAGTTAATACAGGTAATTGATCCCCCTCCCCTAGTATTTTTCTAAGCATTAGGGATCCTACCTTACAAGAAAAAAAGAGTCCTTGTGTTTTCTCCCTCCCATTGTTACAGCTGTGTAGCTCAGTTCATGAATAACTCTTGGCTAGATTTATTGGTGAAAAAAGGTTTAATTAAATGAAAGAATAAACATGGGGATTGAGGAGAGCAACATAATAAATTAATTACGTGTCTTCTGAGTGACTGGCTGAATTTCCTGGTTTGTGAAATGTTCGACAGTGAGTCCAACTGAAAGCAATTTATCTAGTTATTGTTGTGCAGTTGATCCTCCTTGTTCATTCTGTAATGATGTGCTTCTGTTGTGCTTTGTTTTATTACATAGTTATGCAGAAAGCATGGAGAGAGAGAAACCCTCAAGCCAGAATTTCTGCAGCACATGAAGCCTTGGAATTGAATGAGTGAGTGACACCAACATTGGGATTATTTCCTGATATTTAACAGTCAATTGGATAATAGTTTAGCACAGTAATATTTGCCACAGAAATATTTATTCATAATAATAGAACTGTCAAAGAAAGACCTGATGCTGGCAGGAAAGGCAGAACTGTATATTGTGATTGTAGTAGACACTTATCAATATATATGGACACTATGGGAGGCTGTAGGTTGAAAACTGATGGTTTTCCCAAAACCTTATTTTTTAGGTGCAGTATAGGCCCTTTAGTCTTTGCTCTGAAGGCTGTTTCACTGTTAATTTTCCCATTGATTCAGTGGTCCTTAAATTAGTTCCTACTTTAGCTTAGTTAAATGAGTTTCCAGGCTACTGCAGTTTGTTTGGGGGCAAAGGGGAGTAGGGAATAGGGAGGTACACACAGAGAGATACCCTGTTGGATTTCTAAGCAATGACTGTCTTCAACCTATGCATTGTGGCTTGCGTCTGACTGACACACTGAGCTATGGATTTTAATTTTTTAGTCCATTGTTAGTGGTTTTTCCTCTACTTTCTCTTGGCTGTGGTTCTTTCTCATTTTTTTTCTAACTGACTATTGAATGAATGTAAAATATGTTTATGTGCTTGGGAGACTATAACTATATTCTATATTTCTTTTTCTTGTGGGAATTGCTCTTTTTGTTTTCCTTCAATATAGTAACGTTTAATTTAATTTAATGTCAAGGATATCTGAAAGAAAATGCTAACAGTAATAACACTGGAAGTTCTTCTCTCTATTCAGTTGTTGTTGTGAGGCCAGAGTTGAAACCATCTAGTATGGTACCTTCTTTCATTAATGGCTTCCCTAGCTTCAGTGAAACAGCTCTAGTAGTATAACTCTGCTCTCGATAAATAAGGAGGTGGACTCTGACGACTAATGTTAGAGGTGCACCGATATACTGGTTCCATATTGTATCAGGACCAATAAAAGGAAAACTGACATTTTCAGCAATCAGCTTTTTTTGCTGATGTGGCTGATAATGTCGCCAATAAATGCCACATGCACATGAACAGCCAGAGTGCAGCACGCAGGCGGCCAGAAGCACAGCCCAGCAGCACGGGGAGTAGCATCTGGTTGGTAAGTCTGTTGTGGTGGAAGGAGCAGGGGGCAGACCAAGGCCGCTGCAGTGAGGGCAGGAGTGGGGCTGGCGCTGGGGCAGGCACTTTGCAGCTGGGGCACGGTGGAGCACAGGACAGAGCTATGGGGGACTCATTTGGGGGATGTGGGTAGGGGAAACAGCTCCTGCCACTGCATGCACCCCAGGAGGGCATAGGGAGCATGTACCTTGCGGATCTGTGCATGGGGTGAGGGCAGGCTGCTGCTGCAGACTTGGGCTGGGAACAGTACCTGGCTCTTCTCAGTGTAGGGGTTGGCCCGGGGCTGTGCTCAGGGCAGGTGGCAGAGGCGCTAGGAGGGTGGCTGCAAGGTGGGCTGCAGCCACCCCAAAAGTTGCCATAGTCCCCCTATAGCAGCACTGCCTCCCCCATCCCGAGTGCAGCCTGGCTCAACCCCCACTCCAGGAAAAGGCTGGCACCACCCCTGCCACCAGCCCACAGTGGCAGCCCGCCCTTGCACTGTGCACAGATCTGGGGGTCACACACCCCCTCATGCTTTCCTGGGTGTGTGCAATGGTGGGAGCTGCCTCACCCCCTGGATGAGCCGTGGCTTTGTCCCATACCCTGCCCTGCCCCGGCTGTGCAGCACCTGCCCCTGCCCCATTGCCAGCCCCTCTCCCTCCCTCACCATGGGAGCCTCAATTTGCCCCCCATGTTCCTTCCCTCCCCTCTTGCCCCGCAACAGACTTATCAACCAGGCGCTGCCTGGCTGCATATTGGCAATTGGATTGATATGGCGCATTAAAAATCGGTCATTGGTATTGGCCCAAAAAAATCTCTATTGATGCACACCTAACTAATGTAGTTACTTCATGCAGCTTTATCAAGAACAAGACACAATCTCCTATTCATCTGATATGCCCTTGTGTGTGTGGATTGCTTTGTGTTCGATAATGACAAAGTGAATTCATTTTCTCATAGTTTTTTGTTTTTTGTTGATGATCTCATTGACAGGTGTGCCACTGCTTACATTCTCTTGGCTGAAGAAGAAGCAACAACTATTGTGGAAGCAGAGAAGCTGTTTAAGCAGGCTTTGAAAGCAGGAGAAGGCTGTTACAGACGTAGCCAGCAATTACAGCACCATGGAGCTCAGTATGAAGCTCAACACAGTAAGAGCATTTCTTCAGTACACCTGGAAGCCTCCTTTTTAAACAACACTTTTTCCATTTCCTTGCACATTGTGTAGTTATTTACTCCTCTACAAAATGAAAGTAAACAAAATCCCTCACTTTGCACAGGTATAAATGACTATACTAGGTGCAAAGCAACAGAGAATCAGACCCACTGTCTTTCATGGTAGATGGAATTTGGTCCAGCAGGTTCTGATTGTTTTATGTCTATTTTTTTGCCTGCTGTTATCTCTATCTCAGCAGTGACAGGAGTAAAGTATGGTAAGTCATCATTAGTAGTCCTTTCTCACAGTCACAGCAGGAAATCAGCAACACTTGCAATGCTAAGATGATCAGTAGGACCTAAATTTTCAAAAGTGTTTAGTGAATTTAGCGCCTTGTGTAAAACACTTTATATGTTTCCTGATGTTCAGGAAGTACAGGACATCCTTCTTTGGGAAAAGCAGTCTCCTTTAAGTTGTCTCAACTTGGGCATCCAAAATAGTTAGCTATTTTGAAGGGTTAGACTGATATTGTTGCTGGTTACTACGTGAGTAATAATGCTGAGGTGTGGGCAAGAAACTTTGTCTAGAAGAAATAAATGTTTGCGAGCAGTATCTATTTCTTATCCTGTGCATCAGCTATAAGATTTGCTTCGTGCCACCTGTAAAATAAACTTTGGATCTTAAAGCTATGTAGACCTGTTCACCAGGGTCCTATTGATAAATACAAGGCTGTTTCAGAAATTAATGGCAAAATGGCTGCCCACACTGTATGTCTGCAACAAAGTGGGAAACTACGCAGCAGTGTGGAACAGTGATGGTAGTATTGTTGAACAAAGTCATCATTTAAGACTATGTAGAGAAGTGATATGGCCTCAGAATATGTCATCACACACAAAATATTGTTATTTTGAAATTGCTGTTCGTTTCTGAAATACTCTGAAAAATGTCCTGATGTGGTAGTACAAAAACACAAAATAAAATGAGGAAAAAAACAATTGGAGTAAGATGGAGCATTTATCTAAACTTTTAAAAATAAAGTTATGTTAAACATGTATTTAACTTCAGTAAGACCATAAGCTGATCTGCCAGAAATAGAATGTTTCTTAGTTGCTTCATATACTTAGCAATGCATAAAATAAATTGCTGCCACCAAAAATAAATGTTCTATTCTACAGTGCCACAGCTGTTTCTGTCCTATGAATGTCTGTCCCAAGCAAAGCAAAAAAACTAAAAAAGAATATAAATATGAATACTAATATAATAGGGTGTGCTTTAGTTCCTTAGGGCCCAAACTCACATAACTGGAAGACTGAATTTCAACTTTGTGCACAGTGGAATTTTCTGTAGAGCTCTCCCAACTTTGGTTCCAAACACATGAAATGGGAAGTTCCCTAAAGCTTCTGATATAAAATAATATCCTTACTAGATATAATATAAAAAATAATATTTTAATATTATTACTATTATTTAAAATAATATTTAGGATGATACTTATTCAATGCTTTGTTAATTTTTTGAGAAAATGGGAATTTACAGTACCCAAGCTCTCCAAGCATTTTTAGACTTAAGAAGATTTATCATTGCCTATGAAACCTTTATTCAGCTCCTTGGTGCATCCATCCTGTACACTGAAGGTCTACAAAAAATAGGCAGGTACTTAAAGATTGAGTCCTAAGGTATGTATACAAGGGAGTTCAAATAATGTTATCCAGGCAACCAGGTATTTCTTAAGTTTTGAGTGTTTGACTTTTACAGTCCCAAATAGGCTGTGTTCAGGGGTCTGGCAGTTGCTCAGTGGACAGGAACAGTCAATCTCCTGTCTCATTTCTCTCTGTCCAGCCATACTTTTCCACCACAAGCAAGGGAAGTCCTAGTTCATTTTCCCAGGTGCTGCCCCCAAGGTAGGAAGGTCAGAATTATGCTGATCATATGATGGATTTGTCATCTTGAGGATGACTGCTCAGCTTAGATCTGAGTGATGGGTCTGGAAGGAGAGCACAGCCCAGCCACCCTTCCACTTAAATTGTTCTGGGGTTCTAGGCTCCCCAGGCTTTTAGTTCTGCTGGTACTGTTACACTGCTAGTGGCATTCACTCAGTCTTAGAATCTTCAGGTTCATTTGTTATTTTATCAGGCTCCCAAAATGTTTGTGAAGGAAAGGACTATGTCAGTGTTTTATGCATTTCTAGGAATATGAAACAACTAAGAAACATTCTATTTCTGGCAGATGAACTATTTCTGCCTTATTGAAGTTTAAATACATTTTAACATAACTTTATTCAAACGATGGAGGCCTGAGAGCTTTGTACAGAAAAGATCATAAGAACCATTACAAGGGGAAGTGTCAAAAGTTAAGATTCTGTATTACAGAGGTGCACCGATACATCGGTTCATATTATATTAGCACCAATAAAAGGAAAATTTACATTATGAGCAATCAGGTTTTTTTAGCTGATATGGCTGATTTATGTTGCCAATAAATGCTGCATGCACGTGCACAGCTGCAGCATGTACGTGGCCATGAGTGCAGCCTGGCGGCTTGGAGAGCAGTTTCTGGCTGGTAAGTCTGTGTGGGGCACAGATCGAGGTCCATGCAGTGAGGGAGGGATTGGGGCTTGGCAGGGGTAGGGGCAGGCACTGCCTAGTCTGGGTGAGGCAGGGTGCAGGGTGGATCTGGCAGCTCATCTGTGTGGGGAAGCAGGGAGGCAAAGGTGGCTCCCACCACTTTGTGCACTCTCAGAGGAGGCATGGGGGGCATGTGCCCACCCAGGTCTGTACCCAGGTCAAGCCTGCTGTGCACTCATGGTCGAGGTTGATCCAGCCTCTTTCCAGTGACTGCACTCAGGCTGGGTGGTATGGGGCTGGGGGTGGCAGCTCTGGAAGGGGGCCTGTGGTGAATTTTGGGGTGGCTCTAGCCCCCCCCCCAGTAGTCTCCCCTTCCAGCACCACCACCACCCACACCGCCCTGCCCAGCCTGAGCACGGAGGCCAGGAAGAGGCTGGAGGACCCCCAGCCCAGAGCACACAATGGGCAGTCAACCCTTGCCCCATGCACAGATCCAGGGGACGTGTGTTCCCCATGCCTCTCCTGGGGTGCGCCCAGTGGTAGGAGCTGCCCCTCCCTCCCTGTCCCCCCACACCCCCAGGATGAGCTGCCAGTTCTGTCCCATGCCTCGCCCTACCCTAGCTGGGCAGCACCTGCTCCTGCTCCAGGCCCATTCCATCACTGCAGGGGCCTCGATCTGCGCCCCCATGCCCCTTCCCCCCAATAGACTTACCAGCTGGACACTGCTCTCCAAGCTGCCAGGCTGCATATCAGCAGTTGGATCAGTATTGATGGACATGGCTGGTCAATAATCAGCCACTAGTATTGGCCCAAAAAACTTTTATCGGTACACTATATTAGCTACTATATTAGCTTCCTCTCTAATAGAGTAAATGTGGATTAGCTCCTCATTTTTTTTTAAAAAGCCATTTAAAAATTAAGACAGTCAGCTCCCCAATAGCAACCAGGATGCTCACCTGGTCAAGCTGTTTAACACAGCTGGGGCAATAATAGCTGTCTAACCAAACTGGAATGTAGTAGTTCAAATGCTGGCAGTGACTGGCTACTAATATTGCCTAATATTGCCAGATGAGCCAAAGAATTTGGAGTACATCCAAGAGAAATTTTAGGGAAACTTTCTACTTTTCTGAGGCCAAGCTTGCTAAGATGTGATATCAATGGGCTTGCTACAGTTACACATATTGTAAATTTTTTAAATTGTTTTTTTATGCAAAAACTAGGAAAGGACATACAACCAAATTTAGCTTTTTTGGTCACAAGAAAAGGTGAACATAACTCATTTTTCCCAATCTTTAAACTATGGATAAGAGTTCCTTACCTCACAGAAATATTATAAAGCTTAATACATCAACAAGTGAAACACTGTTGAAGACCTATGCACCATTTCTTAAAATCTGTGATGGCTGTAAAACATGTGGGACCTTTGCATGGGGGTTAATTTTAGGGCAGCTGTCAATCTTCTGGATCACAGTATATACATAGAAGTCAGTGTGCCTGATGAATCCACTTGTATGCAGTCCTGCAACCATCATACTGAGACCTTCAATGCATACACCTAGGCAAGAGTAGGATGAAGTTGAGGCTACCCAAAACCTATCATCCTCCCTTTAGACTGTTGTACAGAGTCCAGAGGCCAGATTAAGTCCAAATGTTCAGTGCCTCAGTGGTTGTAGCTTGTGCCAGAGAGCAACAGAACTGCTGCTGACTGCCTAACTCAGGGCTGGGCAATTATTTGGGCTGGAGGGCCACTTAGTGAGTCTTAGTGAACTGTTGCAGGCCAGGCGGGGGAGGTGGTGCTGACCCATCTGGCGTGTTGGGGCAGGTGCCGATGTGGCTGGTGGGGGCTGGTGCTAGACCAGTTTGGGTGGGGAGGGAGCAATTGGTTCTATCCACCCGTGAGCTGTCTGCCCTGAGCCCACTGCCAGGGGCACTAGACAGAGTGGGCGAACAGGCAGGGTCTCCATGGAGACTGGCCTGGGACCCCAGTGGGCAGGGCGCACTCAGCTGGGTGGATGAGATAGGGCCATGGGTAGGCAGGGAGTGCGTGGTATCCAGGAATGAGATGGGTGGGCAGGGCTGAGGCTCGGGCTGGGATCACGGGGTGATGACAGTGCGGGGCTGGGGCAGAGCCATGATCTCCCCTCCCCCCCAGTTCTGTGATAGACACTGCTCCCTGCTTGCCCATGGCCCCATCCTCACTGCCTGGATGAGCGCAGCCTTGCCAACTGGGGTCTGAGGCCTGTTTCCATGGAGACCCTACCCAGCCTGTCTGTCCAGCACCCCCAGCAGTGGTTGTGGGTCAGACTGGCAGTGGCAGCCAGGCAGGGAGTCCGGATGCTGCACCTCCTTCACCACGCTGTGTACCTAGATGTGGCAGGACTGGCTGCATGTGCCACGGCCCGAGATGCCTACTGTGCATGGGCCAGGTGGTACTGAGGGATCTGCCATGAGCTAAATTAAATCCCTTGGCAGGCCAGATTTAGTCCATGGGCTGTATTTGCCCACCCCTGGCCAAATGAACAAGGGCATGCATCCGTCAGGGTGATGTCTCTTAGCCTTTCTCCAACCAAGGAGCACCCCCAAGGCAGTGGGAGTTGGGTTTTGAGGCATGCTATATTCACCTTACTCTGGAGTTTGCAGCATTGTGATATTTTATAGGAGCTACCCTGCCAGTAGCCCCACCATGTTGCCACCAGGCTCTCTAGTTGGATGCTCTCTAGTCTACCATCATACCCAGGACTATAATACAAAATATGCATTACTCAGTTTTTTATGGCTTTCATTAATCTTTTGGCGTGGAAAGATATAAGAATGTTAAAGGTTTCCCTTGATTTATGTGGTACATGCATTCCTGTAAAACTGTGCATAAATCAGATTTGCATAAAGGGAACCCAGTTTACAATGTAAGAAATAAGTGATACATTCCCATGGTTATGAAAGAGAGAGGGAATAAGGCTGAGTCTTGGGAAAGGGTGGGGAGAGGGGTGCAGCTCAGCCCGTCAGCCACTCCCAGGGCTGCAGCAGGGAGCAAAGCAGAGGAAACCATGAGTAGGTGCAGGACAGGGGTTACTTGCACCCCAGGAGGGCTGCGAGCTGGTGGGCTGTGTTGGGCTCTTCCCTGGGGGCGTGTGCCCCCAGATCAGTGTGCAGGAGGAGAGCATGCTGTCACTGCAGGCTGGGGCTGGCAGTGCAACTGGGTTCTTCCTGGTGCTCATGTTGGGCCACGATGATGGGTATGGGGCTGCTGCCACTCCAAAATTTGCTGTAGCCCCCCCCCAACCTGCCCTCGCAGTGCCACTGCCAAGTGCCAGGAAGAGTAGCCTGCAGTAGCAGCCTGCTTTCTCCCACACGCAGTTCCAGGGGCATGTGCCCTCCTGGGAAGAGCCTGGCACAGCCTCCCAGCCTGCAGCCCTCCCAGGGCACGCATAGCAGCAAGAGCTACCCCCACCCCTCATCCCGCACACCACACCCATTCACAGTTTCTTATACTTTGCTGCCTGCTGCAGCCCTGGGAGCAGCCAGCGGGCTGCGCTGTACCCCTCCCCTTGTCCTTTCCCCTATAGACTTACTTAGCTGCGCTTTGGGCCTCTGCTTGTCCCCACTCACCCCAGCCCCTGCTGCAGTGGCCCCAGGAGCACCATGGCATGGCGCAGCCCAGGACCTGGGGTGAATGGGCACAAGCGGAGCCCCAGAGGTGATTGTGTAAGAGTTAATTTACCTTGCATAAGGCAAATTTGGGGTATAAAAATGGGTCATCACATAAAAGCAAAATTGCATGTACAGAACCCACATAAATTAAGGGACACCTGTACTTATTTACAAGAGGGGTTCATGATCTCATTTCTTGAACACTAGCACATGCCTACATATGTGAATGTGCACATACATTCTCTCACACTCAAGGTATTTTTTACAATATGCAACGATTTTCAAGAATGATTTGGGATGGCTACATTTTTGGGTCTCCAATCTAAGACATTTTGATGCGGGCTGCTGTTTAGAAAGTAACACACCCTTTAAGGCGTCTCAGGTTAGGCATCCAAAATCTCTAGTCACTTTTGAAAATCCTGGCCTAAAGAGCTATCTTGATTTCATAATAGGTAAATATATTTGACCTTTCCTTCAATCAGCTTAATTATGAATCCCAGTTTGAAAAGTATACCTGTTAGTTACACTATATAAAGGGACTGAAAACAGATGTAACTGATAAGCCTTTTATTAAATATATAGAAATCTATACAGAGATAAGAAATTACATAATATAAAATACAGCTGAATGAAAGCCTTATTCTGCTTTATTTATTTTCTCTTCTAAAATCAAACCTTTCAACCTCTTGTTTAATCTATCTGAAAAATATAATCTCCCTTTAAAATAATTTGTAGGTACTTGGAATGTTTTCAGCAGACATCTTGTTCTTATTATAAGTGAGTAAAAAACGTTAGAACCGTACGCTAAAATCTTTGCAGACTGCATATTATACAAAAAAAATAATCTGTAGCAGGTGTGTTATATTTCTCAGATTATTAACTATATGCACATTTCCTGTAGGTTGAAAAGCAAGTTAAAAATCTGTACTATAACGATAGTGAGAGAATGGTCCTCGAGTTTTACAAAGAGAATAAGAATTCTCTTCCAAGAGAGCTATTGCTGTGGCTGTTTGCTTTCTTTGATGCCTTTTTTGGTATCTTGTCATTTTCCTTTCTCTTGGAATGCTATATCTGCATCCTGTTACACTGGCATGCATAACTGGCTGCTTTTGGGGCCTGAAGGAGATCATCACCACAAGAAATAAGACAACAGTTGCATAAAACAGAGGCTGAAGATGAATTTCCACTGTTATTATCAGGGAAAAGGGACTTTTATACCTAAAAGTTCACTTTACTCAATTTCCTAATAATCCAGGCAAAGCCAAATGCAAAAGTCAGTGGCTGCTGTGTATCAGCCTCCTTCCCTTACAAAGTACTGAATGGTATATTTTGAGAATTAGACAAGAAGAGCAGTTGGCTGCACATTTTATTTTATGTATTTCTTGAGTAGTCTTTACTCTTATGACCGCATATAACATACCCAAATGGTCTTGCTTTTAGAAATTTTCTGCACCTTGAATTCTGATTGCTTTTCACAAACACGGATTATTAGACAAGTGTGGAGCCAAACATGCTGTCATTGATGCCAATGTATATCTGCACTGGTTTCATTAACTTTAGTAAAGATGTATCACATTTGGGTCATGTCTAGACCCATGTGACCTACTGTAGAATTTGGCCCAGGCTAGTTATTAAATGTCTCAGTGCCCTTGGTAATCAGCAATAAGAAGAATGCTGAGGGGGCACTGTGGGCTGGTAATGTCAAATGGACCTTTATCCGAATCAGAATCATAGAGAAGTAGAGCTGGAAGGGACCTTAATAGGTCATCTAGTCTAACCCCCTGCCTGAGGCAGTATTGTCCCTGTCCAAACCATCCCATATAAATCCTTTGTCTAATACAGTCAACTCTGGCACAACAAAAGACATAATGTCCTAATCAGCCACACGTAAAGCAGGGGGACCATGGCAGTCAATGTCCTGTTGCTGCAAATATTGTTAAAAGTACAGTCAAGATCCCAGGAAGAAAGCTGCATCCCTGCTACAGAGGAAAGCAAAACTCCCTACATTCTTTACCAATTTGATCGTGGGGAAAAATTCCTTCCTGATCCCAAATATGGCAGTTGGTCTTAATAGAGGGGCAGGAAACTCTGGGTTGAAGTCTTAGCAGGAGCACAGGCATATCCCAGGTACTATCTCCAGCCTTGGCTGCAGCCAACACCCAATGTCTCTGAGGAAGGCTTAAAAAAAATCCTGACACATGTAGCAGCAGGGGGTGGGAGGGCAGGGGCTTGGCTTGTTGCTGCATCCCAGCCCCATGCAGCAACAAGCCAAGCCCAGAAGTTTGGAAAATACCCATAGTAGTATATAGGCATACCTTGACCTAGGAGGTCATCCCTGACCAATGTCTGTTTTAGTTGTAATTATGTTTATTTTCCCCTTCTACAGGACGGGATACCAATGTCCTAGTATACATCAAAAGAAGGCTGGCAATGTGTGCAAGAAAGCTGGGGAGGACCAGAGAAGCAGTCAAAATGATGAGAGATGTGAGTTGACAGTTTCATGTAACTCTGTACTTTGAAAACAGTAACACAGAAAGCAATTATTTTTTGCCTTCAGGTAAACACACAACCTTCCTGCATATAATACTTCTGATTATTTTCCTAGGTGGACTGTGTATATAGATTCAGCTGAAAGACTATTTTTGATGGTGCACAGTCAAGTACACAAAGGTTAAAAAATATCAGAATTAAAGTAGCCTTAACAGTTTGAGCTCATCCGTATTTTGTGTATGCATTTTACTGAAGTCTCTACTTAAATGAGCATGTTTGTTCCAGGGAACCCCTGCTTCATTCACTACACAGAGTGAGTTGCTTACTCAATGAAAAACTATACAATATTTTTTCTCTCCTCGATGAATGCGCCACACATGTACTTTATTTTCTACACACCTTACTCTGAAAATAAAATAATTTCTTCCCGGGTTTTTCTGTGGTACTCATTATTTCTGAGGGCTTTGGAAACCATTCAGTATTAGTAGTTGAAAATTCTTGGCACCCCTTCCTTATATAAAGACCTTTTATACATGTAGAGAGGTCAAAAGTGTCCATTAAGTGCACAGTTGGAAACACCCAGGAGGAATACTTACTAATACTTCTTCCTTCATTCTTTTACTTTGTAGATGCCAGCAAGGCACTACTGAGAGCACAGGAGAGTTTTTGTGGTCTTGTTGGTTATGCAAAGTGTTTTAGTGGTCTGTGCATGTGAGGAGGAATGGTTGGAGGGAAAGCTTAGGCTGCTCAGGCTGAGCAACCTCAGGACCTAATGGTCTTAGTCACACTCAGGAAGACAGAACAGGCGTGGTTCAGGCAGCCCAGCCCATAGGAGCTGGGAAACTGGGCTAAAGCATATATACTGAAAATGAAATCTTTGGAGTAATGGCTGTTAAGCTTTAAATAGTATAAACAAACTATGGACAAGAATATCTAGTTTCTAACAAACACATGACCAAAGGCATTTTCAGTGCCTTCCACTGCAACCTTCAATCAATTTCATGAACAGATCAGAAATATAGCACTGTTTTATGTATGTATTGGTTATACTGGGAAGGTATAATGCTTGTCCTCATGGATTGAGAAGGAAGTATATGGAATATATTTGTATTGTGCATATTGCCACAATGTAGCGAAAGGAGCCTTTTTGTTGCAGTTCAACAAAAAGAATTGTCTGTGCGAAACGGAACAATATGTGAGTCTCTTGGATTTCATCCTATGGCTAATGTCATTTTTGAAGCATGAATTGTATACTGACAAATAAGGATCTCATGTGAACCACAAAAGATTCCAGAAAGGAAGCTGTGAAGTCCTCATTTATTTTATCTTGTAAATATCAAGAAGGTTGTAGAGACAGAACTGAACTTGAAGTCTAGGTGCCCTGCATTTTTTTCCCTAATGGCCGCTAGGCCAGTTTGTAGGAAGTTGGTTTTGCCATTTTTACTACCTGTTCGGAGGGATACTGAAGGCTGGGCCAGTCCTTTAATATGACTGAAACCATCTTGAGATCACAACCCCAGTGTATTGGCATCAAAAGGCAGGCCAACCCAACTTTTTAGCTGCTTTCGTCTGGCTGTGCCATACAGCAAGGTGGAAGTTTAGTTATTTATTTCCTAGATTTCTAGAGTTGGAAGGGACCTGGCAGATCATTGGGTCCAACCCCCTGCTCCAGGCAGGAAAGAGTGCTGGGGCTAAGTAACACCAACCAGATGTCTATCCAATCTCTTCTTGAACACCTCCAAGGTAGGGGAAAACACCACCTCCCTTGGAAGCCCATTCCTTATTATGGCAACACTCACTGTAAATAATTACTTCCTTATGTCCAATCTAAATCTGCTCTCCTTCAGTTTGTCGCCATTATTTCTGGTAACCCCGAGGGGTGCCCTGGTAAACAGAATGCTCCCTATTCCCTGCTGGGCCCCCCCAGTGAGTTTGTAGACAGCCGCAAGATCGCTTCTCAGCCTTCTCTTGCAGAGGCTGAAGAGATTCAGGTCCCTCAGTCTGTCTTCATAGGGTCTTACCTGCAGGCCCTCAACCATATGAGTAGCTCTCCTTTGGATCCTCCCAAGGTTATCTACATCCCTCTTGAAGTGCGGCGCCCAAAACTAGACTCAGTACTCCATCTGCGGCCTCACCAGTGCTGCATAGAGGGGAATTATCACTTCCCTAGACCTGCTCGTGATCCACCTACAAGAAAGAGTGTGGTTAGCTTTGCTTATTGCTCATGTTCATTTTTGCGTCAACTAGGACTCCGAGATCTCTTTCCACTGCTGTGGTGCTCAGAATGGTACCTCCCAGTCTATGGGTGTGTTGGAGATTCTTTCTCCCCAGGTGCAGCACCTTGCATTTATCCTTGTTAAATTGTATCCTATTCTGATCTGCCCACTTCCCCAGTCTGTCCAAATCTGCCTGAATTCACTCCCTGCCCTCCAGTGTGTTAATTATCCCATAGTTTAGTGTTGTCTGCAAATTTGAACACGGTGTTTTCAACACCTTCATCCAAATCACTGATAAAGATATTAAACAGCACTTGTCCAAGGACAGAGCCTTGGGGGACACCACTACCCACATCCCTCCAGGGGGGAACTGACCCATCCAGCACTACTCTCTGGAGGCCCCTGCTACACATTGTATATATGACACAATTAACTGGTCAGTTGTGCAATAAATTTAGACCTGCCACATGTGGAAAGTAATTATCACATAATGAACTGGTTAATTGCACAATAAATTTAGACCAACCACTCATGCAAAGTAATTATCACATAATAAAAATGATTATCCAGCTATAAAAAGAGCCAATCAACTATAAAGTTAGTGCTTTAAAATGTGTAACAACTCTATAGCTAATTTCTACCCAGTTTTAATTTGAATGTGTATCAGGGTCCTGAAAGGGATAAATTCAATCTTGATATCCCTTCATGGGAGATATGGATGGTATTTTTATGAGGAGGGTATAAAAACTTCTTATAATATTGATGGGTTATACGTGATTAATGGGAATAGAAGGGGATTTATTTATCCTGAAAGTGCCCTTTCAATGTAGTCTTAATACTCTTTTGAATTTGAATGTCGTGAGAGAGGGAGTGGAGGCCCCGTTTGTAGCTGAAAGATTGAAACCAGATTTTTCAAGATGAGGAACACAAAGAATATGAAGTGTCAAGAGGTGCATGACACCATCTGAGAAATATGATTAGCATACGGTAAATCCTTGACACTTTGAGAAAATAAAAAAGGTAGAGGAAGATTAATTTATTGCACATATGAGGCCATTGTGGTAATATTGCTGATGGGTTATTTTGTATTGTTTGAATTCTATGTAAACAAAGACCTGGTAAATGAACTATCATTGTTTTAAATACGATTTTGAGTTTAAATAAATACACAGATTGGTAGTGGAATGAATATGTTACATAATATTTAATTGAAAATACTTCTGTTGTATATTAAAAAGGAGGAGTTGCTGGTCAGTTATTAATCTGTTGCTACGGACTGCTGAGTAAAATACTCTGCTGATGTTAACTTGGAGACAATGTTGCATTGCAACTCATTTGAAGAACCTGAATTGTTTTGATGATGGTGTGCTACTTTGATTTGGTTCATTGACTTTATTAGAAATACTAAGACAGACAAATTACATAGAAAAGATACGTAATTAGATTATATGTAGGTATTACTTTATTTATACATCTGATGAAAGACTATTTATTGTGTTTCTAGTGTAGAAGCCAGCACCCTGTCATTTTTATGTACAGTGTGCTAAATGATCTCACTTAAGTTATCACACATCTGGAGCAACTCCACTGCAGTCCATGGAGGTATTCCAGATTTATTCCAGTCCATATAGAATAGGGCCCCATGCACATAGGATAGACAAAATGGCTCAGAAATCTTATCAGCCTTAATGACAGCTCAATCTGAAAAGCCTGTTGTTTGATTTGTAATGTTGCATGTGTAAAAAGGTTTTAATAATGAGTGTTCTGAGGGAGTTAGTTTAATTTGGCAAGAGGTGACATGATGGTGGCTGATCCTCTAAGGTGCTAAAATAAAGTCTTCATGATTCATGCTGCAGCTTTGCCTTTGTGCACTTTTGAACTCACAGGGTAACAGAAAAATCGTGAGACAAGTTGAACATTTTCTCATCTTGACTGCATAGTGATTTGAATGATGTAGACACCTTTGACTGCCCACCTTGAATGACCAGGAAATCAGCTGGAGATGGCCTTTGGCTTGAGTTCAGAGCAGGGTTTGACTCCTGCAGCTGGAACTGCAGTGAAATGCATTACTCTGCATTGTGCATGTATACTTTTATATTAGGTGGTGAACACTGGTGCAGGGGTTACTAAGGACATGAACTAGTATTCATTCCTACTGGAGGAAATTTCTGAGTCCCCAAAGCTCTCTGTTTGCTCCCTAGATCAGAATTCCCCAGCCTGAGTAGTAGGCGAGGGCTTTGCAGACTGGAAGGGGAGCGTACAAGCGTTCTTTTTTGTGAGATATTCTAGGTCAGGGCGGTCAATTATTTTGGGCAGAGGGCTGCTTTACTGAGTTTTGGCAAGCCATCAAGGGCCACATGACAGTTAGCTAGGGGCAGATAAATATTAATTTTCTAAAATTTTTAGGGGCCCTGCAGGCTGGATAGAATGGCCTGGTGGGCCGCATGTGGCCCGTGGGCTGCATTTTGCCCACCCCTATTCTAGGTGGACACCTGCAAGATCTTTCTCCCAGAGGTGGCATGTTTCTCCTAGCAGAATTTGACTGGCATTCAGGAATGTCTGAAAGCTAAAAAGGAGGCATACGCCTAATGGAAGGGAGGGGCCGTCATTGCTTGAGACTGTAGTGGGGCTGTTAGGAAGGCTAAGGCAAAGACAGAACTAGGACTAGTGACCAGGATCAAAGATAACAAGAAGTCCTTTTTTAAATACATAGGGAGTAAAAAGAAGGCACCGGGTAACGTGGGGCCCCTGCAGGACACGCTTGACAATCTGGTGGTTGGACCAGATGATCAAGCTGACCGCTTTAACAAATTCTTTGCCTTCATTTTTCTGAGCAGGGACCCGGACATTGTCCTAACCGGGATTCTGGACGGACTCAGGAAAGGCACCGCCAGGGCTAGGGTCAGGGAGGACCTAGTTAGGGAACTTCTGGTGGGGCTGGATGTATTCAAATCAACAGGTCCAGATGATCTCCACCCCAGAGTGCTGAGGTAATTGGCAGAGGTCATTGCGGGACCCATGGCACAGCTTTATGAGCACTCATAGTGCTCTGGTGTGGTGCCAGAGGACTGGAAAAGGGCCAATGTGGTCCCCATTTTCAAAAAAGAGAGGAAGGAGGACGCAGGAAGCTATAGGCCTGTTAGTCTTACCTCAGTACTGGGGAAGCTCTTTGAGAAAATTATCCAGCTGCGAAAGACCAGCAGGGGAGATTATGCTTAGAGGCAACCAACATGGGTTCATTAGGGGCAGGTCCTGTCAGACCAACCTGGTTGCCTTCTACAACCAGGTCACAAAATCCTTGGATGCAGGTTTCGCAGTGGATGTAGTCTTTCTGGACTTTAGGAAGGCCTTCAACGCTGTCTCTCACCCCATTCTCATTTAAAAATTAGGCAACTGTGGCATCGATGCCTACACAGTCAGATGGGTCACAAATTAGCTGTAGGGCCACACCCAGAGAGTAGTGATGGATGGGTCATTTTTGACCTGGAGGGAAGTAGGCAATGGAGCCCCCCAGGGCTCGGTCCTCAGGCCCGCACTGTTCAACATCTTTATCAGCGACTTGGACGAGTGGGTGAAAAGCACCTTGTTCAAATTCGTGGATGACACTAAGATGTGGGAAGAGGTGGGCACACTAGAAGAGAGGGACAGGCTACAACTAGATCTGGACAGGTTACAGGGGTAGGTAGATGGGAATAGGATAGGTTTCAATACTGACAAATGCAAGGTACTGCAACTAGGGAGAAAGAACCAGCAGCATACCTATAGGCTGGGGAACTCCCTTCTCATCAGCACAGTGGCAGAAAAGCATCTTGGAGTTGCTATTGATTCCAAGATGAACGTGGGCCGCCAATGTGAGGACGCAGTCAGTAAGGCTAACTGCGTCTTGTCATGGTAGATAGTCCCAGTTGTAGCCAGCCTACCAGAGGCATGACACGGATGGGCACACGTCGCACCCCAAGGGTCCCCTCGGGCTCTGCGGCCGCCGCCTCTGGCACCTCAGAGATGGCCACTGAGACGGAGCCCTTGGTTCCACGCTCCATGCAGACGGGGCCCCTGGCTCTTGGCTGCGGGGGCTGCCTGTCCCTTTTTCAGGCTCTGGTGGCCAGGAGCATGGACACCTCCCTCTGTGGGGTCTGCTCCCTTTTGGGGTCTCTGGTGCATCAGCTGGAGGAGTTCCAGGCCACAGTCCAGAGACTGCGTGCCATCAGGGACTGTGAGCAGGAGATTGACTCCTACTGCCACGCCCTTCTCCCCCGGAAGCTGGAGGGTAGACCATGGTCTCCTTCCAGGACAAAGGAGGACTCCAGGACCTCCCACTCCGTCCAGTCAGGGGCATGGACCAAGGTGGCCCCCGCCCTGCTGGAGCTTAGCAACAGGTATGCACCTCTTGCTGCTCCAGCAGAGCCTGCTGAGTTGCCAGCTCCCACAGGCAACACAGGCTCAACTGCAGCTACAGCCCCTGCTCTTCCCAAGACAAAACATAAGGTATTTGTTGTGAGAGACTGCATCCTGAAGGGGACTGAGGGGGCAATCTGCCACTCCGACCCCTTAGCCCAGGAAGTCTCCTGCTTCCCGGGGGCCCGCATCAGGGACATTGTAGAGAAGATCCCAAAGCTCCTGCAGCCCACAGACCACTATCCTATGCTTCTTATTCATATGGGCACCAATGACATGACTCGGAGCGCTTCCAGCTGGGTCATGAGGTGCTACAGGAATTTGGGAGCAGGGCTAAAGGGTCTGGGGGCACAGGTGGTGTTCTCATCAATCCTCCCAGTCTTGGGCTATGGGCTGAGGAGGGAGAGGAGGATTCACGTAGTGAACCAAAGACTG
>NW_017728931.1:99806643-99816301 GCF_001723895.1 Crocodylus porosus
CCTTGGACCCATATTGTTCAACATCTTCATTAATGATGTGGACATTGAAGTCAGGAGTGGACTGGCCAAATTCACCGATGACGCCAAACTTTGGGGCAAAGCATCCACACCAGAAGACAGGCGGGTGACCCAGGCTGACCTGGACAGGCTCATCAAAAGGTCGGATGAGAACCTGATGGTGTTTAACACTGAAAAATGCAAGGTTCTCCACCTTGGGGGAAAAAACCCTGCAGCATCCTTATAAGCTCGGCAATGCTACGCTGGCTAGCACTGCGGAAGAAAGAGACTTGGGGGTCATCACTGGCCACAAGATGAACATGAGCCTGCAGTGTGATGCTGTGCCTGGTAAGGTGACTAAAACGCTGGTTTGCATCCACAGATGCTTCTCAAGCAAACCAGAATGTCCTTCTCCCCCTGTACTCTGCCTTGGTGAGGCCACAACTGGAGTATTGCATCCAGTTTTGGGCTCCACAATTCAAAAAGGATGTGAAGAGGCTTGAGAGAGTCCAGAGAAGAGCCACACGCATGATCAGAGGTCAGGAAAACAGACCTTACGATGACAGTCTGAGAGCCATGGGGCTCTTTAGCTTGGAAAAGCGCAGGCTCAGGGGTGATCTGATGGCCACCTATGAGTTTGTCAGGGGTGACCACCAGTATCTGGGGGAACATTTGTTCACCACAGCACCCCAAGGGATGACGAGGTCAAACGGTCATAAACTACTACAAGACCATTTCAGGCTGGACATAAGAATTTCTTTACTGTCCGAGCCCCCAAGGTCTGGAACAGCCTGCTATCGGAGGTGGTTCAAGCACATACATCGAACACCTTCAAGAGCAAATTGGATGCTTATCTTGCTGGGATCCTATGACCCCAGCTGACTTCCTGCCCTTCGGGTGGGGGGCTGGACTCGATGATCTTCCGAGGTCCCTTCCAGCCCTAATGTCTATGAAATCTATGATACATCCATAGATGCATCTTGAGCAGGTCCAAGGAGGTGATCCTCCCCACCATGCGACATTGATCAGGCCGCAGTTGGAGTACTGCATCCAGTTCTGGGTGCCACACTTCAGGAGGGATGTGGACAGCATTGAGAGGGTCCAGAGGAGGGACACTCGCATGATAAGTGGGCAGCAGGGCAGGCCCTACGAGGAGATGCTAGAGGGCCTGAACCTGTTCAGCCTCCACAAGAGAAGGCTGAGAGGGAACCTGGTGGCTGTCTATAAACTTACCAGGGGGGACCAGCGGGGAACGGAAGAGTCCCTGTTCCCCCGAGCACTACCAGGAGTAACTAGGAATAACGGCCATGAGTTGGCTGAGAGTAGGTTCAGACTAGACATCAGGAGGCGCTACTTTACAGTCAGGGTGGCTGGGATCTGGAACCAACTTCCAAGGGAAGTGGTGCTCACTCCTACCCTGAAGGTCTTCAAAAGGAGGTTAGATAATCACCTTGCCAGGGTCGTTTGACCCCAGTACTCTTTCTTGCCAATGGCAGGGGGTTGGACTTGATGACCTGCTCAGGTCCCTTCCAAACCTACCAACTATGAAATTATGACTGAATTCTTGTATGCTCCTAGTTTCTACTTGGAGAGCAGCAACTTTCTCAATAGAAACATAATGCCTGTACATGGCCTAAGGTGACTGAAAAATAAGAGTGAACCGAGAGAGTGAGGTGAATGATCTTTGAACAAATCATTGAAGTTCATGAAGATGAACAATAGTTTAGAACTGGGCTGTCCCTCTTGTAAGTAGCAGGGGATGCACGCCACAGGAGCCACACTAGTGGCAGCATACCATACACACATGTGGACAGATGTCCCTTACTCCTTTGCATTGCACACTGGCAAACTGGTGCTCTCTCACCCTGCTGCAGCCCCCACATGAGTGGTCAGGCACCTCCCTGTGCTGCACTGTGTGTGGGCAACTGCTCCCCATCCCCGCTGCAACCCTGTGCGAGCAAGCAGGTTCCTCCTCTGCACCATGTGCAGGTGGATGGGTAGCCATTCCCCCATCAACCAACACTGTGCCCACAGGCAGGCACTCCCTACTTGGATGTACCACACACGTTGGGGTGAGCACCCCCATACAGATCCCTGTCTCACCTGAAGCTCCCAGGTTCCATTGTTGTGGTGCGCTGCACAGGAGCTCCAGACTGCTGGCTCACCCAGCACTACAGGCTGTGCTGCACCTCTCCCCCCGGAGCTGGACCAGACAGTGGGAGGGCGGGGGAGCCCCAAACCCTGGCTGCTGCTGCAGTCAGAGCAGGGGACAATAGCAGCCAGGTGGGAGCCTGGGGGTTGTATGCTAACCCCTTGTGGACCTGCCGGCCATCTGTTGGACAGCCTTGATTTAGAACATATCTCAGGAAAGTGAATGTCATACATTTATCATTTAGGGATTCATTTCAAAGCCATCTGGATCCTAGGACAAGGTTTCCTTAGAAGGTGATTTATAATCATAAAAGGAGAGACAGCAGAAATCATGTCACTGCCATGACTGAGACAGGCTGAAACAAGCCCAAGTACAGGCCCTCTTCAGGAGATGAAACAAAACCAATCCCTCCACACCAGAACATTCAGTTATCAGTTCTGCCTCTTCCCAGAGGTTCTGATTTGCAACTCCTTTGTGCAAGAGCCGCAAGGCTCTTTCTTGCTTCAGACTCTTGGAATGTGGCATGGTTCCTCCACAGATGTCTGCTGTACCATTTCTGCCCCTTTCCTCTAAAATAGAAAATCCGTATGTGAAAGGACATAAAGACCATGTGTTATGTCTTCTGGGAGAAACTTCCCAGCTCTTGTGGTTCCTTGAAAGTCTCTCCTTTTCCTAAAGAAAATCAGTTACTGAGGTTGGCAGAGCAAATTAAATTTCCAGGAGCTATAGGGACTGTAGTACCTTATATTGCTTGGGGAGGAGGGCAGCTCCTGTTCACCCTCCCCTTTGGAGCACTGATCTCAGTTCCAGAACATGAGCAGGCATCAAAGTCTTCCTCACAATCCCCAGCCTGCCCTTTTCAGACCACTTGACCAGCCCATTTCAGCAACAAGTACTTCTTACAGCACCACTAAATGGGGAGTGCTTGCCCTGGAGGCTACTTTATTGTCCCTAAAGGGCAAGTATGTCTTATGAGAGTGACATTTTCTAATTTGAACGTTCTTTTCTCCAGCTGTGTCAAAGTAAAATGAATATGATAATCTGTATGAATGATGCTGTATAAAAAAAATGTTTGTATGGGTGCAAGGGCTAGGTTTGGAATAAAATTAGAACCCTTCTAAACTTTCATTACATCTGGAAGTGAATGAAAACAAAATACATTTTATGGTTACAAAATATTCATATTTTTTTAACCTCTGGCCTATCAGAACTCTTGAGTTCTGGTTTTGAGTCCTGAAGTTCTTCAGTGAGGACTTGGAGCAGATAAGGTTTTAGTAACTTTTGAGTAAATGCCTTCTAGCAAATGGAACTAGACCTTGTTGGCCCTAGAGGTCCCTTCCAGTGTTTCCAGGCTTGTATCTAGGACCAGTCCAAGCATCAAGGAGTTCACACTTTTGAAACTATGGTACCTACAGATGGACCCAGGAGTTCAGCTTTTAGGGACCTAGTTCTGAAAATGTTGCATGCATGTATGTTCTGACTGAAGTGTGCAGTGACCATATTGGGGATGAACATATTGATGCATGTCTGCAGGCATCAGACAACTTTAATGACTTAAAGCAGCTTACATTCTTAGGGAAGCATGTGCTACTAGGTGTCTGTGATGATTTGTTTTAAACACTTAGGTTGCCCTAAATATTTAAGGCGATTTAAAAGGCTGGGTTGTCTGAAGGCTTGAAAGTGGTACCATACTATCTTAAGAAGTTTTGAATAGTATTGGTCATATGCTTTGATTTCTCCCTCTCCTTCAATTCAAGACTCAAACCATTTGCTAGCATCTATTGCAAAGTGGTATTCATGGGTCTTGTTACATGTTCCACTTTGAGCTGCTCAAATGTCGATCTGTGTTATTACTAGCTTGAGTTTGGAGCAGTCGCACCTTAAAGCTAAAAACCTTCTCTGACTGTCCTCTACCTTCACAGCTGTGACTTGCCACTAGAGGGCTAGCAAGCAAGGGACCTGCCTAGGAGCTGCAGCTATGAGTTGCCACTACAGTGCTGGTGAGCCAGGACAGGCTTCTACCCCTGTTCTAGCTTGTGGGGAGGCTGAAAGATGGGTTGAGGGGAGGTGGGAACATGAAGCTGGAAGACAGAGTTAATGGGGTGGGGGTGGTAATGAAATGGGGGTGGGGAAAGTGTGGTGAAATGATGGACGTCAGCCACTGAAAGGTAAAATAAAAAGAAATAAAAAAAATTAAAAGAGAAATAGAGGAACTGCATTATAGAAGATCTAAACACCATCTACAAAGGTGGGCCTTGCAACTGAGGCTGGTTCCCTGGAGTCATGCATACCAGTGACGAGAGCCATCTGCCCCCCAGTCGCTCTCACTGGCCCTGGGATTGTGGGAGAAGTCAGAGGGGTGAAATGGCTTGAAAAGTGCAGCTCCATCCACACATCCATCTGCCTGCCTATAGCAAAATGCACTGCTCAGTGTGGGGGCGAGCAGCACAGACATGCTGGAGGACAGTGAAGGGCAGCAATCGCAGCAGTCCCCAGAGGAGCAGCCAGGAACACCACTGGTCTGAGAGATGCTGCAGTAGGTGCACGGAAGCCGGATGGAGGGAGGAGAGTGTTACATTTCTTACTCATGGGCTGTGCATCATGATGCCTCTCAAGGGATCCTGCAGCACCCTGGCTGAGAATCACTTGATATTTGCTTCTTGTTTACCAAAAAAGGTCTAAAAAATTGTTTGACCTCTGTAAGTCCTTTTTCTCCAGAAACTTGTGATAGAATAAACTTACAGTGGCACAGAAACAGCTTCTTCAAAATAAATCAGTATTTATTTGTTGAAGGTCTGCCATGATACCTTCTGTGGACCATCCTTGTTCTGCTCCTGCTCCAGGTCCAACCCCTTACTATTTTCCCTGTCATACCTTGATGTTCCCTTTCTGTTGATTGGGCTCCCGAGTCCTGGAGTGGGCTCTTGGTGCCTATCAGACCGACTCAGTCTCTGGCCTCTGGGCCCTAAATCCTCCACCAGACCCTTGCTTGCTTTTCTGCTAATGGTTCATGTACCCAGTAAAACTACTTATGCCCAGTGGGCACAAGCCAACATCAGTGGTCACAACTCATGACCCTAGTGGGCCAAACTGAAGCCTTAAGGGTTCCAGTCATGGTCTCTATTCCCTGCTGTAGCCATGCCCATGGTGTCACTTGATTATTAGGGCTGTGCGAAATTTTGGCAGCCATTTCTTATTGGAGGGGTTTCGGACAGTTTTGGCGCCCGAAACACCAAATCTGAATAGAAATAGAAGGTTCTGAAACAGGTCCAAAATGAATTGGAAGACTCCAAAATGTTTCAGAAATGTTTCAGAGAATTTCAGAGTTTCATAGCTGGGCTTGCAGGGAAACAAAAACTAAGAAGAGGGAGAGGAAAGAGAGGGGGAAGGACTGTTCTGATATTGACACCCAGCTACCAGTTCGATTCCCCAGCTCTCTGATCATTTCTCCTGTTCTTTCTGGGGGGCGCAGGCCCCCAGATCCGAATGCAGGGTTTCAGCAGGCTGCCACTGCAAGCTGGGGCCAGCAGCAGCTGCTTAGCACAGCCTGTGCTGGGCACCGGGAAGACAGCAGTGCTGCCATTGGCCCCAGCCTGCATCAGCAGCCTGCTAAATGCTTATCTTGCTGGGATCCTATGACCCCAGCTGACTTCCTGCCCTTTGGGCAGGGGGCTGGACTCGATGATCTCCCAAGGTCCCTTCCAGCCCTAATGTCTATGAAATCTATGACGCCCAGCACGCAGATCTGGGGGCCTGCTCCCCCGGGAAGAGCTGGAGGAATGTGAACAGAGAATTGGGGAATCAAACTTGGGGGCTAGGGAATCCTTGCCATGCAACCTGGCTTCACAGGGAGCAGAGATCCACACTGGGGTCTCCTCCCTGCTGCTGCTTGCTCTGTGCAGCTCCAAGTCTCTGCTCCCGGTACAGTAGGGACCAGCAGTCTTGCTCGCTGCCTTGCGCTGCTTCCCTGCCCTGCGATCTGGCATGACAGGGATCAGAGATCCACGCGGGGGGTCTCCTTGCCTGCACCAAGGGCAGCAGCCCTCCCCCTTCCCTGGATGAGCCATCCATGGCCCAGTCCTGCTCCCCACTGGGGCCCCAAGTCCCACCCGGCTGGGTAGGGCTATGCAAAGCTTCCCTTGCAGCCTGTTCAAAACAGATTCGGAGGAGATTCAGCAGAGCCGAATCTCCAAAACAGATTAGGCTGAAACGAAACAGGGCAGTGATCGGAAATACCAAAACAAATCACTGTCCTCCAGAATGGTCAAATCCAAAACGAAATCAAAACACAGCTGTTTTGCATGGCCCTATTGATTATCCTTCACTCTCCTGTGCCAGCTCCAGCCCTCTTGACTTTGGCCCACAGATTACTCTGGCTTACTCTGGCCCAGCTTCTCGGCCTTCGTCTTTATCTTTTATGGGGTCAGGCTTTAGTATGCCCCAGTCTCCCTCTTTTTCTCTCACTCTCTCTATGGTGCCCTCTCCCTGGCAGGGCCAAACCCGGAGTGTCTCTCTGCTGCCCCTGCATGGTCTTGTAACCATCCCTACAGCCACTCTCCACTGGATGTTACAATCCTGACTGCAACAAAAAAAGAAAAGAAAAGGCAGCCCATCCATATCTTCACAATACAAGGAATAAACCTGAACTAAAATCCTACCCATCCTGGGTGAATTGAGAACACAAAAAAAGGTTTCTTTGCATGCCTGCAGACTCTTCCTGTGATTTCTGGCTCTACAGTAGCCTGCCTGGGGTCTCCCCATCCTTCTCCAACTAGGGCTGAAGTGACCATGCTGGCCTGAGACCAAGCCTCTTATATCCATAACTCCCTCCTCTTTGTCCAGTCACTCGGCATGAACACAGTGGTCTCTCATTTGCACTTTCGGCCCCGCTGGGATTCACTAAACCTGTGGCAGGGCAGTTGGTGATTGTAGAGTCTGTCTCCTTTTTCCCTATGGCCACAAAGGCCCTCACAGGTTTTGCTTGTCTTCTCAGCCTTCTCCCAATAAGAGGGCAAGGATTCCCTGTTACAGGAATGCAGCATTTAGGAAGCTGTATTAAAACTGAATTTTTCCTTATGTATAATCTGTGTGTAAGCATAATATGGCTATTCATAGCCTAGATAAACTATTCTGGACCTCCCTGCTCTCTCCTGATCTTCACTCCTGCAGAGCCCTCACATACCTATATGTGTATCTTTCTGCTTACAACAGCCCTTTTTTTCTGTCCCTTTCTGCCAGTTACTTTTGGTCTTTATCTTCCCAGCCTTGGCAATATAGATGTGTAACTGCTAGTATCAGTCAGGTAGCTTCTTTATAGTTAGTAATTTAGCTTACAGCTAGTGTGTGTTGGAACTCTCCTTACTTAAAGACCCTTCTACATGTTATATCTATTGCGTGATTACTTTATTAACAGCACAATAAATTTAGACTGGCTACACATGCAAGTTAACTATTGCACCTTAAAAATGTCCAACCAACTACAAAATTACTGCTCAGAAATGTGTAATAACTTTATGTCTGGTTTCTATTCAGCTTTAATTTGCACGTGTAGGCAGTCTGCTGGTGGGAGACCACAGCTGCTGTAATCTGCCAGCCATTGCGATCTCCCAGCTATGGAGTACTCCATGCATCCCCACGACTGGGACACCACAGCAGCACCTCACAGCTGTCGGGGCTGTCCTGGCTAACCATGAGGTGCAACTGGGACCAGGAGTCCTGCACCTGATGGGGCTCTCTCTCCTAGCTGTGCCACATACACAGCTGAAACCAAGAATCCACACACCTGACAGGACTCCTGACAAGTGTTAGACTCTCAGTTCTGGCCATACATATATATCCTAAGTATTATAGTACCAATACAGTAGTGTAATTCCCATACAGATTTTACAGATACCAGTGAAAGGAACAGGTATACTAAAATCTGGGATGTAATTCCAGAGTCTGAATTGAGTTTTTCCATCTTGTTTTGTTTTTTAATTAAACCAAATCTTTAAAAATATCTTAGCATTCATGAATTCATTTGAATATGGCACACTAAATGTTTGTTGTTTTGTTGGGAGCAATAAACAATGAATAGCTGCATATTGTCTGTTGCAAAAAAATAGGAGTTCAAATAGAGGCTTTTGAGAATAAATGCGTCAACACTGGGCTTTACAAAAGATCATTCATCCACTTCCATTTTCCTCTGAGTCCCATAGCTAATTGATGCATGAAGATCATCATATTATTCACGAAGAAAACAATTTTAAGCTACAGTTTATGCCCTATATCTAGTTTAGTAAGAACTGGCTTAGTATAAAGTAGTAAATTATGGAGTATTAAGATGTATCATGGTTAAGACAGTAAGATATACAAATATATATTGGATCTCCTTTGGAAATTGCACTAATCAACATATTACAGGGAGAACACTGACTGCAAAATCTATGGCTCCACGAGATGCTGTCGCCACCTCAGTCTGCTCACAAGTTTTTCCCCCCTGTGTCACCTGTGCCCCCCCTGCACTCCCACATGTCACCTATGCCCCCACAATAGCTGCTCTCTACCACACTGCCTGGCTGCATTGCAGGCTATATGAATATGTATGTGTGTGCACATCCATGTGGCACCCCCTATCTCTGATTATCTTCCTGCTCCCCCCAGCCCTAAGCAACCTCTTGCAGGCTGGAACTCTGCCAGCCTGGAAGGGGAAACCTGCAGTTTCCCGAGTTTTTCTCTTTTAAAGGAGAAAAATCTGTTTTTCCACAGGAAAGAGAAAACCTGGCTCCCTGCTAATAAGATGCATTGGCTTTAATAGGAAACTTTTGGTTGGTAATATGGAATATTCCTTGTTAAGGCCTGGTGCATATTTTATTGATATTTAGCTGGTAACTTAGTACAAGAGAACTTTTTTTTTCTTGAATTGTGGTGTTACCATTAAAAAGGAAGCATGTAATTTTTTTCACTACAGACATTTTAAAAGAGAGATTAGAAAAGAGTTGAAAAAAAGGTGAAGTGAATTATGTGATGTAGATCTACGTCTTCTCTGAAAACAAATCTATTGACATGGAAGTAGATTGGTATCTCACACGCACAACCTCAGTAAGCATCTTAAGTCAAGGAGAGATGCACTACCCCCCTGGCATTTGTGCTTCTCTGTTCCTGGTGCTCAGAGGTAGCATGCCCCTGTTTATATGCCTGGTGGAGAGAAGGAGGGAATAGGATTCCTCTTAAGAGTCAGCTCACTTCTTCACTGCTCCTCGAAGAGAAGTGACATTTAGCCTGTAGTGAGCATCTCCAGGTTGCCTTTGTTGCAGTCTTCCACACTGTTCATTTCATTGCAGGGTCTAAAAGCTGATCTTTCTTGATGATGCTTCCATTAAAGTAGTTTTACTTTCTGGCAGATTTCTTGGAAAACCAATTCATACTATGCCTGAAAAGAATTAAAAATAAAAAATAAGCTGTATAGTCCACAACTTGAGGCTCATATATGAGTTAAGTGAACACATGTTCTCTCTAATAAACCATGTG
>NW_017728931.1:99816500-99841975 GCF_001723895.1 Crocodylus porosus
AAAACAATAGTTGATGTCAGTGAGAAGTAAAGTGAAACAGAGCAAGAAGAGTTTTACTGGCCTCAGGACATCTGTAACTAGCTGCTGCCTCTTCCATTTTCTTCTTGCATGTTAGTCTTAGTCATTCTTAAGGAGCTGGAGATGATCACTCCATCTTCCTGAGGGGCCTGTGTGTAACATGCTCATTGAGCATTACATCATTTACTTCAGGTCTGATTCTGCCATTCTTACACCTGAAAAGTAGTACCTTTCTCTGCGAAGTATATGCATGTATGTAAAAGTGCTAGACTTGGCCCTCGGGTCTTACCAGATATATTTTCTTCGTGGCAAACAAAGAAATGATGAGATTTCTATAGAAAATAAATATAACTGTAACTGCTCCATCCACCTCTCTGGTGTTTGGAGCAAGTAGTGTCTGGAACTTTTCCTAAAGCACTGCCTCAGGCAGGTGTTGCAATGTAGGCTGGGGTGAATAATGGATTTTTTTTATTCACTGGCAGCTTCAGAAAATCCAGTAACAGTTGTTTCTGTTCTGTGTGAAAATTTCAGAAATTTTCAGCGAAGTACCCTGTCAAGAATTCAGAGGGAAAGAATCAAGAATTCAGAGGGGAAGACATCATTTGTTTTCGGCAGACTTGAAACATTTTGATTATGGTAGTTTTGCTTCATAGAAGAAGCTTTAGATTTGCTATTTTTGAATTGGGAAGTGCATTTTTTAGAGAGAAGTCTATTCAAACCGAAGTACAACATAGGTTGGTGTGACAGGTGCGCCTCTTCAGGGTCCGTCTACTGGGGACCCAGCCTACCTGTTATAGGCCAACCCCCTGCCTTCTCGCCTGCCATGCCTTGTTGTTAATTGATTAATAGATGTGATTAAGCGGGAGGCTGCCCATTTACTGCCCCAATGCCAGGGGTTGCTATCTGCAGCTCCTTTTCCTCCCCTACACTGCAGCCCAAGCCTCGCTGATGGTACTGACGTTTGGTCTGGGCCTTGTTATAATTTGAGCCCCCTTGTCTTCCCTGGGTTGTCCGCAGCCTTGTCTTGCACTGCGCCCTCCCTGGTGCTGGGGTCCATGCACCCCCAATGCTGCGCCCTTTCTGCTCGCTGGGTCCCCCACGCTGCTGTGGATCCCCTATGAGGCCTCACCCAAACCTCCGGTTAGAACAGCGAACAAAACACAAGCCCCTGGGCTATAAAATAAAATCCAAACCACCCGGTTATAACATCAGTCACCCTACCGGGGAATACTCCATGCCTCAACAGTGACAGAAGCGGTTCCTGCAGACAGGCCTCTCCCCTTTGGTTGCTCTGGGAGAGCTCCTTCCCCCTTGGCAGCTGGCAGGGAACTGCCTTCCTGGCCTCACGCCTGGGACTTGTATGTGAGCCAGGCTCTGCCCCTTCCTGTCAGCTGACCTGTAACAGGTGGGTGCAGCTGGATCACTCTGGTTGCCCTGGTAACCCACAGCTGGGGCTCCCTACTCACTGCTAGGGCTCTTTCCCTAGCAGTTCCCACTCTTGTAGGAGCCAGGCATCTAAAGTGCCCTGTGACAGCTGGTTAAAAACTTGCAACAAATTTTTAAATCGGAGATGTGAAATTTGTTTATTTGATTTATAAAGATAAAAAATTAATTTTTCTCTTTTTTCTCCCCCCAAGAGGAGGGTTTTTTTCCCCCCTCTTTCATCCCCTTTGCTTTGGAAGGATCTGGAATTTCCTGACTCAATCTTATTTTCCTCCTTTTGCACATGTGCTAATATGTTAAATGACAATTAAATGACCAGAATGCAGAATTTTGAATGAAGAATGATTTTCTTCAAAATGTTAATTATTCACTTCTGTTAAATCAATATTGACATAAACCACTGCTTTACGTAGTAAATAGAAATGTCTTTCCCCCCCCCGCCACCTCAAAGCCTGCTTTTGATTCATTCTTTTGCTATGATGTTGTCATTTTATTAGCTTTTAAGTCACCATAGACCCTTGCAAGGCCATACTGGGCCTCAGTTTCTAATAAGAAATCTTCAGACTTCAGTTATAATTATAAAAAGTAAGAAGGGGCAGAAGTGTAACCTGCAACTTTTGCACCCTGAGCAGAGTTGTCTGGAGGGAAGAGAGTAAGTCTTGCCTGCTCCAGAGACTCAAAGACTGGTTCAGTGCTGCTGCCGCAGCGTCATCTCTGTACCCTTATAAGCTGCTCCTGTAGTGAAGTGTCCCAGCACTCCAGTTACTAGTACCATGGTGCAGACTCTTGGATGCTGCCAGTATGGCGCCTCTTGTAAATTGGCACCCGGGGCTGGTGCCCTGCTTTTCCCCCCTATTTACACTACTGAGAGAGGCAGTTTCTGTACTGCTCCCCATTTTAAATTTTGTAAGTCACTTATAAGATTTAAATGGTCTGAGCAGGGGCTTTGGAATTGGGCCATAGTGACCCCCCTGTATTGTATAATGGAAGGATTGGTTGTTTCATCACACTGCTGCTTCAGCGAGCATAACTCATATGATTATCAACTGGACCATGGTTAGAACATATAGCTGTTCTCTTTAGGCACAAATAAAAAGAAGGGCATATATGCTGTATCAATAACAGAAACTATGTTCCTTCTAGTGTTTACACACAACCAGAATATGATGCCTCTTCTTGTTACATATTTTTAAACAACTAAAAATTAAATTCCCTTGCACTAAAATGGTATTGGTCCTTTACTGCTTTAAATTAAAATAACATTTAAATTAAAAATACCAAAAATGTATACACTATTTAAACATTTGTCTCTTTCTATGATTCTGTAGGTAATGAGGTATATCCACCTGCAGTTCTTATAAAACTGGCTTCTATTTTATAAGCCCCTACTGTAAACATTGCCTCTGGGGGAAAAAAAAAGCAACAAAGAAACTCAGAATTCATTCTGTATATTGTGTCTTTTCTATAAGCAATTAAAAATCCCAAAGAAATTATAAAACAGCTAAATAGAATCTGATCCGATTCCTTGACTGAAAAATCCTATTATCTGACATTGTATCCAAAATTGTTTGGGTCTTTTTGTGATGAACAGTGATTGCATTTAGTAACAAATTTCCTGCACATTTAGATAAATACCAAGCCCCCTGCACCATTTGGATAAATGTGATAGATAAGCAAAGAAGACATTCCTGCTGCAAACTATCAACTGTTCATGTTCTTTTTATCCCTCAGGGTCCTGAAATTGATTTTTTTTTCTCTTTAAGAGTTTGTTATTATCTCTGTTATATGCTTCATAAATCCAGTGTGCTCTTTCAGTATCCCTGTAGGTAGCTGTGATTCTGACCAGAAGTTTGTGTTACCAGTTTAGTACAAATATACACCAGTAAAACATTGCCTTCCTTTGCAGTACTTTTGTAAGCCTCAGATTGTAGTGCAGATAGTGCTCTGGAGAGGGCCAAAATACCACTTCAGATATCACTTCAGCCTATGGCCATGTACAGACATTTAGTTGCTCTTGGGAGAATCACTGCTCTTCCTAGAGAAATCTTAAGTCTATGGATGTTCAGGATTTTTCTCCCAGAGCAAAAATGGCCATTCTAGGAGAAAAATAACCTGGGAACAACTAGAGTTAAATTGTTCCCAGGAGAATTTCTCCTGCAAGAGCAAATGTCTGTGCACATTCCTAGTTAACAGCATAAATTCACTTCAGTTACTTATGTTTGGCCCTCTGTAGAAGAATGAATTTCACCCTATATTTTGAATTACTGTTTGTCTACAAGTAGCCTCTTCCTGAATGGAATTGATTCCCTGAACCTATGTTCTTCACTGTGTGATACCTGGCTTACTACCATTTTTGGTCACTCTGGTATATTATTGCTCACAGTTAGATTATAATTTGCCTTTTCTCTCTAATTATCTTCAAAGGTGAATTAATCATCTCTTCCAATTTTTCAGACATGGTATATGGTTTTAAGTGGTCCCCCTTCCCCCCATTTTTAATTTAAGCTTTTAGGTTGACTACACACAATTTCTAATTAACTGTTATTTTGGTCTCATAATATTTTCATGTATGATGCATAATGAGCACAATGAGTGATCTTAGTGCATTATATTGTACATCATATACCAGGGACTTGTGGAAATGATGCATTTCTTTTGTATACACCTACTGAAAAACTTCTCCAAGAGGTGGGACTTCAGATAACCTCTGACCAGTGCAGAACTAAAGGACAAAGGGTTGCAAAGGTAGCTACACATGATCTTTGCATTAACCCAGGCCTAGAGCTGGTAGCGGACCCAGTTTGGCAGTGTACACATTTGAATATCTTTAAAGTTGGCCTAACTCTTATTTGGTCACCTCATCCTCCCCAAGACACTTCCATCAGTGGGCAATGGAGTTAGAATGATTCATCCACATGTGCTTACCTTGGAAAGAAATGAAACTGGTAGGGAACAGAGTTAATGTAGCCTACCCTGATTTGATGCCAATTTGGGATGCCACTATTCTGGGACAATCATTGGATAGCCATTTAGTTAATCTCTATGCAAGATATGCACTAAAGGAATGAAAGCAGAATGATGGTCAAGATCCCTTAATACCAGAGATATAATACACAACCTCTTACAAGTCCTAGATTAGCAGTTTGACATAAAAAAATGAAAGTTCTTTAACTAAATTAATTAAAATGATTCTAATTGGGTAATAGAATATAGACATTAAACTGTGCTAAAGTTTCCAGAAGATGTCAGTTGAAAAGGCAAGTGAGAAGAAATGTGAAGCTCAGTTGGCTTGTAGTCAGTAGGAGTTGCACATATATTCAAAAGTAAAATTTGGCTGTAAGTGTCCGCTAGCATTCTGAGAATCTCTGGTGTTTCTCAAAGGATCAGTCATAAAACAGATGCACTTCAGTGTCAATTTAGCACATACTAAAATAATTCCTGAGCCTCTTAACTACAGATGTTGTTGTTCATTTGTCACCGGCTGTGGATTCTTTTATAGTATTAAAATAGCATTAAGGGTCTATCTAATCTCTCTCTCTGCTACTGTCTCCTATTTTTTAACCTGGATTGGCCAAAAATATGTCTAGTAGCTATTATTAGCTTGTTACAGAGTTCTGTTTGCTATGTATGAATGAAACATAGTAATTGAGATACAAAACACAACAGGTGCAGATCTTTTTAATTTTACCATTTTGTGACTTTCCTATATATTTTCTGTTTTTTGCAAAGCCCAACAGAGACTTGCTATGTCAGATAATTTGGAAATATGTAAGCTTAGCTGAATAGGCTTGTTCAATTATACCTTTCTCTACAGTACGAAAATATCCCTTAGTCTCTTTTTGATAGGAAGTCAGTGAGGGGGAGTTGTTCAGATAAGCCTCTTTTGGGGCCCGATGGATTAAACTACAGTATATGCAAGGCTCGCTGATGTCAAAGAGGCTTTCCAGACCACACTGAAGTCCAATAGAAGTATTTCCAATGGTATCAGTGGATACTTGATGATTAAGGGCAATAAGACTGAATATTTTCAATTAGACATCGTATCTAACTCTTTTTTATTATTGTTTTTAGTTAATGAAGGAGTTTCCTCTGCTCAGTATGTTTAACATCCATGAAAACCTGCTAGAAGCTCTGCTGGAATTGCAAGCATATGCAGATGTTCAAGCAGTTTTAGCAAAGTATGATGGTAAGTCCAAATGTATCTATGTATTCTTATACATGTTGAAGACAGGAATTATTTCAGAAGAGCATTTTTAAGGTTGCAAAATCAAACACTTTAAAAAATACTAAAGTTTAAAGTAGCTTGTGTTGTTAATTCAACCCCCTTTTCTACATGTATTCTAACTCAATCTTTAATATGTGATCATGTGCTATTTTCCCCCCACCAAACCTCTTCATTGCACAGGACTAACTAGCAACTACTCCATATTTGCTTGTCTCCTCCACATACAATATGGCAACCTCATGCCTCCTTTGCTACATACTGTTCAGAATTATTATTTGAGTTCCTTCCTGGTGTGCTTTGCAGTAGTAGATGAGTCCAAAAGCACTTTCTTCACAACACAGCTGTTAAATGGAGGAGTGGAACAAGGAGCTGAGGCACTAAAAAGGTCTGAATTTGCCATGAATTTTATTTCCCCAATCTGAGATGCATAGGACCAAATTTTTCAGTTCTCATTACATTATAAAGCATTTTATGTTAAAGGTATAGCTCCCATTGAGTTCAGCTTGTACTCAGCATTTCAAGCCAGATACTAGGGTCTCAAGCTGAACACACGGTTGGTGCCCACCTGTAAAAAGTCCACTTAAGTGACTCTTTGATCATTAAATAGCCACTGGAGGCAGTGATAGAATTCAATTTTCCAGAGCCACATTTACCTGCCTTTACGAAGAGAGAGTTCACTTTTCCTGTAATACTACACCTTATTCAGGATTCATGTTCCTACTTGTCTAATACGTGAAGCAGACATCCTACAGGCTACATTTCTGGAGCAGCTCTGTTTTGTGCAACAAATAAGCCAGGAATTCTTTGGCAGATACTGTATGTGATCACACAGTTAGAGACTGCATCATACTGTCTCTGAGATGGATAAATAAAGGATAGAATGACAACTGTTTTTTCTAATATGTTCAAACTTCCTAAAGTGCTTGAATTTACACACTTAATAACATTCTTTTGTATTGTTTTTTACATGTAATTTCTTGTTTTTAAACAAATCAAGTAAAAAAACCCCCAAATTGTGTCATGTGGCATCCAAATGTACATCAGTGATCAGCCAGGGTGAAGTCCGTAGATCCACAGCATGGAACAGAATAATTGATAACTGTGGACCAGCACTGGCGGGGGATGAGAGAAGGACTTTGCCAGTGGTTTTCACAGTATTTGTTGATCCCAGAGGGGTGAGAAGATTCTGGAATCTTGTTTTCCATTTCAGACTCTGGAGAAGAGTGTTTTAGTGGGCACCCTTCTGTCTTTTTTCTCAAATATTTCTGTCCCAACCTCTAGTTTTCCCCAGTCATCCCCGCTCTAGTTCCTTCTCCTAATTCTGTTCTTGTTGCCAGCTGAGCCCCAATCTTCACCCCGTCAGCTTCTCATTCTCATTTCAGTCCAAGTCTCTTTACCCCGACAGTGCTAGTTTCCCATCTGAGCTTGCTGGCCAGTTCCCAGGTGGCATGCCTGCCCAATTTTAGTTCTCCCCTCTTGGCACTTCATTCAGTCTGTCTCTCCCTTGCCCCATCCACAGTGACTTCCAATCTTAGTCTAAATCCCTGTGCTTTACATCCAACCTCATTCTCCCCTATCCAGCCCCTCATTCAAGTCTTCCTTTTACCTGGCTCCTTAACCCAATCTATTTGGCCAGCCAATTTTGGTTCTCCTCCTCAGGTCCTTGTCAGGTATGTTTTCTTGCCCCTATTCTTCCTTCCCTGATTCCTAGTCATCTTTTTTTGTCCAGACTCTGCCTCCACCTCCCTTCAGTTCCTTGCCTTGTCCTGGTGTTCCCTCCAGCAGCTGACTTCCAATTTACTCATTCTCCATCTCTTTCACTGACTGTTACTCTCCTTACCCAACCAGTACCAGCTTCTTTTCCCTTTCCCACAGTTCCTCCTCAGAGTCTCTTTCCCACACAGTGCTGTAACAGTGTCTTTCTTAATCCATGCTCTGCTTGCAATCTCACAGGCCTTCATTGCTGCAATCTGACTGCTTTCTCTCCCTCTTGGCTAGGCTTCTGTTACCTGTGCACTTGAAAAAAATGACTTCCTCTTCTATGCCTATGCCACCTTGGTGCCAGTAAGTGGAGGGAGTGTCACTGAAAATACAAAAAAGGCATGCCCTTGTTCACAGTTCTAGTTCAGTTCCACTCTGTATCCAATATAAGAACTGTGAAAGTATGAACACAGTCAGTGTTTCTGTGAAGATGGTGTATACGCGCTCAGGGCTGTAGTAGTAGTCATAAGACACTCAAATATGCACAGTGAGCACATCATCTTTGAAGAGCATGGCTGCTAAGGTAAGCTCTGGAAGTCTTTGTAGAAGGTGTGCAGTCTGCTTTCAAAGTATTATAACTTGGCAAATTTGGGAAATTTGCATTGAGATGGCAGTGGGTACATCTTTGACATACAGGCTGCTGCCGTGCCAAATTTTAAGTCCCGGTTTCAGATATCCAAATAAAAGGCTGAGGCAGACACCTAGAATGTATATTTTAGCTGAAACAGCTACAGTTTAGTAAAATTTTAATCAAGTAAAATGTGGTCTTATATGGGAAGTATGGTCGTATAATAGATAGTGTTACCCGCTGTGCCTGTATTGTGTATGTGTTTTCAGCTCTTTACTGCCTTCCTGCTTAGATTCCTGCCATAGCCCAGCCAATAATTGGAGTGTCATACCATTTTTTCAGTCCTTTTTTTGTTACAAGAACCTCTCCAGAAACAGTGTATCAAGTTTGGTTGAAAGCAGCACAGTGAAAGAAAAACACCTACTATAGTGATCCATCCAGTCAAATAGCTTTCTTGTGCTTTCCCCTTTTTCCAGAATGCCCATAACTCAAATATGGAACCTTGCTGACTTTGGTTTGATGAGTTCAGAGGGAAAAACAAGCATAAATTTACTCTACCTTACAAGCATTAATATCCCTTTCCTGCTGTTCCTCAACAGGCCTCATGCTAAAGACTCATAGCTCATATACTTACTGTATAGCCTTACAGTGCTGCTGTGAGATAAGGAAGTTTGTCGGGCTTCACTGTACAGATTCCTCCAAGGTCGGTCAAGGTATCACATACTTACAGAGAAAGTATGTGATAGGACATGGAACTGAATTGAGATCTTTTGAATATCAGGATAGTACCTTAGTCTACTGCAGAATCATTTCTCTTCCTTATTGCCTATTCAGGGTCTGCTCTTAAATAGTTTTGAACAATTCCAGGGTGATACTCCATGCCCTTGACTCCCACTGAAGTCAGTAGGACTGGAGAGGGTATTCCTCATCTCTCTGAAAGCATGTGACACATTCCAAATCACGTTGTAAATTCAAGAAAAGAATTGATTTTGATGGCATGCGTTTAAAATAAAGCCTGTAAAAAAATGACTCGAACACTTTCTTTTCTCTGTGCGGACCCTTACTATATGCATAGACAGACTGTTGCATATAAGTATGTGTGTGTGTGTGTATGTAGCATATGCCCAAGGACTCAATGAACAAAATTTAACTAGTATAAAACTTACAATTCGTAAGTCTCTGAAGGCCATTCTTAGGGGAGTCTCAGCTCATTTTAGAACTCATCAGCTTTATGTGTTGTAAGATTTATTGGAACATAAAGCCATGAACTCATTTATACTTCCATATCGGCAATTTCTGTTGGTCCCACTCCACTGCCTTTTTTTTTTTTTTTCAGCTAAGCTCAAACCTGATTTATTGTATTTTGATAACATATGAACAGATTATTTCCTTGAGCAGTCTGCCCCCACCCTTAGCTGAAAACTTGGATCACATCCTTGAATACCTTAGCCTTTGCAAGCAGACATATTGCTATACCGAAGGCTGTGTGGAGTTTTGTTTGTATTATGTACCTGGCAACCGAGATGATGTCCATAGTAATTATTCATGGAAAAAGTGCCTCATTAGTGGCAAGACATGCACTGTTGCTGAGCTGCATCATTATGGTTTCAGAGTTCAGCACTTGTCAATAGAGTGCCAATGACCTAAACGCTATTGAATTCTAAAAGGATTTTTGGCTCTTACTTGACACATCTCTCTGTTATTTACAGCAGAAATGGTTATGGCTGCTGAAGGAACTACTATTCAGAAGGAATAAGATGTTAGGATTCATAGTAAATAAAAGCCTCTATGCTCTTCTTGCTTTATTTTTAAACTAATTGTTTTCCATTGGAGCAGTTTGGCTCTAATGGTGCCAAAAGTCAAGTGATTTATTAACCTCAGGAGACTGCCAGTAGCTCTCATTTTGTTATTTACTGGTAATGTGGGCAGTGTGTAGAAACTGAGATCTCTGGAAGTCAGACTTGCAAAGGATGGATGCCCTTTTAGTTCATCACAGTGTTGCAGTCTTTTTCCTTTTTTTTTTATTTTTAAGGAACAATATTTTCCATATTAGAATCGCTGAGAATGTGAGCCTTTGGTTTTTAAAGGAGCTTCTTCATAAATACTCACTGCCTGTTTCCCACTGACTTATGTCACTGCAAATCAGGAGTAAATCCACTGAAGTCAATGTATATGCATAAGTATAAAATCCAAGTTACTATGAGAATTCAGTATGCAGAATTTATAGGAAAAAACACACTTCTAAATATTTATGCTCTTATTTATCTAATCTCCAGCACTTTTTTATTCTTGTATAACTCTGATTACTTCAGTGCAGTCTTGATTTACACTGGTGCAAAAACATCTTTACAGATTACAATCTTGGTCATTTGTATAGAAGACTGCATAAAGAATGAGAATTAATTGCATTCTAGTTTGGACTTAACCCTGTAGTCCTATTTTTTTTCTTAGTTAGATGAACCGTCCATTAAAGTCACTGAAAGCAAGGTCTTGTTGATGTTGGTCCTTCATGCTAGTGAATCTCTATACTTAATTATAACTGCATAGGGGCACACTCTTCTTTTTCCTTTTATTTATTTCTGTCCTTATGGTTGCTAGACCAGTGCAGTAACATTCCTAAAATGCCATGCATATTGATTTTGAAGGTATTCTGCCAACAGAAGATTTGAGGGTAGATAAACCATGTAACAGGAAGTTCCCGGTTATCCTGGCTTTGCTACACAAGGAACCAGATTTGGTTTTTCTCCTATTTCTTTGCACGGTTTCATTCCTTTAGCTCTGTCCAATTCCCCAAATGCTCAAGGTTTTCTGCCAGATTAGCCCAAATGTATGTAGGTACAGCTGTTGTCTCCTTATGCAAGAAGGGATTTTTTCTGTATTCCTAAATCTCTGCTGAACTGAAAGTGCAATGGATTAAAATACAGAGAAAGTACCTGTTACCTCATGCGTTCTATTTTTGGATCCTTTTTTGTTCCCTTATTATTAGAGGCCTGAAAAGTGGTTTCCTAACCCTATCTGTGTCAAGCGCAGGCCTGCTGGGTCTTCTATCTCAGGTACAAATCAGTTAATTCTCCAGGAGAGGAGTATCAGCATCAGGATAATGAAGCAAAACTTTGTCCCCATTTAATTGTCTTCTTGGGCTCCATCATTTAAAAATTGGTTTCTTCCCTTCATTTGAATATTGCTTGTTATGCCAATTAAGTTTTTGTGTGAGTTTGCCTGTCTGTTCTAAACATCTGGTCCTTTTTTGTTGCTTATGATTCCTATGACCTACTTCTGTTTCTCCTCTATACAGGAGTTTTCAGGATTAAATCACAGAAAAATGCACAGAGACCTAAAATATGGCTGTAGAGATTTCCTCATTATCTACATCTAAGGGGTCGTCATTCATTTCCTTAAGAAATGACTAAGACTGAATAAAATCTAAAGAGTATGTGATCAAACCTTCTTATTAATCTCAGAAATTGAAACAAGGCTTTTAGGATAAACAACTCATGAAACTCACAAAAATAGCAAATCCAAGCTACACTGGATTTTAAGTGACAATAAATTACTGCAGAATTATTGCAGTTGTAACCAGGCTCTACATTCATTCTTAAAGTTATACTATACATTCTCCTCTTGTGTTGAAATTTATTCCATGGCTTATCAGAACAAGGAATCCCCTTCTCATTTTGTCTGTCTGAACTGTCCGTTTTGTTTAAAGGTAGGTTTCTTACACTCATGTGGCTGGAGAACTCGCTTTATCACAGAACTAAACACAGTTAACAGAAGAAAAAACAGGATTGCTGCATGTTGAGTGTAAATAATGAAAATAACTTCTGAGGTCACCTTATCCAGAAGATCATTCCCTGCTGTATATTTTCTACTACTTTTGCCCCATTTAAAATGATTGCATTGATGACGACTCATCGCTTCTGATGGAAGATTATAACATTATAATAGAGCTCCCTGACAAGATTTTTCTCTTGATAATTCAATCTATTTTTCCCTTTTTATCCTGTTACCCTTGGTTTTTTAACTTGATGGATCAGCTGAAATAATTTTTCATTCTGCTTGATGACTACATCTCCCCACTGTCATTACTGATTCAGACTGTTCATATTTTCTGTAGTTTTTTTTAAGTCAGTCCTGCTATTACTTTTACTCCCATGAAGAGCCATACTCAGCGTGTTTGTATGTGTTTGTATGTATATATGTGTGTGTGCGCGCACGCGTGTGTGTATGTGTATTTATTTTATGGTTATATAATAATAAGTATTTATACATAAAATAATATGTATTTTATGATTGATTGTTTTTCTATTACTGGCTAAAAGGAGGCTAAGACTGAAGACACAATCAGTTGCCACATGCTTAAATGAGATACCCATTTTGTAATGAATATCTCCAGTCCCCTTCATGAGAAGTGGATAAATCAGTTTGGATGGGTCCCTGTTTGGGATCTCTGGGCAGGAACTGTCAAACAAAAGATATTTAAAATGAAAAATAACCTGGGGCTTGAGATAAAGACACCCTGGGGTTAAAGGTCTGCTTCACATTGGCCAGAAAAGGCTAAATTACAAGTGCAGCTTATCGCTGTACTGTAACACCAGCCTGAATCGTCCTTCATCACCTTTTCTCTTCATTGCTTCAGTTTGTTGAAGTACTTTAAATTTTATACAAAGGTATCTATATATAAATCTAACCTGGTTAGATTTTTCTTTCTAGTGCTGTATAGATAGGAGCTAGCACCTATCTTGACTGATTGAGGTTTCCTCCACCTTAGACTCCAGATCAGCAACATGCTTATTCACATTTGCAAGTCCCCTTGATGTTTGGTCAAAAGCAGAATAACTTCTTATTAATGATTGATAAACAAAATCCCTGCAAAGTGACTGCTCTTAAAACACCCATCTTTCAGCAGAGCATTGTCCAGTTTTAGGGATTCAGCTTGGACAGAGATCATTCTATATGTTCTTCTCCATATCTTACATCTCAGTTTTGATTGCTATCTAGTGGGAACAATAGATCATGTGTTTAGACAGTACCTGGCATACTGGAAGTGTGAACATAATGTGAATAAATATGATGATGGATACAATGCTCTATTGGCTCTTTATTGCCATGAGTTAAATATCAAAAGTACCTTGAGACGTAAACCATGATTAAGAAATCACTTTCTCGGCCCACCCTTCATGTAAGTGGGGTGCTGTATACTACATCAGATTAGTCCAAGGGAAATGGTCATAAATTCAGCACAGATCATTTATGTACCACCAAGAGATATGAACAGTAATGAAAGAAGAGATCCTCTTTTGAATGTTGTGAGGCAAAAATACCTTAATGTTTTGACAACCAGGCAGGCAGCGGTTGCATATTTCAGCACACTGTGGGAGCTCCAATAGCTATCATAAGAGGGTGGGAAGCAATGTAAGGTGCTTTGCTAGATGGCTATATAAGCTGGAATCACTAATTTATGAAAACCTTAACTTTGATTCCTGATAAATAACAAATCTCAAGACTTGATTGCAAAGTACATGATAAACTTGAGTGGTGACCAAATACAATTTTACTGTGGTTCTGTCTGAAATCTGAAGAACGAATTCAGGAAATAAAGCCTAAGCTGAATAAGATAAGAATTCTAAAGTTTGACCTCAGTCTGAATCAGGACTTAATAATACCAGATGCTCTGTACGGCTCTAGGTAGGTATAAAAAAACAAAGACAAGTGAGGGATCATGTGCCTATAAAGAGTAGCCACTTCCAAGGCAACCCAAGCATATATTTGTATGCATGTTATACTTCCTTTTGGGGAGGGGAATAATGAGAGATGTAATATTCATAGAAGAACAGTCAAAGAGCCCCTGGACATAACATTCAGATATTTGCTTTTTGGAACATAGTTTTGGTAAAGACCTCCAACGTCCTATCCCTGCTATTGTAGACAGCCATCTCATATCATCCTTTTATAAAGTGATGAAGATCTGTTCCTAAAACTGTTTCATTATTTGCTCCCCTCCCCTCCTCCATTGCTGCTGTTGGAGGCCTGTTCCAATGGTTAGAAACTTTCTTCCAATTTACAGCCTAGATTTAATTCTAATCAATCTTTATGTGCTTGTCTTTGTGGTGTTATTGTCTTAAGTTAATAGTTTACCTCCCAGATGTATTCATAGACAGAAATCATATCCAAGTTCAGCCTTCGTTTTGTTAAACAAACATGCCAAGCTCTTTTAGCCTGCTCTTGGAAACTATGCTGTCCGTTCACTTGATCTTCCTCATAGCATCTGTCTGAACCTGTGCTGGTTCATCTTTCCTGAACATAGGATCACAGGAATCATACAAAAGTAGATCTGGATGGGACCTTACCAGATCATCTAGTCCAGCCCTCTGCTTAAGGCAGAATCATCCCTGACTACACTTTCCTAGCTAAGTGTCTATCCAACCTGCTCTTGAAATTTTCTGGTTTCTCTAGGTGGCCTGTTTCAGTGTTTGACCATCCTCATAGTCAGAACACTTCTCCTAATCTACAGTCTAAATGTCCTCTGTTGATGCTTGGGCTATTGCTACGATTCCTGTCCCCTGTGTAACAAAGAAAAGCTTGTATCCTCTGTTTAATTGGTCTGCAGGTATTTGAAGACTGTTAGCAAATCTCCCTCTCAGTCTTCTGTTCTCCAAACTAAATGACCCTAATATATGATTTTTATTGCTCTGCGCAGACTCTTGCTGGATGTTTGTGGAGTGTGGGGCCCAATACTGAACACACTACTCCTGTTCATACAACCCAGAATGTTATTGGCTTTTTTTTTTTCCCAAGAAGAGCAAATGACAACACTGTTGTCTCATATTTAGCATCTGGTTTACTGTAACCCCCAGGTCCTTCTCTGCAGTACTGAGATCTTTCATCTTTTTTGAATGTGGATGATAAGAATCATATCCAGTATTCCAGATCAGGCTATACCAGGTCCTTGTCCTTCAATAGTTTCTTCTCTCTCCTAGGATAGCATTTCCTATTTTCACAAGCTTTCAGTATGATGCAGCTACACTCATCCTCTTAATCAGGTCATGCATGCAGGTCTTTCTCCTCAATCATTTCTAATAATTAACTCCCAACTCAGATACTTTCTATGTTTACTTTTGATCACTTAATTTAATTCCATTTCTATTATGCCTGTCCTCAAGTTCATCCATATATGTATAATATCCTGATCTTTTTCTGTATTTATGGTGCCTTTAACAGTAATCCACTGTATCGATGCAAATTACAACTTAGGTTCTGTAGCAGAATACCACCAGAATACAATCTAGTATGAACGCTTGCTTGAAACCATTATCTTTTTGGTATTTTGTGTTGAATGGTTTAATGGTTCTAGCATCACAAGTTAAGCATTTATTACTGACATCTCTATGTGCATGTTGAAGTTCTGGCCTATTGCTTCTTGTTGTATCCATACTCTTTATCTTTTAGTGGATGAAAGTGAAAAGTCACCTTATGTCATGAAAAATATTTTTGTGTTGAAACCCCACTCGAAAGGCTCTCCCTCCCTTCTGTTTCTCAGTCTCATTTAAATGGCTAAGTAGATTGAAATAAGAAAATAAATTCTTGTTGCATCAGCCAAGGAGGTCTGGGAGAGTGTAGCTGGCCCAAGCCAGGGAAAGGAAAAAAAACCCCTATCTCTTCCAACTCCTGACTTAACTCTTTCCTTATGGGAAGAAGCATTCTGCCTGGGCAAATGCATTCTTAAGGATTTCAAACAAGTGAGTAAGAGGTATCTTGTCCTAATTTATAGATATCAGATGCTTTAAGGGCCTCATGCTATACTTATTGAATTGAACAGCACACCTGTCACTGATTCTCACCACCAGAACAAGAGGCAATGGTCTGACAAAAAGGAGCAATGATCTCAAACTGTAGCAAGGGAAGTTTAGGTTCAATATTAGGAAGAACTTTCTCACTAGGAGGGCAGTAAAGCACTGGAACAGGTTACCCAGAGATGATGTGGAATCTCTACCCTTGGAGGTCTTTAAGACCTGCCTTGGGTAGGATGATATAGTTGGGGTTGATCCTGCTTTGAGCAGGAAGTTAGACAAGATCAACTTGTGGGTCGTGACCCAAAAGCGCATTGCAAGTATATATGGAAGGGTCAAGTAAAATTGTCATTGAAAAATTAAAACAGTTTGATCTGAAAAATCTCACTTTCATTTGTGATGTATTTTTTTAAATTCTTAATGTTAAAAAGGCTATTGGAGTAGCCCATATATGCACTCATCTCCTACAGTGAAAAGTATTCTTAGAACGTGTCTGTGGCCAGCTTCTATTACTGTAATACAGTGGTTTTCAATTTTTGTAGACCCAAGGCACCTCTCAGTAGACTCTAGGCACCTCTCCATAACTTCTGTGAATTGAGTGGCACTCCATTAAAAAAAAATCCACAAACAACTTATTTGTTACAGTGCTGCTTATCTCCTTGCAGAGGGGCTGGGTAGTAGGGGGAGGGAAACAGCCAGTCAAGGACTCAGCTAGTGCCTCCATTTTTCTGCTCGTCTCCTCACGTCTAGCTTATTTCCACACACCTCATGGAACCCTTCAAAGGATCTCAAGACACCATGGGGTGCCCCAGCATCCTGGTTAAGAATCACTGGCATGGTAGTTTACATATCTACTGTCCAACACTTCCTTGAATGTTGTAGTTTTCAACACGGTCAACCTAGTTTATAGAAATATGAGGTCACATATGAAACATTAGTACGTAAAAAAGCAATAAGGAAAACCCAGTGAGTGATTTTTTTTCAGAATTAGGTACAGAATGAGTGATCATTACAGCTTCTTAAACTAGTGCTCTGTATTTGCTTTCCCAGCTCTTAGAATTTAGTCTAGTGCATCATTGTGCAAAGTGCATTTATTATAAGTGGTGGAAAAAAAGTAATCTGTAATTGCAATACTGTTGCAGTGCACATTGCTTCCTTGCATGAATAGTCCCTCTTTACTGCTAAAATACTGGTATACTTTCATTATACTTGGTAAGTCAGTACTATTTTGCAGGACTATAGCCTTTGTTTCTCACGCGGCTGTTACCTTAGCTTTTAGATGTGAATGGTTTAAAAGACAGTTTATAACATCTGTGTAAGAGAGCTATGTAATACAGTGTAGGATTTGTTTCTTCTTTGATAATAATGGGGGCAAATCCATCAACAAAGGCTGTTGGGGCATATTCATTTATACCCTCCAGCTGCTTTATGCAGCCCTGATGATGGAAAACAGCAATAAACCTGACTGAATTAACTAATTAAGCCAGTTTATGGCTGTCTTGTGTCAATAGAGTAGCATGTAAAAGCCAGAGCATATTGTTGAATGTTGGCTTAATATTTCCACAAGACACAATATATTATTTCACTCTTCAAGTGCAGTAAATTAAATGAGCATTGGCTTGACTGTCAAATTCATTATTGCTTAAAGAGCTGATTTTAACTTGCATACCTGCCACACATGTAGTAAACTGCCTTTTGAGTGAAAAGAAAAGAATAAGGTGCATTAGATGGCCGAAGGATAGTTTCTTAAGTACAGACATGGTGATTAAAGTCTTGAAAAATTACCTTGTGTAGGTTATGTAAAAGTAACTGAATTTTTAATTAAATCCATGTAGCATCAGAAAAAGATCATTCTCTAAAGTTGTTCTCTAATTAGATCATTTACAGACTATAGGGCAAAATCTGTGTTAATTCAGGATTTAAAATCAGATATATCTGATTTGGCAACATAGAAACAAATATTTGAAGATTGGATAAGAGCTTCTAAGACGTTCTGATGCTTTTGAAAATGCCATCTCTCATCAGTTTATAAAATATACCATATAGAAGAATGATTCAAACATTTATCTTTCTACAAATGTGTGAACATTCAAATGTTTACTTTTTCTTTCTTCTCAACAGATATAAGCTTACCCAAATCGGCAACAATATGCTACACAGCTGCACTGCTCAAAGCCAGAGCTGTCTCTGACAAGTAAGTGCATAAGAACTTCTGTCCAGCAAAATTCCTGACTGGAAACTAAATAATTTTTAACTGAAGATTTCTCTTAGCTGACCTGTTGAGCCCACACCCTCACAATCTGCTGTCTAAGCAGAAGAATGTCTATCCTGCAAGAAACTCAGAAGATGAGTTGCATCGAGAGAATTTTACTGTTATCAAATAATGTTCTTCATCAATGACTGAAAAAAGACCATCAATAGGACTCTTTTTTTATTTCAGTTATTATGTATACTGTCTGGGTGGCCAGTGGCTTCCCAAGTAGTATATAATGGAAATACAGCTGGGAGGTGCTGTGTGGCTGGTTGTATTTATCTTGTATAAATCAGATACGAAAAAGGTAAAATAATATGAGAGTACTAAAAGGAATTGACTCTGACTACAGTGTCCGTTGTCTTTATTTTAGGCAGGTGGGTTTAGCACTTCCTATGTAAGGGTTCCTGACAGGCAAATGGAAGGAGGCGGTGTCCGTGTTTATAATGACACAAGCATTTATTCTTTCCTGGTATGGTTTTTTCTTAGGCCTCAACCTTCCAAGGTACTGAGCCTTGGGGCTGAGCACCCACAATACCTGTTGAAGTCAGCTGGAGTTGAGGCTGTTCAGCTGTTTCCAGGAATGCTCAGCACCTTGCAAGATCAAGCCCTAAGACCCAAGTTCTGCTCTTGGATGCATGCACACAAATCCCAAGCAGGAGTTGTATGCACACATCTGAGGGGGGAATATGGCCCTAAAGTTGGAAAGCAAGTAGAGTGGAAAGCTGCTTTCTTTACTGACATCCTGACAGTTTGCTTTTAAGTGTATGTGCACTTCAAGATCTAAGTAATTTTCTTTCATTCTTTTTATCCTGTAGATCGCCAGTACCTACTGCAACATCTTTCCTCCCTACACAGCGACTCCAGCTTGGGAGGGCAGGGCTAAGGTTGTCACAGCTTTCCCTGTGGTGTCTGCCTGCCAAGTACAGCTCTGGAGTTAGCCGTGGGGTGTGAGGTGAGAAAGAGATTGCATGGTCTGGTTTTTCATTCACTGGGGCAGATGATTTGCCCACAGTTTGGGCATGCCACTCTCGCTAGTACAGCTGACAGTAGACCACCCGCTACTGCTGCTGCACTATGCTGTAATCCCAACCTGACCCAGGGGCATCGGGTTGAGAACTTCCCTTAAAATCTCCCCAAATATGTTTTTAATAGAAATACACTCACAATTAGCTTCCATTATTTTCTTTCTTTTTCTAAAATTTCTATCTTGATAAGCCCCCTAGCAAGGAACCTAGAGCAAATATAGATTAGTAACATAGGTAGAACTGCCTGCTTGAACTTAGTTCCTGCCACGAGTAGATGCAAACATGCTTTCCACTTCTGCTGGGATTTTCATTGGCCTTGATGTAATAGGTCATTTAGAGTTTCCACGTACTAGGGAAATTTGGAGAGCATAGGAAATTGGCTCAGCCTGGTTACATGGGCCCTTGGTTGAGACTCTTTTTTGGCTTTTGCTTGCTAGCATTTTTGACCTAATGTGTTTGTTTCTTTGCTTTTGTAGATTCTCACCAGAGGCTGCCTCCAGGCGAGGGCTGAGTACAGCAGAGATGAATGCAGTAGAAGCTATTCACAGGGCAGTAGAATTTAATCCACATGTGCCAAAAGTGAGTATGTAAAAATCCTTGTCATAGATTTTTTTAATGTTGCTGGAGACACAACTTTTGGGTTTAGAATGGTAGATTAGCAAGTGCTGGTTGTTATGAAGTGAACCAGATGGAGGGTGGGGGTTAGAATGAAAAAGCTAATGCTTAAATTCTGCTATTTCCATGATATTCTCATTAGTCACCTCAGGAAATAGATCTGTTACCACCTAATAGGTCTTGAAATTACAGATATTGGCCAATAGGTCTTGTCAATTTATCAGTAAAATATAAGGCAATAACAAAGTTCATCAATACCACACTGATGGAGAGAGATAAAGGTTATTCTTAAGTATTATGCACAATGATAATAATAGAAAAGAACTTCAAGCTTAAAATAATATATTATCTGTATTTTATGCTTCTACATATGGTTAATATTTTCAGCATGCTATAAAAGGGATTTATGTGCACAGTTCCTGTTATGCTTCATATAAATTGTTTTAGTAACTCTTTATGAAATATGCTGTCATTAAATTCCATAGCATTCAGGGCTCATGAATGAAAAATCACAGAGAGTAAAAAGTTCAATGTAGAAAACAATTTATTTTATAATTCCCTAATTCCCTCTCTAATTATCCCTTACAGCAGTCAGAGTGCTGGCTTCTGACTGCTAATGGCTAGCATATCTTTATTCTCCTTACTTGATAGTCCCATACTACACAGTGTGGATGCATTCTAAGCAGTGGCAGATATAGGGGTGATGCTTTTAGAACAGGAAATGGGTTCTAGCACATCTCCTGTTTTGAAAGCCCTCTGTATGCCCCTCTTTGGTCAATGGGCCCAGTATTGCTACCTGGAAATTGGTTGTAATTTTTCTATAACCTTCAATTGGGAGCAAGAGCTCAACCAGAGCACTGACTGCTGGTTACGTCTGAGCACCTAATCCTCAGATGCATTTTTTTCTCATTGTCCATAAGGAGAATAAGTATTGTGTGAGCTTATCCACCACAGGAAGGTTCTTCCCAATACTCCTCGAGGATTAGGCATTTTTCCCTGTAAAGTTGCTGAGCCCCCTGACCAATCATAGAATTCTATTATACCTTCATGTTAACAACCAGAAAGCATATGCTTCTGGCTAGTCATTCCATCTCTTGCTAATAAGGTTAATAACAGTAATGTGAGGAGATGACACTATTACCATATTTACTTGAATATAAAATGACCCCCGCCCCAATAATTATATTCTATATATGGAAAATTTATACATTTGATAATTTTTTCAGGTGTAGAATCTGCTTATTGGAGATTTGTCTTGTATTTGTCATCTTGGGGGTCAGATATCCCCTTTGACCTCTGGGTTCCCACCCCAGTTTTTTTCCACCTGAAGTCCCTTCCCCCTTCTTACTGTCAGACCCTGCTCTCCCTAAGCACATGGAAATGAGGAACAAATCTGAAAAAATGAACTTGGAAAAAAAACATAGCTGTAGCAATTTGCATATAGTACCCATAGGCTTAGCTCACCCAGAAATTATGCATTTTACCTTTTTTTGAAACTGCTGCAAGGTTTAGCACAGGTACTCCATAAACACATTTTTAAGTAGCACTTCAGCACCTACTTAGAGAGAATACAAACTTTTTTTAAAATTTTCTGTATTCCAGGCCAAATTAGCCAAAACAAATTCCAAATCCGAGAGTCAGTCTAGAACCATAAGTGGCCCTAATACCAGCAAACATCCTCCACCCCCATCTGAGGCCTCAGGTGTTTCCAAAACCTTTGGCAGACATCCTATTTGCAGGCCCAAGCCCGGAGGCTTGGGATTCGGATGCCTCTGAATTTCGCTTGCCCTTAGCCATAAGGCTCCAGGGACAAGCCAGGGAGGAGTCTCCCATTTCCATAAAATGGGCTTAAAGCCAAGACCTTCCCACTCCAGCAGCTAAGTGGAAGGTTTACTATACATTGTCTTGGCAGGTACTATCCCCATACCAGGAGAGTGGTCTTTCTTGGGAGTGACTAGGAAGACCACCTTCATGGTCACGGTGTTTCCCTTGCCAGGCAAGCATAGACTGCTTGATCTGAGCCCACAAGAGGCTGAGAAGAATACAAACTATGTAGGATATTAGTCCAAAGCCAAAAGGTTCAAGATTTACTACATAGTTCATTGGGCTGGGCCCCAGCAGAGGCAACAGCATTTCAAGCCATGATGCCATAGCTGAGCTATGGGGGTGCCCCCATAGCTCAATACAGTTCAGCATGTGTGTGCACTGCAAATACCTCCCCACAAAGGATCTGTGTGCTAATTAGCCTCTCACTAATGCCTGGAACCGAGCGTTCTTGTCATGAGTTCTGGGATCCTCCAAAAATTTATATGCAGATGAGGCATAGGGCAGCCTGGTCTGGCCTCAACTCATGGACAGCGGGGCCACACTAATCAATCATATGTGACTGGCTGAGAGAGGAGCTGACAGAGGGCTTCTGGGTGAACTGGGGCCCATTTTGACTGGGGGATTGGGGCCGCATTTGGTGATGCTTGCCAAACACTTAACGGTGGTGAAGAAACAGGAATAATTGGAAATGGGAAAGAATGGTGCAGCTCGGCTGTGGGTGTGAAGAGGAAGTCAAAATTTGTTCAGTGTAGTGGCTCAGCATGACTTGAAAAAGAGTGCTGAGGTGGGACTGAGCTCGATGAGCACTACCATATGTCTTATTCAGATGGCTTGTGCTAACCTATCCTGGTGGTAGGTTCCTGTCAACATGTTTTCCCATATTGGCCATGTACTTTATAGCCATGCTCAGTGTTGGCTGCATGTAATCAACTTCATAGTTGGTTTTTGTTATTGAGTATGTGCTGCTTTTAGCAGTGGTTCAAAGATAATCAGTGTATTTAATCTGGTTTCCTTGAATGCAAATGAAAGATGAGGGGCTTTTCCCTCCCATTTTGATTGGGGGGAGGAGAGAGAACCTTGTCTTATATTTGAGTAAATATAGTATCTTTTGATACCAAAGTATATAAAACTTTAACTCCCATAGAAACTCTAGTAAGGAACCGCTTCATCTTCTTCTTAAAATTCATCTTTCTTTTGGGTATAAAGCAAAAATTGTTCTGACAACCCATTCCTGACTGCTGGTACCAGGAATGTGACCAGGGAAAAAGGTATAGATACCTTCTTGTGGCTTTACAATCCCTTGTTGCCCAAATTTAAATTAAAGGAGCCTACTTAAATCTATGTGGTGACTGGCTGGCTTGGAAAAGATCACGAGTCAATGTGTCCAGGCTCCTGCTATTACAGCCATACTAAATAATCACTGCAGTTCTCATTTTGTCCTTAGGCTTTCCTGTTTCCAAGCTGTGGCTTTCTTTGCATTATCTGTTCCATTTTCCACCCACATTAGGTTCCCTACTTGCCCCTAACATCCTTTGTGGGATGGTTATTCATCCAGTTAAGTATGCTCTTTCCTGCAAGACTTTCCCGCTTTCTTTGGATAAAAATTCCAGAAATTTTTTGCAACTTTGACTTAAAGAAATTCAACATTTATGTTCCAGAGCTCTTCAGACTAGTTTTATCCCCCTAATGAATCCCTGCAATGTCTCAAAATTTGTCCTTTAAGTAAGACATTTTAATTACAGGTATTGATTATTAGGCATCTAATGTAATGACAGGAAATAACAGAAGCATTATTTACTCATATTCTGATATTAAGACTACAGTGTAGCATAATATAACCTAACATGCAGCATCACTATCCATACACATACCATACTGCATTGGCTGTTGTTAGCTTTAATACATTTCCATAAAGACTATGGATGCTACATCTTAATTTCTGACTTAATTCTAAACTAGAGAGAATTACATTTCTTCATAATGGAATTCAGATAACAAAGTTTCTGAGCAAGATGCATAAGCAAGCAAGAAATGCTGCAAACAAATGTGTTGCAGGTAGACTCTCAGCTTCTTGAGGATTTCAGTCTTGAGCTGTAGTGAATATCTCCTTGTTTGGAATGAGAAAAATAAATTGTATGGATGACCCCAAAAGCTGACCAATTGTTTAAACAGGGCACGTCTACATGTGCTGCTATGGTGCCATTGTTACCGTGCCATCATTTAGTACTTCCTTTTGGAAATATTAAAAGACAGTGCAGTAACATCTGGTACTGCGCCATGCATGGTTATTTTAAGGCACTATGTCACCATAGCAATGCACTATAACAGGGGAGCACATCACTATGGTGACGTAGCTGAGGCATCACAGGTTTTGCCGGCAGATGCTAGGTTGCTGTAGTGTGTCGCTATGGCGACATAGCATCACATGTAGACGTGCCCAGTGTTTGCAAAGCTCCCAGTAGCAAGGAATAGGCAGAAACAACAGTATTGAGGAGTAAAAGCTTAAAACGTCTCATTTTTATCTCTGTTCCTCCTCAAAAAAGAAGTTTCACCATTTTTAGCCCTTTTCCAGCTCAGATAATTGTATCCTACAATCCTCAGATACAGGAGCTATCGTAGATTTTTTTCTGCATTTCAGAGTTAAAGGCACTTACCTAAGATTTCTTTCTACTTCACATATAGAACTTCTCTAATGTGATTTGAGAAGAGGACTCTCCAGCAAACATAAAAATAAGGGAACAGAGTAAGAACATGGTGAGAAGTGTTGTTGAGCTAGGCGTGGAGGAAAGTGGATGTTTAGGATCCCCCTGTCATCTATCCAAGCTTGATTTCTGACAGTCCTTGAATTCCCACAACACTCCAAATGGCTTGTGTTTTTTTCCTTTCCTCTGAGAAATAGGGTGACTCTAAACAGTATTCCAATTGCAGCATTGCTTTTCTTGTGCAATGAAGACATCATGCCATGTGCACAGCTACACATGCATAGAGCAGACTGTCAGGAGAGAAAAAGGAATAACAGCTTGCACTGCTGCTGACCAGCTGGGTGCCCTCTCACTGGTTAACAGAAGACTGAGAAAATTAGATGCCTCTACTAAGGAGTCATCCCCAGAACTCCCAGGATTTCCCTGGGAAGCAAGCTGAGGGAGGAAGGGAAATCCTCCCCTAGGTCTCGCCATCCCTGCATGGAGCTAGGGACACCCTGCCCCGCTCGAGCAGAGCCCAGGTCTCCCAAGCAGCAGCAAAGGGGGCAGGGGGACTTCCTTCCCAGCACCAGTTCAGGAACTCAGTGATACTGCACCCAGCTGTAGCTCAGCCTAGTCTGCCACACAGCAGCAAGCACAGGGTGGGAGGTGGTAAGAGGTACACTCCATATTTGCTGTTGCCCAGATACTCCAGCATAGCAAGGGTGTCCCTGCTCATCTGCTCTGTGCTCACATAGGGGGAGGAGTAGTGGGCTGTATTTCATAGTTTCATAGTTTCTAGGGTTGGAAGGGACCTGAGTAGATCATCTAGTCTGACCCCCCGCCATGGCAGAAAATAATACTGGGGTCAAACGACCCCAGCAAGATGTTCATCCAACCTCCTCTTAAAAACCCCCAGGGTAGGAGCCAGCACCACTTCTCTTGGAAGTTGATTCCAGATCCTAGCTGCCCTGACTGTGAAATAGCGCTTCCTGATATCTAGCCTAAACCTACCCTCTGCCAGCTTGTGACTGTTATTCCTGGTCACTCCTGGCGGTGCATGGGGGAGTAGTTATTTCCCCCAGTGCCTGCTGATCCCCCCTGACTAATTTATAACAGGCCACTAGATCACCGCTCAGCCTTCTCTTTTGGACGCTGAACAGGTTCAGGTCCCGTAGCCTCTCCTCATAGGGCCTGCCCTGCTGTCCCCTGATCATGCTAGTGGCCCTCCTCTGGACCCTCTCAATGCTGTCCACATCCCTCTTGAAGTG
>NW_017728931.1:99842075-99860475 GCF_001723895.1 Crocodylus porosus
GAGAAGGACCCATCCACTACCACCCTCTGGGTGCGGCCCTCCAGCCAGTTGGCGACTGTGTGAGCATTGACACCGCAGTCCCCCAGTTTCTTAATGAGAATGGGGTGAGAGATGGTGTCGAAAGCCTTCCGGAAGTCCAGGAAGACTATGTCCACTGCTACCCCTACATCTAATGATCTGGTAATCTGATCATAGAAGGCCACCAGGTCGGTCTGACAGGACTTGGCACTGATGAACCCGTGTTGGTTGCCCCTAAGCATGCAGTCCCCTGCTGGCCCCTCCTCGATGTGTGTCAGCATAATTTTCTCAAACAGCTTGCTTAGGATCGAGGTAAGACTAACTGGCCTACAGTTTCCTGGGTCCTCCTTCCTCCCCTTTTTGAAGATGGGAACCACGTTGGCCCTTTTCCAGCCCTCTGGGACCACACCAGAGCACCACGAGTGCTCATAAAGCTGTGTCAGGGGTCCTGCAATGACCTCGGCCAATTCCTTTAGGACTCTAGGGTGGAGATCCTCTGGGCCGGCTGACTTGAACATGTCCAGCCCCTCCAGAAGCCCCGTAACTAGTTCCACGCTAACCTTTGGCCCAGGTGTGCCTCCCTGGGGCCTAAGGGGGGCCCAGCAGGGAGGTGGCTGTTCTGGTCCCTACTTAGGAAGACAGAGGCAAAGAAATCATTAAACATGTTAGCTTTGTTGTCTGGTGTGATGACCAAATTTCCCAACGCATCTTGCAAGGGCCCCACGTTACCCGGGACCTTCTTCTTGCCCCCTATGTATTTAAAAAAGGACTTCTTATTGTTCTTAATCTGAGAAGCTAGTCCTAATTCCATCTTTGCCTTGGCCTTCCTAACTTTCTCCTCCTGGATGCTGCTGTATATGGCGAATGAATGTAGGGATCAGAACTATGCCAGGGCAGAGGTTTCCTCTTTGTTCTTTTCAGAGAAGTTTACAGTGGAGATGGAGCAATGCACCCTGGGATACTGGAGGACCAGCAGATTGCTATCACTTAATGTGTTCCTTGCTACACATGGAAATTAAATCTGGATAACAACTAGCTATAAAGTTAGTATACACATTCCAGGTTTGACTTTATAGCTGGATGCAGCTTTTTATTGTGTGATAGGTATTTTGTACATGTAAATGGTCTTGGTTAATTGCATAATAACTGTAATGTGTAAAGGGGTCTACAGGATTCAAATACAGTCAAGGCTGGCCTTCTAAATTCCCTACATTATGGGAGCTCCTTAATGATCTTTTGGAGGCCAGCCAGCTATGCCTCTTGTGCTTCTTAAACCTTCCTTTTACTTTTGAACATAATTGAGAGACTCAGAACACTTAATATAGAACAACTGATGTCACCAGTGCATATGCATCACTTTCATAAGCACTATCAAGTCAAAGGTTCTCCTGATTCTATGTTCACTGATTTAGCCATACCGATTTCAGTGGCCTGTGAAGGCATGATGTGGTTAACATCACTTCCTTTTACTCTGAGGTCCAAATGACCAGGTGCCCATTTACATCTGGGTCATGAATCTTAGCGAAGCTTGAACTCATGGCTCTAGAGCCTTAATGTGGAAATCCTTAACTTCTCTGCTGCCACAGCCCAGAGAAGTTAAGGATTTCAACTACCCTATTCAGAAATTCTTTTAAATAGTTTCTGTACTGTGAAAGATAACTAATAAAAGGCAGGTATAGAGTGTTTATAGATGTGCTGGATGCCTGCTTCAGTGTGCTGTAATTACAGCGCGTTGGATCAGGCTCGATTAATGAGTACTCAAGTGTGCTAATTAGCATGCTCCAGCAGCCTCAACATCTCATGAATTCAGCGTTCACTCACTTCAAAAGTTCCCTCAATGCAAAATGGTGGCAGGGGCATTTCAACTAAAGCTCATCTAATGAACTTTAGTTAAACTGCCGCTGCCACCATTTTGAAGCACAGGGTGCTGAATACGAGAGACACTGCAGGTGCTTTAATTAAAACGGCTCCCAAGAGCTGCTCTAAATAAAGCACCTTCCCCTCACCCCCCACCAAAGCACATGTAAATATGCCCATAGTGACTCTAACTTTGAGATTCATTCCCAGTAGGTAAACCTGTTCATTGTCCCTTGCAAGTGGAATTGAACAAAAGATTTTCCTTGGGCCTAGTAAGCTTTGGCTGGCCTAGAACCTTTTGTCAGGTGCCAGTTTTGGCAGTTATGACCTTGTCTGATTTCCAGTACCTGTAGGTGACTCGGCAAAACCAGAATTTTTTTTATTATTTTGAAAGGAGTTATATTTTTTTTTAAAGCCTCATTGATAAAAAAGACACAAAGATTCTGACCTTGGTGACTACCGTGGTGTGCAGTGCATTTCATTGAAGGTTAGTGACTACACATCATCCTAGTTTCCCTTTGTAAAGAGCTAGCAGTGCCTAGACATTTTTCAGAGGCTTTTTGTAGCTGAAGCATTTTGCACTTTTAGAGGAGTATCGTGTTGATTAGCTCTCCTTTCCACTGCAGCCAGCTTTTCTTTGTTGTTACATGTGAGTGATAATTTTGCTTTCCACTTAGACTAATCCAAGGAACCCTCAGGCTCATGTTTTCTTTCACTGGATATGTCAACATTGCAGTCAAAGATATGGCAGTATTACATATATACAGTACATCCCTCATCTGGCTTTAAACTAACAGCTTAGGTGCAGCAGCTTAGAGCTGAAGGCTCCAAAACCTACCTGGGCAGTTACAGTAATTGGTATCTGAGCTAGCTGATTTGGAGCTAGCTCATAGGGGTGTGTAAAATGGGCCCTATTCAATTCGGATTCAGATTTGGCCCAAATCAGGGACAGTGATTCAGTTCATTGATTCAGATCACTGTCCCTGATTCAATTCAGCCAAATCCAAATCTGAAGATTCGATGCTGATTCAGAGAATCAGTGATTTGGCCATAGACACAGCTTTAAATGTTTTTTCTACATACCTTGAGGTACCAGGTACAGCTCGTGAATGCTGTGTTGCTGGGGCAGATGAAGTCTCACAGGGTGGATGGAGTGTCTCACAGTGTTTCCATCCATCGCCCTTCCTCTCCCCCCCGTGCTTGGCAGCAAATCTGGAAGTGAACCGGAAGTACTTCCAATCGACTTCTAGGTCCGCTTGGGAGCATGTGGGGGGGGGACCCTGCACCCCCTTGGCTTGGCAGTCAGCTGTGGGGGGACCCCAGGTGCCCTCCCAGACCCAGGAGGCACCAGTTGCCAAGCTGGGGGGAGGCTCAGGGGGCTCCCCCCCACGCAGTCCCCGGCAGACCCAGAAGTGGACCCGTAGTGCTTCTGGTCCACTTCCGGATCTGCTGCCAAGCACGCTGGGGAGCCCCCTGCACTTCTGTGGGACACTTCATGCACCCTAGCATCACAGCACTCGCGAGCCCCTGTTACCTAGAGGTATGTCGGAAAAGCATTTAAAACTGTGGCTATGTCCGAATCGCCAAATCTTTCTGAATCTCTCTGAATTGATTTGGAGGGTTCTGATTCAATTCAGAGAGATTAAAGGGTCCCCTGATTCAATTCAGATTTGGAGATTCAGCCACCAAATTAGGCCGACTGTCTGCCGAATCGAATCGGAGACCAAAGCTTCACACAACCCTACTAGCTTGTATGACAGAATCATCGAAAAGTAGGAAGGGGACCTGGAAGGGACCTCTGGGAGGGATCTCAGGAGGTCATCTAATCTGATCACCTGCTCAAAACAGGGTCATCACTAACTAAACCATCTCATCCAAGTGTCTGTGTAACCTGCTCTTGAAATTTCTAAGACTGGAGATTCTAGTCTATTTGAATGCTTAGCTACCTTCATAGTCAGCAAGTTCTTTCTAATATCCAATCTAAATTTCCCTTTCTGCAATTTGAGATTGTTGTTCTTAGTCCTGTCCTCTACAATCACAGGGAATAATCTATCTCCATCCTCTTTATAAACACTTTTAGGTATTTGAAAACTTACCAAATCCCCCTTCAGTCTTCTCTTCACCAAACTAAATAATCCTATTTATTTCAGCCTGCCCTTGGAAGTCATGTGTCATAGGCTTCTAATTAATTTTGTAGCTCTCTGCTTTCTCTTCTTAATCTGTCCACATCTTTCCTGAAGTGCAGGGCACAAAACTAGATACATTACTCCAGGTGAGGCCTCACAAGAACAGCAAAGAAAAGAAGGATCATTTCCTTTGATTTGCAAGTGACAGTTATGTTAATAAAACCCTTTATGCTGTTGACATTTTTAGTAACAAGAACACACTTTCGGCTCATACTTAGCTTATGGTCCACTGTAACCCCCCAGCTCTTTCTCTGAATTTAATACGATTGATTTCAGACCATTTCTTCAATTTATCCATTTCATTTGATTGGGGTGGGCAAAATGTGGCTTGGGGGCTGGATTCAGCCCACCAGGTCATTCTGTCCGGCCCACAGGGCCCCTAAAAAATTTAGAAAATTAATATTAATCCGCCCTGGGCTGCCTGTCATGCAGCCCTTGATGGCTTGCCAAAACTCAGGAAGCGGCCTTCTGCCCAAAATAATTGCCTGCCCCTGTATTTAGATTCTAGCCCACCCCTCTAGAGTGTTCAATTCAGAATGCCTCTCTGCTCAGGTTCAGACCAATTGCCAAATTTGGGGTCAGGAAGGAGTTTTACCCCATGATCAGATTGGTTCAGACTGGAGGGGTTGTACCCCTGCTTTATATGTGGCAGGTTAGGATGGGTTGCCTTATAGTTCAGTGACAGGGTTGACCAAGTAGTAGTTATAGCAGTAGTTAGATAGGCATTTGTATGGGATAGGTTGGATAGGGAAGATCCTGCCTTTGGCAGGGGATTGGACTAGATCTAAGGAGGTCCATTCATGCCCCCTTCTTTATGCTTCTGTACCCCACAAAAGAGAGGAGGTTCAAAGGATTTATGCTTCAGAAGGTTCTTCAGCAAACACGGTTCTTCCTGGTGTGGGAAAGCTATGTGTCAGTCCAGTCTGAAAAGAAAGGCTCAATAGTGTAAGCCAGAGGTGGCCAACCCATGGCACAGGCAGCCTCTATGTGGCAGGTGGCGGACTGGGGAGGAGACAGGCAGCATAGTGGCAGATTAGGCAAGAAGCAGAAAGCAGAGCATTAAATCAAGCAATGAGCACAGGGCAGGAAGCAGAAAGCAGAGAAACCGTTTGTCTAGGAAACAGGGCAGGAAGAAGAAAGCAGAGCACCAGAATGGGTAGGGGAAAGGGATTGAAAAATTACTTGTACAGGGTGTGGGGCTAATTTGTGGCATGCCTGCCAAAAAGGTTGGCCTCCACAGGCCTAAAGCATTTCTTGTTTCTTGTTGAAATAAAAAAAAGATTAGGGACTCGTTGCACATTAATTTTAGGGAGGTCCTGGAACTCTAACTCCTGGATTGTCCACACAGCAACACCTAGTTTTAAGCACACTTTAGGCCATTTAAAGTTACACCAACCCAGGGTAGGCTTATTTCTCATATAGGTTACCCAGCTCATGGTCCATTAACGTATGGCCACTCCTCCCAGATGAGCTGCCCAAGTTGCAGTCCTCCAGGTTCCCAGGATGTGGTTTCCCCTCCCCACACTCCTGTTCTGTGTGGATACACTTTCCACCCTTTGAACTCTACTGCTTTGGGAGAGGTCTGGCACCAAGCCAGCTCCCCGTCCTGTCCCCGAGTGTGTGACCTTCCCACCCCCCAGGGGTGTGTAAGCCTGTGCAAACAGCCTGCAGAGCACATGCCAGTTAGCCAGGTCACAGGGCACAGAGGAGTTCAGGAATGGGGTCTAGGAGTGGTAGGGTAGGGGCCTGACTGGGTCCCCATGAACTGGGGCTTCCTTCTTGGGGTAGAGGCAGTAGCTCCCCCAAAACTGCCTTCTCTCACTGTTTCTGCCTCCCAACTACCCCAGGAAGTGTGGCCAGCACCTCCCACACCCCAATCCCAGATTCTTAAAACATGAAATCTTCTTTAATATACTTTCTTTTTATTTCTTTATAAATTCTTTATTTTTATTTTACTACTATGTATTTTATCCTTCCATGGCTGGCTGACTTCATTTCACCACCCTTCTCTCAACCCCATTTCCTTTCCATGTCCCATTTCATTACTCACCCCCATCCCATTAACTCTCTGCCTTCCCGATTCGTGTTCCCACCCCCAACCCCCAACCTATCTGTCACCCCCACTTAAAACAGGGAAAGAAGCCTGCCCTGGCTCACCAGCCCTGTAGTGGTCATTCACAGCTGTAGCTCCTGGTCTAGCCTCTGCTTACTGGCCCTCTAGTAGCAAGTCATAGCTGTACAGGTGGGGCACAGTTAGAGAAGGTTTTTAGTTTTAAGGTATGACTACTCCAAATTTGAGCTAATATTAACAATGATCAACATTTGAGCATCTCAGTGTGACATGTAACAAGGCCCTTATTCTGAAACCTGCCTCTGCCTCACTGAATTCAGCTGATTACTTTTTAGCCTTTCAAATAATATAAAAAGGAGTGGATGCTGATACTGTCTAGCACAGGGGTGGCCAACCTGTGGCTGTGGAGCCCCATGCAGCTCTTCAGAAGTTAATATGTGTCTCCTTGAATCTTTGCACAAGCACACAGTGACCAGCTTCCGTTACGTCACATTGTGTGCTTGTGTTCAGAGAGATGCATACTGACTTTTGAAAAGCTGCAGGTTGGCCACCCTGGTCTAGGATATTGTTTGTGTGCAGTTTCTGTTTCCCTCTAGTGAATTTGTCTCTACTGTTTTTCTTATGTAGCCTCTTAATTGACTCTTCATCTGCATCCGGAGCTGCTCTTGGATCCAGCAGTGTCTGGTTGTTGACAAGCTCTGGTCCTTCTTATATAATTAAGGCCTTGCAAAACTACTGAATTAAACAAATTAAAAATGAATGATATAATAGACAGAGAGTTGTTCTGTAGTAGGGAATATATGAAAGGGTACAGCTTCTTAATCCTGTATAACCAGGTAGGGTTAGTTTTCCCCGCTAGAATTTGCCAGTTCATCAAAATCTAACCTTCTCACAAGATTCAACAAAAATCAACCAGACACCAAGAAAGTTGCTGATCAGGCCCTCCAATTAGGCAGGTTTTCTTTGGTTGGCTGTCTACCTTCCTCCCAGTCCACTTTTCTGCCTGGCTCTGCTGCAGCCTGTGTGGCAGACTGACAGGGAAGTGAGATCCCTGGCAATCCCAATTGTCTGATTCCTAGAGGCTTTCATACTTCACATGGAAATCATGCTGGCTGGTGCTTCTGTGCACAAAAAGTAAAATCAGCCATGTGCAGGGGCCCAAAACAAGGCATATTTTGAGGCTTTAGTAAGAACTCTCTTGCACATTACACTTAGGACGGGTTAACTGCACTTAAAATGCAAGCATCCACAGATTCAAGCACTAAAAACATGTGCTAAGTGCAATAAGTACAATAATATCACAACAAAGTTATGGTTTTTGGGGGAAGAAGTATTTCCAAAATGGATTAAGTAATACATGTGGAGTTATCATCCAGCTGCTTCATGGAGACAGCTGTTACTCCCGTTGGTTGTTGGTTGCAGCCCTGGCACTGCACTCGAGTCTTGAACCTAGCCTAGAAAATATCTGTATATGCCACAGACTTCCTCCACTGCAAATTCATCTTTCACTTTCTTCAGTTCTCTTGCCTACATCAAAAACAGTATTGCTTTTTCAGCTTTGAATTGTCCCCTCTTCTCCACATTTGCCTGTTCTGCACCTTTAAGTGTCTCTTCTTTTTTCCATTTTCTAGCTCTTTTCAAACTTTCTCAAACAGAAGATTGTCATGATCAATATTGACTTCCCTGTAGTACCCGCACCTTTCCCCTCTGACCACACATTCTTTCTTCAGTGACCCCATTGCTGACTGAAGTCATATTTCTTATCTCTCCACAGCCTACAAACAACCTGCAGCCAAGGCTGGGGTTTTGTCTTGGGTGTGTCAGTGCTTCTAGTGGGACTTAAAGCTTCAGGTTTCTGGCCAGAGGGTCTTGCCTCCCCCCTCCCCTCCTCAGGGTCAGACCAAACTCCACATTTTGGGTCAGGAAGGACTTGTATCCCTGGTCAGATTTGTCTGGACTGTGTGGGTTTTGCCTCCTTCCACACATATTAACCACCTTTTAAGAAGCAGGACATTGGCTGCCATGGTTCCCCTGCTTTACCTGTGGCAGGTTTAGGGTGTTATGTGTTGTGTTGTGTTAGAGTAGTTCTATGAAAAATTTAGATTATAGACTTGTATAGGATGGTTTGGATAGGGTTGATTTTTGGCTCAGGCACTAAATGACCTCTAGAGGTCCCTTCTAGCCGTACTTATCTATCGTTAAAGGTCTACCTAAATCTCAGGGGGATTTACCAATTTTTATGGGTTGATTGCAGAATAAAGTTCTAATTCCACAGTCATTTCGTAGCAGTCCTGTCCCTCGGCACTGATTAGCGGAGAGTCCCCAAGTGGGAGGAGGAGTGAGGGGGTGGCTTCGGTATTGACTGCTGGCGACCCTTGGTGTGGCCCCACCCCTTGGTGCTGATTGGTGGAGAGGCCCTAGGAGAGGGATGAGGGTGCAGCTGCCGTCTTGTCTGCTGCCTTTGTGCCGCCCTGCTAGCCGGCACTTTCTCCTCCCAACACCAAGGACCTCTGGCTTCTACCGGGGAGACAGCATTTTATTTTTATTATTTGTGGTGATTTTGCAGATTTTGTGGACAATCCTGGATTTTATGGTTTCTGTGAAATCCGTGGAACTGCAAATTAAATAGGTCCCAATCTATGATTCTGTGACAACCCTAACATTGAAAAATTATGTACAGCAGGACTCTGATTATTCAAAACATCAATTAACTCTGGCCTTCCCTCTTACTCTGACTGAGGGTGTCAGGTTCCCTGATGGCCTACCCAATAGCAAGCTGTCAGGGACCCTCACATACACGGTGCTGCCACAGCCATTTGAACAGCCCTGGGACTCTTCACTATCCAGTAAGATAGAAACACTCGTTATTTTGGATAATCGACATTCTACTCATTCAGAAACCATGCTAGTTAAATCAGAGAGGCATCAGTAGTCCTTGCATCAGATTAACCTTTCCATATTTCTTTACTAGCATCCCATATTATTAGTACAAGTAATATAAGTGGTCAAAAAAATTCATTTTTTGTTTGATTTGGTCAAAAATGGAGAAATGTGTGTAGATTTTTTTTTGTGATTTTCCCCCCCACACACTCCTACCAACCCTCCACGCGCTGTTGGTGCTCTAATGGTGATAGGGAACTAGGTAAGCAGAAAATCAAAGTCTAAATGGTCTGTTTACACACACTGACTCATGCTTGCATGCCCTCAAATCTGGTTTCTTCCCTGTCCGTATTTCTGAAGATATGCTCTCCAGGTGTTCCAACCATCTCTTCCTGCCTATACCCGAGGGCCTTTACTGTGTCCTTTACTGCTGCTGTCATTAGTGTTTAGTGTTGCTCTTTAATATCTTATCATTCTTTGACTTTTACAGTCATATCTTCTTGTGTTTCCTGTCTTACTTATACTGCTCATTGAAGGTCATCTTTGGCAGCTCCTTTTTCTGAGGGTGTTCTTTTTGTTTATTAATCCATCCCTCTCTTTTCCCTGGATTTTATCTCAGGGTAATAGCCTCTGCTCATACACTTCTCCATTGATCTACATTTGATGATCAGAAATCTTTCTCTTGGTACCTGTTCTACCCTGCTCTGTCCTGCCCTATACATTTGCCTCAAGCTCAGTGCTGTTCAGCATGCCAAAAGTAGCATATTTGTCCTTTTTCCCTTTGCTGCTGACAGTTGTCAGTAGGAATCAAGAATGACTCTTAAAGAAGAACCAGTCACTATTTACCATATTAACTTGCATACCACACACACATTTATTCCAAAAATAAGTCCTTCAAAATTGTGGTGTATGCCTTAAGCAGGGAAGCTGTATTTCTGCCCAGCGTAAAAGCATGACGACACTGTAAGATGCCTGCTGCTTATTTTCTTTCTCTTCGCCACATATGGTGAGAAGGGCAGAACCATCAGCAGCAGTAGCTGCTACAGTTTTAACTCTTTTACAGCTGAATTGAAGCAGGACAGATCCTAATCTTTAGCTCACTCCCCTTTCCTTTCCTGCTCAGGCAAGAGCAGTCTGTTCAGCTGTGAGTGGGTTAAACCTCTAGCTTTTGCCTGGGCAGGAAAAGAAGGTGAAGATTAGACTGTCTCTGTCTCCATGCAGACCTAACTGTGGAAAAAACCTTTTTTTCTTCATTCTGCCTTCCCAAAACAAGATGCGTGTCTTACTTAGGGGCATGTGTTGTACAGAAAAATACAGCAATAACAAGCTAGACTAGGGGTAGGCAGCTTTTTCTGGCCATGGGCTGGGTCATGACCTACCCTGGGTCAGAGGTATGTGGAAAGGCAGGTGTTAGGACCCAGTCACCGCTGCCACTTGTCTGTGCAGTGGCACAGAGAAAGTGTGCACAAACCAGTGCTCAAACCCGTAGTGGCATGGGGAAATACCCACCAACATAGCTTCCCATTGCTGAATGCTACTAAAGCCCCATATCCACAGGCCAGATCCATTGGTTCTGCAGGCCAGGTCCAGCCCATGAACCATAAGTTGCCGACCTCTGATTAGACCTATTATTCTAAGGCATTGTAACTGAAGCTTCAGGAGAAAAGTAGGGGTGCACTGGTAGAGATTTTGGGGGCTGATAGCCAATTTTTAAGGGAGACATATTGGTTGATACTGATCAGATTTCCGATACAGCTGCGTGCAGCTGGTAAGTCCATTGTGGTGGAAGGCGTGGGGGGGCAGATCAATGCCCCCTGCAGTCAGGGAAGGAGCAGGGGCAGGCACTGCCTAGCTGGGGCAGTGCACAGGATGGAGCTACAGCTCATCAGCAGGGGGGCGGTTCCCACCACTGCTTGCACCCAGAGAGGGCATGGGCGAGTTGTGCCCCTGGATTTGTGTGTAGTGGGGTGGGCGAGCTGGAGCCAGGGCTGTGCTGGGCTTTACTTGGTGGGAGCTGGGCTCAGGGAGGGGGCTACAAAGGAGGTACAGCCACCCCAAATTTTGCCATAGCCCCACTCCCAGCGCTGGCGCCCACCTAGCACAGTCCTGGCTTTTCCCAGTGTGTGGGTGGAGGCAGGGCATTGAGCCAAGGCTGTGCCAGGCAGGTGGCGGCACTGGGAGCGGAGCTATGGTGAAATGTGGAGACATTTCTCCATAGCCCCAGCCCCCACCAGGAAGATCCCGGCACAGCCCTGGCTCCAGCCCACAGCTGCAGTCCGCTTGCTCACCCCACGCAGATCCGGGGGCACAAACCCCCTCTCCCTGAGGCCCTCCCGGGGTGCAAGCAGCTGTGGGAGCCACCCCTACCCCATGAGCCGCAGCTCAATCCTGTACCCTGCCCCCTCCCTCACTGCAGGGTCCTTGACCTGCCTCCCCCCCCCCCTTCCCTTCTACCAGAATGGATTTACCAGCTGCATGCAGCTCTTCAAGCTGCCAGGCTCTGCGCCTCACTGCCTGCATGCAGCACTGTGGCTGTATACACGCATGAGCATTTATTGGCCAAATTATCAGCCGCATCAGACCAATTTCTGATACAGCCAGTTTTCTTTTTATCTGTACCGATCCGATATCAGACCAATGTATCGGTGTACCTCTAGAGAAAATCATGGGTCAGAGTTAGAGCTAGTCGGAAATTTTTTGGTAAAGCAATTTTTCATCAGAAAATGCCAACCCATTGGAACACGCTAATTTTGACAAACATTAACAAAGCACAGGCAGATTTTCTGAAAGCTGTCTGGTTTTCAGACAGCTCGCCTGGCCACCTGGTGGGGACATCCAGGGCTGTCAAAGTCTCTGGCTCTGGGCTTTACTATACAGATGTCAATCTGAGACAAAGGGTCCCTCCTACATTGCTGGGAGCCTGGAAATCTTGATTCTTGCTTGGGCTAAGCTCCTATCTCTGTAGGAGGAAACTCAAGAGCTCCATTGTGGAATCTGGAAGCCTTAGGAAACCTGACACACAGCCCAGAAACCTTCCTTCCTACGGCTTCCTAGGGCTCCTAGCTCAGCTGTGGTATCCCAGGCTTTTAGGCTTGTGGTTCTACATCTGTCCACTACATTTGACTAGGCATTTAGTGGTTCTGGGGAAGTCAGAGCTAACCCATACATGAAAGTCTAAGTTTGGTTTGGGGATTTTTTTTAAAGAAAACAATTAAATTGTTTCTAAATGCTTTTTTATACAGATTTTTGTATTTAAGGGAGATTTTTTTTTAATTTTTATTTTTCATTATAAGAGGAACAAGTAGAACAAATCTTTTTATTCAGAATTTTGGAAGGTTCTTTGAACCAGGAAGTATAACTTCACGCACACTCCAGTCAGAACTCTCTTTTTTCTCACTACTAAAAGATTGCTTTATTGGAGCATCAGAGAAGATCAGGGATGATCAGGAAGCAGCACAGGACAATTTTGCTTTTACAGCGGAAAAAATAAGTTGCCATCCCAAACAAATGCTTCTATATTTTTGAAAATTTCTAATAGCAGGAATTCTACCCCTGAAGAAACTGGTGTCAATGTTCAACTGTCCCAGATTTCTCTTTTCTCAAATTTAGCCAATTACATTTTATCCCACACTTGCTACTTATGAAGAATTTATCACTCTCTTCTTTAGAAAGAATTTTACATATTTAAAAAGTGTTATTAGCTTCCCCTCAAACGTCTTATCTTTAGACTAAATAAACCTAATTCTTTCAACATTTCATTATAGATTGTATTTTCTAGACTTCTTATAACTTGAATTGTTCCTTTTACACTGTCCATCTTGTCTACATTTCTCTTTACAATAGTGCCCAAACCAGATACAGAACTTACATTAAATGCCAAGTAGAATGGAATAATTGTCATATGTAAGACATGGGAGGCAATCTTATTAAGATATCTGAGAATGTGATTTGTACTTTCGCAGCTGCTTTCTATCATTGACTTGCAGTGAGTTTGTGATCCACTAGAATCCCCCAGATCCTTTACAGCAGTCCTGCTGCCTAGCCAGTTATTCCCCATTTTGTATTTGCCCTTGATTTTTCTCTCCTGGCTACCTCAAAGCCAAACAAGCTTGGAAGTAGGAAGAGTCCAGATCCTTTAAAATTCAGATACTGTTCCATCTCAAAAATTTGTCAGGTGGGTAATACCAGGGAAGAAGGTAGAAGAAGTTAACAGCTGGTACTTATTGGAGTAACAGATATAGGTTCTGAAAAAGTTTAAAGTAGGGGCTTTAATAAGTGGTGTATCCCAGGTGTTGAAAGAAATACTATCCCTGGCAGACCTCTTTTGAGAAACAGCTCTGTGTGTTGTCATTGGCATGTTTTCTGTTACAATAAACATTTTGGCCTACATTTTCTAAACAGATTTGTGTGCCCAACTTGAGTGCTGAGTACCCGTACTCTGAAAATAGTGCCACTTTAAGGTTTTCATGTTGGACACCTAGTATTTTAGACATCCAGAATCATTAGACATATTAGAAAATGTAGACTCTCTTCTCCTTGATCTTGCCGTTTCTACAGTGGGTAGAGCCACCTTGGTATTGCTACGAACCTTACCCCAGGCATGCCTTTGATTATGATCACACATACTGATTTTAACTAAATAATTTTATGGAGGAGCTCTTTATATTGTTCTTTTTTTTGTAAGGAAGCTAGATTCTTTAGGCTTTTCAATACTTTCTCATATCATACTTTTTAGTATAAACATTTTAACCAAAAAGCTATTGTAATTAAACCTCCTTTCTGTTGTGCATTTTCCCTTTCTTTTATCCATTTGATAAGAGAGACATCACATCTTAAAATTCTCTGTGGTCCCAGCACAGCTGAAAAACACAATGTTAACCATCTGCTAGCATATTTTAGTCTTTGGGATAATTCAATAATTATCTTCAAGTACAGTCAATGATGTTACATGTTTGATGAAACACTTATAAGTGACAGTGCTTTAGGGAAAAAGATTGTTCAATGCACTGTGTAGAAATGCAAGCAAGTATTGTGTGTGTTATGACCACCGAAATAATTACATTCTGCCTTTCCATTGCAGTATCTGCTAGAAATGAAAAGCTTAATCCTTCCCCCTGAACACATTCTGAAGAGAGGGGACAGTGAAGCAATAGCATATGCTTTCTTTCACCTTCAGCACTGGAAGAGGGTAGAGGGGGCTTTGAATCTCTTACATTGTACGTGGGAAGGCAGTAAGTAATTCTCTTTCTTAGAAACATTTTATAGGAAGTAAAAAGCTGTCAACATGCACCTTCATTGGATATCATAATTAAATACTGTTTGACTTACATATGCTATAGTATCTTTCATCCTTGAAGTGTCCATTACACTTCAGACAATTCAAGAACTACTCTCACTGCTCTTGAGTGTATATTGTTTTGTGTTATAGATAAACCAAGTGGTCTTTGTTTAGGCCATACAGAGAATAACAAATTTCATGGCAAAGTGTGAAGCACAAGACAGGAATCCTGATCCCTAGTGATCATGTTACTTTGCCAGTAAATTAACTATGATTCCTCATGGGGTGATGATGAAAGGGCCATGTTTATAGTGTTGCCAGTCTGTTCTGGATAGCCCCAGCATAGCAGAGCACCCTGATGTCTGCTCATCCAGTGAGAGTTGTTGGAACATAAGGACAGTAGGATCAGAACCCCGAAGACTTAAAATTCAGCCCCAAGATTCAGCTGTTAACCTCTGAGAGTCTCTCTTAGGGCATGGACAGGCATTCATCTGTAGTGCAACAAAGTGTCTCAGCACTTCGTAGACTACAAAAATGTAGTGCTTTAAGGGCATACAGGCACCCAAGTGCCCTAGCTGGAGAATTATAAAGTCATCTCAAAGGCAAGCTCTCTAGCCAGGTCATAAGCTGCTCCTTGGCTCCCTTCCTGTCTCCCTTCCAGGGGAGCCTGTCAGTGAGGCAGCTGGGCAAAGGCTGCCTCTTTGCTGCAGCTTCCTCTAGTCGCACCAACCCCCTCCCATCCAATGGTGGCAACCACTGATTCGCAGCTTCCTCTGCTGGTTGGGATAGTAACAATTGCCTGCTGAGGCCTCCACACAGTGGTGCCAAAGCTCCCAAAGCATGGGTTCTTACTGGCAAAAACCCATACTCTAGCAGCTGCAGTGGCAGCATAGGGTAGAGTATCTTGTTGGGACTGCTAGAGCAAGGGCTCGCTGGAGCTCTTCTGGCCATGTGGCAGTGACAAAGGTTCACCTCCAAGTCCTTCCAATCATCAGTCTAGCAGAATCAGGCAGGAGCAGCTGCATAGCCAACAGAGCTTTAGCTCTTCTGGTCATAGTGGCTGTGTCTGCAGCAGAGTCCCCAGCAGAGCCCCCTGACAGCCGGCTGCTGGACAGACTTGTTTGCTCTTCTTCCCACCCCTCCCCTAGGTGGATGGGAACATGAATGGCACGTGCCTCTGGCGGCTGTGGGGGCACAGCTGCGCTGGTGGTGGTGGGAACGTGGCAGCAGGAGTGCGGTGGCAAGCTGAGAGCTCCCACAGGTACCATTGGCACTGTCGTTGGCAGGGCAGGGGGTGGGGTGGGGTGGCAAGCACTGACCAGGGGTCAGTGACCACCTTCAGGCGCCGCCGGCAGCAATGGCCAGCGGCAATCGTGGACTGCCCAGAAATGCTGCTGGTGATGTCAACAGAAGGGTGGCAAGAGGCAACCACCCACCTTTTTGCAGGGAGTGCACCGCTGTACTCAGGGGGTGCATGTGCACCCGCGTATACGCCCTACGCATTGCCCCTGGATAAGAGAGAGAGCACAGGGCTATGGGTTCTTAGGGTGCCTGTAGACATGTGGGGATGCTGCTCCAACATGCTGGAATTACAGCGTGTCAGAGCAAACTCAATTAGTCAAGTCTGCTGGAGCATGTTAATTAGTGTGCTCCAGCAGCCTCCATGTCTTGTGTATTCTGCGTCCCCATACTTCAAAATGGCAGGAGGGGCACTTTAACTAAAGCGTGTCAAAGGAGTTTAGTTAATTTAGTTCTCTGCCACTTTAAAGCATGGGATGCTAAATACAAGAGATGCTGCAGGCACTTTAATTAGAGTGGCTCTGGAAGCTACTCTAATTAAAGTGCCACCCCCCCGCCCGGCCCTGGAGCATATGTAAAGACACCCTTAGAGACACCCCCCCCCAATCATGCTATGTGTAACTGTAGAGGTATTACACATAGTGCTGTGAAACGTAGTTCTTCCTCTTTGAAAGTATTGATATTTCAATTCTTTCAGCCTCCTTGTAGTGTAACAAACAGCTTGAATGTCTGCACAGTTGCTTTGTACAGCACTACAAGGGCACATTTACTACTACAAATGTAATGCCTGTCCATGGCATGGCCTTAGGGTGATTCATCTGAAGTTTTTTCCCCTCAGTGTTAGTTTGAAATTTTTTGAGATGCAAACTGAACATACACATTTCCTTCATTCAGTTAATGGGCAAAAGCAAAGCCTTGTGCTTCGAGCACAGAAATGGTGACTGAGGGAGCCCTGGGTCTAATTGCTGTGTGACATTGAGCATAACTGCTTAATCTCTTTGCCTCTTGTTTTCTTTCCTGTAAAATGGAGATAATGTTTTTCCTTTTCCATAGGAGTATTGTAGAGTTTACTTCTACACTCTTTCAGCCCATTGGATTGGAAACGCTATGTATATGTGTATGCATGTATAATGCAAACCAAGATCGAATCTCTGTAAAACGTATTGTTCCCAATCTGATGAGGATATGGTTTATTTTGTATAGGGTTTTCTCCCTGAATTTTGGAATATTTTGTTTTCAGTAAATGAGTTGAACTTTATAAAGAGTACACGTTTGAAAAAGAATTCCAAGGGAGTAATAAATAGTGTTAGAACCAGCTTGGGTAAGGCTGACCATTCTCGCTTTTGTTTTTCTAATGACCTTTCACTTCCCTTTCTCAGAAACTTGATTTCTCTTGCCCCTCTTCCTTTGTTCCATTGTTTCCATTCTGTTTTCCTCCCTGTATTTGTTTATCTTTATTCAAACCTCACCTGTCCTACCAAGCCTGTTATAACAACAGTCCACTGAAGTTGCACATTTTACATACACATTATGATAATGAATTATCATCCACCCACCACTGCATTGTATAGCCTAAACATTGTCTAATCTTGAGGAGGGGGTGCATGTACTTCAGGTATGCAGAGCTCTGGGCAAGCTGTTGGTAATGCTTAACAAACGATTCCGTTTTCTTGATTGTATTTGGTTTGATTCATTGTATTTGTTTCTCATGTTACACACACCTTCTTTAGGATACTACCTGTTCTGTCTTCACCCAACCTCTCTTCCCTGCATTGTTTTCTTCTGTCCTTTCATGTTCCTTCCCAGTGGCTCACTTGTTGGGTTCTTCATCTCCTATTCACTATTGTTCTTCTTCTCCACTGACTATTTCATAGTGGATTCTAGGGCTGTGCGAAGCTGTGGTTGCTCATTTGATTCAGCAGAGATTCAGTCCAATTCAGTGACCAAATCTCCAAATCTGAATAGAATCAGGAGACCCTTTAATTTCTCTGAATTGAACTGGAACCCTCCGAATCAATTTGGAGAGATTCGATGATTCAGACATAGACACAGCTTTTAAATGTTTTTTTCTACATACCTCAAGGTACCAGGCAGCTTGTGAACACTGAGATGGTAGGGCAGACGGAGTGTCCCACAGGAGTGCAGGGTGTTCCCAGTGTGCACCTGGAAGTGGACCGGAAGCGCTTCTGATCCACTTCCGGGGAGCACGTGGGAGACTCCTCCCCCCAGCTTGGCAACTGGTGTCTCCTGTGTCTCCTTTGTCTGGGGGGGCACCCGGGGTCCCCTTGCAGCCAGCTACTGAGCCAAGGAGGTGCTGGGGGGGAGGGCCCATGCACTTGGTGGCGGAACCATAAGTAGACTGGAAATACTTTGCACCTGGTACCTCGAGGTACATAGAAAAAACATTTAAAGCTATGTCTATGGTCGAATCACTGATTCTCTGAATCAGCATTGCATCTTCAGATTTGGATTCGGGCAGTGCATGCAGGTGTCACCGTGAACATAGTCTTTCTAGACTTCAGCAAGGCCTTTGACACCGTCTCCCGCCCCATCCTCATTAAAAAACTAGGCAACTGTGGTGTTGATGCCTACACAGTCAGATGGATTGCAGATTGGCTCAAGGGTCGTACTCAGAGGGTGGTGGTGGACGGGTCATATTCAGCCTGGGGGGAAGTGGGCAGTGGAGTCCCCCAGGACTCAGTCCTTGGGCCTGCGCTGTTCAATTTCTTCATCAGCGATTTGGAGGACGGGGGGAAATGCAACCTGTTTAAATTCGCTGATGATAACAAAATCTGGGGTGAGGTGAGCACG
>NW_017728931.1:99860901-99917680 GCF_001723895.1 Crocodylus porosus
AAGAAGAGGCTTGATGCCTACCTGGCTGGAGTCATTTGAGCCCAGTTTTTCTCCAGCCCAGGTGGGGGGTCGGACTTGAAGATCTACATGGTCCCTTCCAACCCTACTTCTATGATTCTATGAATTAAATAGGGACAGTGATCTGAATCAATCAGTGTTCCCGATATAGGCCGAATCTGAATCCGAGTTGAATACAGCCTGTTTCGCACACCTCTAGTGGATACTTCCAAAAGTACATTAGCAGAAGGCTCTGGAGTTCCCTATGTATAGCAATGGTTTGCAGAAATTGTTAAGTGTATCTTTCTTTGCAGTAATGGGCAATCTTATTCATTTAACCATTTTCATCAGTCCTTACTGCCATGCCTACATGGAAATGCATTTTATTCTGTATGCCAACCAGTAAATAAAATGGGCATTCACTTTCAGTTTCCTCTTAAAAAAACAGCTGTAGTCCATTGCATAGTTATTTTAGACTGAGAGTTGTCAATAGTGGGCCAAATCTGGAGAGCTTCATTTAATTTTTTGTTCCTCCCTCAGCCAGGATGATTGCCAGCTATTTTAATTGAAGTTTGCCTAAGTAAAAAATTAGGGCCTAGAGGGAAGACACATTTACATTGTTAAACTGATATAAGAAAGCAATGGACAGACAAATGCAAACTCTTAAGTTCTTAACTTCACCCAATCTAGTGTAGAATCACCCATGGAAGAATCATAGGGCATTTATACACATATATTTTTGTGCTGTGACACAATGGTGATCTGATGCATTGGAGAAGATTTGATTAAGCAAGTCTGCTTGCACATGAACTGACGCGCACTGCACTGCATTGTGTGCAGTTGTATAAGCAGCAAAATGCAGCCGCCGTTTTCTCAATGCTGATGCACGTTTCGCCGTTTGTACAAATGCATGCATGTGTATAATTGCCCATAGATAATAAAACTATATCAATATAGGCTTCACCAATTTAACATCTATCCTCATTGGCCACGGAGTAGCTATTTGCCAAAGGCAAACGGGCTGTTTGCTGCTCCCCCCCCCACTCCACACACCCCTCATGGCAAGGTACAGTACTAGCTGCCCTACTCTATGGCTAGCATAGCTGCACATCCAGTGTAATTTAAGCCTTAAACACATTCATCTGTGGTGCTACCTCAAAGTATTTCAAACACCGAGGACAGACCAGAAAATGAACAGTAGAGGCATGGCAATGTCTTGGCATCTCTTGGGGAAAAGCTTTTCTTCTGAAGCAGAGATAAAAACAGATATTTAGCTCATAAACCTGAACATGCATTTGGCATTCAGTGTAATTAGGTTTCTCATTTGTTAATGTGAGAGAAGACAGTTTGCCTCAATACACATGTGGTTCAGTGGTTAATTCATTGGCAGGTTGGTCAGAACTGAGGAGAGAAAACATGCTACTAATCCAGGGGTAGCCAGCAGGAGAGCACATAGTATATGTTCAGATCAACACTGCTGCTGCCTTTCTTTCCAAGCAGCCCCTGTGCCAGCTCCCCACACACTCCTAGCAGCATGCTCGAGGGTGCAGGTGTGCGTCCAGGATGCACAGGTGAGCTATGTTTTGCATCTCAACTCATCCCCTCAATGCCTCACCTGCTCCCAGGGTCAGCAAGAGGGGCCACAGCTGTGATCATCAGCACGTGACACCTTCAGGAGCAGCCTCAGCAGCTGGGGCACCATGAAGTACACACCAGAGTATGGGAGGGTACAGACAGTGGAAGCAGCAGGGCACAGCAGGGTGAGGTCCTGCCCCCACACCCTGAATTGGCACTAGCTAGATCAGATTATCAACTTCAGCCCCAAAGCCCCCCTACATATCTTTTCTGAATTTGAGGGATACTGCAAAATTCAGAAAAGATATGGCAGGGGGTCTTGAGGCTAAAAAGGTTGAAAACCACTGATCTAGAACCTAATCATTTGCTTAAAGAAAGATGTACCTTATTTGGTGTCATTTTTAACAGTACATCTCAGCCCTATATTATGTCCTCTGGCAGGGAAATGGACTATGTTGCATGTTTTGGAAAAAAAATACACATGCACACACACGCACGCACTTACAGCTTTACAAGTGTAAGAATGAAGCATTCTGCCAGTTTTAAACCAGAAAAAAAGTGGGACCCAGATATCAAAAGTTTGGAGAATACTGTGCTACGTATTTTCATATTTTTTTAATCCAAAAAATCTTGACATAATACTCTTTATCACTTAAAGTGATGTTTGTTTAAACAGTGCAGTTGTAGTTTGCATTTGGATTCATTGCTTCCTAAAGGAGATATTGTTACATTACTAAGATAAACTGTATTACATGCTTTCCTAAAAGCTGGGGGTTGCTCAGAAAGATTTCCTAGTTTCTTTCAGAGTTGGTCTTTGCAGGTAGCAATATTTTGTTGGAAAATTATCTGTTATATTTTCCTTCAGTGCTGAGTTAGTGTTTCCTCACTTACAGCACAACAGCAGCACGTAGCCTATCGGTGTCCTTTTATACAAGTACAATAGAACCCCAGTAGTTCATGGGAATAGGTCCTGTAGCCCCTGTGAAGATGAGAGTTTGTGAACTGCAGGGATCATGCAGCCACAGTAAGCAGCTGTGTGACTTATCTTTTCCTCTGCAACTCACTGGGTGCATCTACAGCATTAGCCTATCTTAATGCACGTTAAAGCATCACAAAAAAATCCATGTGCTTTCACTAATGGGCATTAAAATAGGCTTATGTGATTATTTTCTAGTACCTCAGGTTATTTTTACATGTGCTGCAGGATGCAGCACCCAGGGTTTTTAATTAGCAAGCCACACTAATTAAAAGTGCCTGCGTGTCACATGTATCAGCATCCCTGTGCTGATAAAATAGCGGTGGGATTCTTTGAACTCAAGCTCTTCGAACATGTTTTATTTAAAAGTGCCCCAACACCATTTTTGAGCATGGAAACACAGTGGGCACTGATGCACATAACACAGAAGGCTGCCAAAGCACATCGATTTCCATGCTCCAGCAGACGCAATTAATCGAGTCTGCTCCGATGCACTAGATTTCCAGTACACTGAAGCAAAGTCTGCGCATATGTATAGGAGCCCTCACAGTACTAAATTTAGTACTAAATTTAATGTGCATTAGCAGAAGCATATTAAGGACTGTGTAGATGCGTCCACTGTGAATTATGGTTAATTAAGGTGTAGATGCGCCCACTGTGGATTAAGAAATTGAGGTTGCGAACAACCCAGATATGAATGAACTAAATTCTACCGTGTAATGTTACATCTGTCCATACCCAGACTTCATTTCTGAAAAGCTGCAATTCCGACTATTCTGTGTAACAAGGTTCTCTACCAAGGAAAATTGGTAAGCCTTTGATATCAGCAAACTGCAAGAGAACAGGATCTCTCGTGCTCCAACGTTCTGAGTAATTTACATCTTCTGGGACAAGACATGGTGCCCCTTAAGTGACAGAATTGTGGCCCAGCTTGATTGCATTCCTTGCTCTGGGATTGCATAATGTTTTTATGTCCAACTAATATTCAGACATTAAAATAAATACCATATGTGGCTGAAGCTTATTACACTGGAATACAAGCATTATACACTGAGAATATTCTGCTTTCCTTATTATTATTTTAAACATGACAACTGATAAATAATACATGGTGACAGCATTTTGAGGGCTGGGTAATTTCAAAATGTAGGATTATAACCGCAATTATTTTAAATGAAATATTTACATATGAAAATGGGGCTATATGTAGCAGTCATTCATTTTTAATACATTTCCTCATTGCCCTGCATGAGATGCATAATAAAGCATTGTTCTCAGTGGTGGCAGATGACACAAGGAGCAACGGTCTCAAGTTGCAGCAAGGGAAGTTTAGGTTAGATATTAGGAAGAATTTTCTCACTAGGAGGGTAGTAAAGCACTGGAGCAGGTTACCCAGAGAGGTTGTGGACTCTATCCTTGGAGGTTTTTAAGACCTAGCTAGACAAAGCCTTGGCTGGGATGATCTAGTTGGAGATGGTTCTGTTTTGAGCAGGGGTTGAACTAGATGACCTCCTGAGGTCCCTTCCAGCCCTAATTTTCTATGATTCTGTGTGTGTGTTTGTGTTCTTCTCAATCTTATATCTACAATATACAGTATTTATAGGACATCTGTTGAGGAAAAAATTGCTTCAATGAATGATGTTCATAGAAACTGAGAATAACATGTGGATGACAGCTTAACAGTGAGAATAACATACAGGATAATAAGAAAAGATGCATTGATTGCAAAGCTGTAATTCAGTCAACTGTACTGATGTTTCCATAAACCACAAAAGCATAACTCAGGTGGTTTATGAGATCATCAGAATATAATCCATTTCCCTCCCTCTCTATTATTATTTTCAATTTAAATATTTAATATATTTTAAGGAATACATAAAATAAAGTGTTAGTTGATCTATGGCCTAAAGGTTCATATTGAAAACTTGACCTGACCTGCTGTACTTAAAAAAAAAATGCATGTCAAGAGTGGTTTTAATAATTTATTATTAATCTTAGATTGTCAAATGCAAAGTGAATGTATGTTACCTTGTCATGATGCTCTCTGCTGACTGGTACACTGTTTTTTGAATGGTTTCTTACTTGTGTACATTGGGTAGTTCACCGGGACCTGTTGCTGTGTTCTCTCTGCATGCAGAACTTCACAGAAATCAACAGAAGTTTTGAGTGCTAAAAATGCGTGTGCGCCAAAGGGTACTTTTATATGTGCTCCAGGGGTGCGGGGGCAAGGCATTTGAATTAGAGTAGCTCTGAGAGCAGCTGTAATTAAAGCACCTCAGTGTCTCATGTATCAGCATCCCCGCTCTTCAAAATGGCAGCAGGGGTACTTGAACTAAAGCTCATCCAACAAGCTTTAGTTCAAGTGCCTCTGCTGCCATTTTGAAGCGTGGGGATGCTGATACACAAGACGTGGGAGGCTCCTAGAGCATGGTAATTGCCACACTCCAGCAGACTCGATTCATCAACTCTGCTCCTATGTAATTACAGCGTGTTGAAGCAGCCTCCGCACTCATGTACAGGCACCCAAAGGGATAAATTACTAACTGTTTTTATCATAGCATAAGCCGATTATCCCCTGGCTAGTGTTATTTTCTCCTGAGTCTCAAAGTCTTGGAAACTCTAAAACTAGTAAATCAAACTTCAGATGTGATGTTTATGTTTGCGAGGGCCTAACCCTTCAAACACTTACCTATGTGCTTGACTTTATCTATGGAAAGTGGTTCTGCTGACTTCACTGAGAATACTCTTGTGAAGATTTTAAGCTATTTAGACATAAGTATTATAAGTATTTTCTCTTTTAAATGTAGGCACTCAAATATAATCATTTTGGATTAAGTGCTAGCTTGTATTTGTTTTACAAAAATTTTAATGCATATTAAATGTTTGTTGAACATTTCAAGCAAGTGTCATGTTCACAATAATCTGTTTAATGCATTATTTCTCCTTTTCAGCTTTCAGAATGATTCCCTATCCTTTAGAAAAGGGACACCTTTTTTACCCTTACCCCATCTGTACAGAAACAGCTGACAGAGAACTACTTCCATGTAAGTTCACGCTGAGTTGTCCTTGATGTTGGTAGATCATTTATTCCAGTTCTGCATTTCTGAACACCAGATGCCTGGGTCCACTGCATTAGAATAATCACTTGCAATGTTCCCTCTAAGGTGTAGTGGTCCACGATCGTGCCACTTCAGTCCGTGCGCTCTGCCTGCTCCCTGCCTCGCTGCAGCCTTTGAAAGTGGTGCAGCACCATGTGCGTCCCGCTGCTGGGTGAGCCAGGCAGCAAGGCACATGGCGTTGCTTTCAAAGGGTGCAGCGGGGCACGGAGGCAGGGAGCGGGCAGAGCACAAATCTCACCTGCCGTTGCCCTGTGCAAAGATCAGGGACTGGGCCACGTGCCCTCACTTGGCTGCCTGGGAGCCAGGGGGAGAGGTTGCAGGGGGGAATTTGCTCCCCCTCATCCACGGTGCACGCAGCAATGGAAGCCTGCCCACACCCCTAGAAGGACCACTGGGCTCCAATTGCTGCAGCCCAGCCGGAGCCCCATTCACAGTGAACCTGGTCAAGGGACATTCCCCACAGTGCAGGAGGGAGCAGCACCCTGTCCCTACTGCACTGCCTCCTGCACTGTGGGGGTCTCGATCTGCCCCCCGCAGATACCCTGGGAGTGCGTGGGTATCTCAGTGTGCCTGCCCCTCGTCCCTCCTGCAGCGGCCTGTGGCCAGGTTGGGGCAGGTGCGTGGCATTAAAAAGTTACTGCGCAGCATGATTTTTTGTGTGCGCAGCTGCGCACGCGTGCAGCTTAGAGGTAACCTTGATCACTTGACAGTGAGCCTTAAGAGCTCAATTGGTTGTCAAAAAGGTAATTCATAGCCATAGCTTATAAAGATTTAGGTATCTTTATTGATGTCAGAAAGAGAAAATCAGATTACTGTAGGGACATAATTCTTTTAAATTGTGTTGTTTTCCTCTCACCAAAACATTTGAAGATAAATTTGATCTTGTATCTAGGATAACAAGCCATCAAACCAAAATATTGTCACCCAGGCCTGTTGTTCTAATGCAGAGAAGTCTGTTTAAATTCAAGGCAGTTTCACCTTTCCAAAGACCACAGGTTTGTGTGTGCTGGAAGATTAACACAGTAGGCTGGCCAATTTATTCTGTGATTTTGTTGTTGTTGTAAGCCAATCCTAATAGTTGGGGGGGCGGGGGCCAGCAGGGATTGCCCTTATAGTGATGTGTGTCATTTATCTCTTATGCTTACCATGAATTTGCAGCACCCAGTAGTACAAGATACAGATACAACACACTCTGTCCTGCCCCTGCAGAGTTGTACAGTCAAAGCCAATTAGACATACTTGCAGTGCAGCAAGTTAAGCACACAAATCAGTCTTTGCCAAAGAAGAGGCTGAACAACTGAGCCTGCAGCCGGTCACCCTCCTTTCCCATATGAAGACCACGGGACTTGGTGTCACAGCATATACATGGATGTTTTCAGGATCAGGTTATAACAGACATGTAGGGAGGCCCACAAAAATGAATCATTTTTTAAAATAAAAATGACTAAGTCAGAACGTGTCTCTTGTATGGCTTGCTTGCATTTTTGGTCCTTATAGCAACTCTGATTTTGGCTAAATTACATGTAATCATTCTTAATAAAACTATGTGAATAAACTGTAGGGAGAAATAGTATACCAAAGTCCTTTCATTGGGAGGCCCCTCGTTCACAGCACAGTCTCTCTGATATTACACAGAAATCCTTGGCAGCCAGCTCTGGCTCCCCACCCTGTTATAATCATCCTAATTATAACCCCATCTTCTAGAGCGCTCAGAATGCTTTACTCCAAGGGATATTGTTCTGTGGAGGGTGGAGTGGCTGGGATATTTGGGAATGACAAAGTGCTGTGGAATAGTCCAGCATTCTCTTTTCTAGATGAAAACTAATTACTTTTGTCAAAAATTAGAAGCAAGGGACCCTTTAATAAAATACATAAAGGAAAATATTTTTCTTCAACAATTATGGGAAATGTCTTTTATTGCAAAACCTCTTGGGTACGACTAGAGAAGAATTTAACGTACTGTGAGAGACAGGGGTTCCCTGAAGGTGCTTTCTATGCCTGTCTACACCCTTTAATTGCTTATATTTTAAAGGCTCTTTGAAGGCTTTCTGGTGGAGTGGTGTCAGAACACTGGTATCTGTGTGAGTTTGCTTCAGATGAAAAGGAAATGTAAAAGAATAACCTAGCTAAGTAAAAAGATCAACCAAACCTAATGTTTGCCTCAGCTGGCTAATAAGCTACAACAATGGGTTTCATCATGTCAGTCAAAGGCAAGCAGAAGTTACTCTAAACCAGCAATATATTGCTGTGATGTCCATGTAGTTCTGTTTCTCAGACTAATTTTCTGCCTCTGTTTGATTTAAAGTATTTAATTGTGCATTTTCTTGCAGAAAGAACAATCTTTATGAGTTTTCTTTTTAAGGAAACAATGTTTGAAGACCCCAAATTCTAACAGAATTTCCGTTTTTATTTTTGAGACAGGGCTTTTTGTAGATGATATTTTTTTATAGGACCAATTGCATGGCTGGGTAGACAAGCTTTTGAATGCAAGATATTCTTCTTATTCACAAAGGCTTTACAGGCACACCAAACAAGAACAGTATTGTTCCCAAATCTCTGTTCCCTGGTTCAGGCACCCATTTGGTGCTGAGTGAATGCATGACTGATGTTGTGTCACCTAATTGCCCTCTTCTGATGCAAAGCAAGCCATCTGTAGGACAAATTTTTGCTTATCTCAAACCACACCTTCCCATAGGAATGGAAGAGGGAGAGTGGAAGATAAGTGTGATGTGCACATAGATAGCTACAAAACATAGAAGTACAATAAACCTAACACAAAAGTAGGGATGGAGTGAAACAGTTGGACATGTGAGGACTGGCCAGAACTACCAAGTTGGCCAAACCTTGTAGCCTGAACCTGAGCCACCATAAAAGATGAAAGGGAACGTCACTTCAGCCAAACCCCATCTTCCTTTTCTAACACTTCCAGGTTTCCCCAGGGGATTTTTAGGTTAAAACCAAAGGTTCTCTTTAGTTTATATTGTTTGTTGCTGGGTATTTTTAATCGCCATAAGAATCATTTGGGAATTTGTGGGATAGTTTTTTTTGTCCTGTCCCTAGATTCCTTTGAGCATGTTTCGCTATCTTAGATGAACTATTTTTGGTAATATATATTAAATTATCTAAAAAAAATTAAATGGATTATTACTATGAGGGTGAAGATGCTAAAGGAACATAAGAGAAACTGATAATGGTGTGACAGTGTAAGGCAGGCAGCCTTCCACTTGGGAAGAGGCAAAGAAAGCCATATTAGAAAAAAGTGGTTATCGGGGTAGAGAAATATGAGGAAGAATCTCTACTGATTGTGAGGTTTGGAGTCTTCAGATCGGGGGCCAGTCCATGGAGCCATTAGATCCAGCCTGCGTACATGGGACTCCAAGGGGTTTGGCATCTGGGGGCTTTGTTCATGCCATGGTGGGGATAAGCAGCTGTGGCAGGCACTTTCCCTGTACCAGAGCGGGGAGAAACAGTGGCAATGGCTGACTCCTAGTGTCTGCCCACCCAAGCTGGGTCATTCCAGCTGCTAGCCTGAAGAGGTTGCCACCCGATGCTTCTTTTCCATGAATCAAACCTCAGGACCATTTTTGTTAAGTCTCACACCTCGTTTGTTTCTTCTGTCTTCTGCAGCATTTCATGAAGTTTCAGTTTACCCCAAGAAAGAACTTCCTTTCTTTATACTCTTCACTGCTGGATTATGTTCCTTCACAGCCATGCTAGCTCTCCTGACACATCAGTTCCCAGAGCTTATGGGGGTCTTTGCAAAGGCTGTGAGTATTCGGCTTTCTTTTGGTAAATAAGAACACACAGTGAGGAAATGCACAGATAAAATGGCGCTTAGCTGGACACTGCTGGGTCTTAATAACGTGAATATTCATTGGTGAGCAGCAAGGGAAAAAGATAATATCTAGATATCAACAAAATATACTCATGTCTGTCTTCTTTGCATTAGATGGCTCTAATGTTCTAGATTTATTGTGGCTCTGCCAAAAAAGGGAAAGAATTCATAATTAATCCAAGAAAGTAGAGTAATAATTGATTGCAGATCCCCACTCTGTTCAGAAAAAGAAATTATAGTTGTGAAGGGTTCCACTAACTCCATAGTACTTCTCAGTGTGAGAGAGGACCAACAGAAATTTGTAGTAGCAGAAAATATATGGATTCCTCTTGACTAGACCAAATCAGTGTCGTTTTCAAATCAGCGTCCTTTTCACAAACTGCAACAAATGAGAGAGATTCTCTCAAAAACTTTTCAAGTTCCCTCCCTTTCTTAGATGCATCTATCAGGGGCTTTACTAATTTTTCTTTTCTGGCCAGTGAGGATTAACACGAATTAATAAAAGGTAAACTTTCCATACGAAGGAAGGCTGAAAAGGCAGGGACTCTTCACCTTGGAAACAAAATGACTGAGATGAGGAAAATCATGTATGGCGGCAAAAATATGAATAGCAATATATTTACTTTGTCTCATAACACAAGAACTAGGGGCACATGATAAAATAATGAAGCAGCAGATTTTGAACAAACATAAATAATTATGCACTGTGAAATAATTATGCACTGTGTAAAATATATAACTTGTGTAAGTCCTTGTTATGTAGACTTACAGTATAACTGGGTTGTAAAAGGATTTAGATAAATGTATGGAGGATAGGAACAACAGGGAGATGGGATCTGTTCCCTTCATACGTATGTGCAGCTCCAATAGATGTTAATAGAGTAGGGATGGCAGCATTCTGTGTCTGAGAGCAGGACAGAGCTTAAACAAATGCACGCAAACAGAATGCAGTTCATGTCATATTAGTAATCCTATAAAAATACAAGCAGTTTACACGGGAATGGTTGGTAGGTTAGGAACTGCTCCAAGTGACTTGAATAGCTGTATCACTACCCTAATAAGCAACTATAGGCAGCAGCTGGCTTTTAATTATGAATAAGCTGAGTGATAAAAGCCTGTGACTTTCATTCCATAGCTCGTGAGAAGGTTTAGATGCTGATGTTTCATTTTGTCATCTGCTAAGAGTGAGTTGCTGTCTGAGTGAGATCTAAGAAGAGAAATGACAAGCGTCTCTTTGGCATACAGCAGTACCAGGGCCCAGTGGAATAGACCTCCTGCTTGCCTCACAGAACTGGCTTTTCTCTTTATGTGGGGATTAGTTTTAAAGATAGTTAAAAAGACAAATATGTTGAATACCATCATGGTCGTGTGCATGGAAAATTGATGTCTGATTGATGTGCTATGGTTTGACCAACTCCATGTGATGTGTTGTTAACAGTGCAAAGCTACAGGTATAAACCATAATTTTAACAGGTCAACATAATTCTTTCATTTACATCTTTCAGTCCAGACAGTGCTGCTAATCTTACCCACAGAATTTGCCATACTACAGCAGAGCACTGGCCCTTCAAGTTCAGGAACCTGTTTAGGAGTGAAAATTGTCTGGCGACAATTCAGAGAAATGAAAATTTGACCCCTCCACCTGCATCTGGCCAATTGTAATTATGTACTTACAGGAATACCTGAACGTAGAATATGTTGGAGCAAGGGTCTCTGTAGGGAAATGGGAAAACGTCAGTTCTCAGTTGTGATGGATTGAGAATAAAATGTGGAATAAAAAATGGCAACATATTTTAGCATTTCAATTTGGTTGTGGAAGCTCATTTGTCTAGCCTGCATTTTGGCAGCTTTTTGAGAAACAGGCAGGAAATTTTCTTGAGGAACTGGTAGGAGGTAAAGTTAAAGTGCCATGCTCATTGAAATGACTGCCTTGTTAGCGGCGCCAACAATACCTTGATTTGCACGGAGGCTTTCTAATGAGGGCACTCAAAATGAACACAAGCTTTTTGATTGCAATACTTTGGCTAAAAGACTAAGCGTGGAGTGTAGATGGTTTTGTAGTCTTTTAAGCTCGTTGTGTAGAATTAGGAGAAAGTATCTGTAAATCATGAAGAGTCATTAAAGAAGAAGTTACTTGCATGAGTCTGTGGCAAAGGAGTATTTCTTAAGTATAAATGAATCTGGCATTGATAGAATGAGTGTTTGTTCAAAATGACCCTCAGTTGAGTCCTTATCTGCAGTTGAGCCAACAACAGTAAAAAAAAAAAAAAAAAAAGCATGAAGCCTGAGAAAAATCTATTTTTCTTTATTTTTTCTATTATTTTGTGTATTTGGAAGCCCTCTGCATAAGGTCACTTACCAATTCCTATATAATAAGTAAAGCTCCAATCTTGCACTGGGAGACCTGTTCTCTGCATGGAGCTCCATTGGGTGCAAGAGAAGGGGATATGTAAATACAGTTGCAGCCTTTGTTAGAGAGTGTCTCTCTATAAAGATTGGGCATGAGACATAAATGTCTTTAAACTGTTTTCCTGGGCTTGTTTTTTAATCAGGCCATGCCATAAGAAGGAATTTCCCGTAAAGCAGAATTCCTTTTAAGTCAGCAAGTTCAAAAGGGTCGACAGTTTTTTCTTTTAAAAGAAAATAAAACATTTCTGCAAATCTCCCATGAATAATTATACCCTTGTTTTATTGCTAGTCTTGCTGCTTTTGCTATTGCCACATGAGATACTGTCAGAGTCAAGGGGAAAGGCCAAAAACATAAAGAAAACTTAAAGCACATAGAGTCAGTGCTCCTGGGTACCGCAGTGTGGTATGAAAGCAAATTACATAGCTGCCAGTGATGCTTGAGAACATGAGCACAGATAACTTTGCAAGGGCCACACACTGTGCTCTGTTTCGACAGCTTAAATACCGGCTACCGGACTTCCACTCGAAGTGGAATGCAGTCAGATGATAGGAGCCTTTCATGTTTTACGTGCTTGTGGCTGGAAATTGAGTTCTTTATTACTTCAGGGGAGAGGAACCGATCAGAAACAGTAACCAAAAGGAAGAGGCTGCCTTGACACTTCAGTGGTTGGAGTTCCACTAGGGTTAAGGAGAAGTGCATTCCTTATGCCCCATGGGTTGTCGTGGAAAAGGAGCTGAGAATGAGAAAATATTACAGAATTAAAAGAAAGGAGACTTTTCAGAGCTTCACTCCAACTCCAGCTTATGCTGTGATCTAGTAGAAGTGACAGTATCACTTATCTGGGACAACACAAAACCATGGGTGAAATCCTGACTTGATTGAAGCCCTGGGGAATTTCATCAGTGAATTCATTGTGGCCAGGATTTCAACCCACATCTAAATAGTACATTTTAGCCTTCTCTCACTTCACAGAACTCCTCAAACTGAAGTAAAACCTCTTCATATCTCTAACTACAAACATTTTGCTGAGTTTCTGTGGCTGGCTACATGTTAAATTACTTCAGTTACAAAAGTATTGCAAATTTTTAAAACCCCTGTCATTTAAATGACACAAATTTCACTAACTTAAATATAAATTATATTTAATTTATACTAGTTACAGCATTTAATTTTGTCTTGTTGTGTGAGATGTTTCAGATGCAAATTAAGAGCATAAATCAAGCTCTAATTAGAAAAGTACATAATGCACTGTAATGAGATTTTTGCATTTTGCAAGGTTGGGGTGAATACACTCACTTCCTTCAGATGTTTTATGAAGGAGAAAGTAAAATCTGAACAGACAGAATCCCAGTTTGAATATGACCAGGGAACCCTGCAACAGAAACCTGGATATTTCATGTGCTCAGCCCTAATCCAGAAACACAACTTGATGATTGCAGCCATACCTCATCCACTGTGCCCAGCTTCCTTTAGGATGAGACCAGGGTTTTGCTTTTAGCTGTTTGTGACAGAACCTTGTCACAAGTGGCATTATACTGATTTATCCTTAATGTACACGTTGTCCCTTGGGTAATGCCTTGTCTTTCAGAGGTGAACAGACAATAGGATGCCAACAAAGTCTTCCTGATATTTATTAATACATGTAAAATATATGCAGTATATATGTTTATAGTTAAACTTGTCATAAAGACCTATCTGGTAAACTCACAACCAAAACATCTAGGTTTTATACTTCCTGTACCACAGACTTTAAGTAAGTGTACTGTGTGTGACAAGTATTTCAGCAGCATTAAGCATGGTTGGATTTTTTTTTTAAGACAGAAGCTTGTTTGGCATTTGAATTTGCTGTACATGGATTGCTGTATTGCTCATTAGAAGGATGGAAGTACACCACAATGCAATCTATGAATCGCCAGATTCTCTTTAACATGTGTGTACTGAGGAGAGTTAATAGGTGCTGTGTTCATCACAGCAGTGTCTGAAAATAAAGCTGCTTGCAGATATTTGCTGTGCTGATCCCATAAAAGAACTATATTCTTTGGCAAAGTGATATCAACCAGCATATGTCTGGAAGCAACATTGTTCGTAACCTTAGAATGGCTGACTTTGCATTTTTGAAAGTATTATATGTCTGAACAAGTACAGTATACCATAATATATTCTATTTCATACAGCTATAGGAGGCCCATCACATCTGTATGTAATATACACTGTTAATATAAAGCACAATTAAAATACATTGGCCAGCATTTCCAAGATTAACTAATGGTTTGAGAAGCGACAATTTTTGGGTATCTAGATTGTGACCTTTTTCAATATTGAGCATCAAATCCCATAAAGTCAGATTTTTTTTAAAGGTATTCCCACCTGCTTACAGGTTTTTTCTGTGATTTTGTCATAGAAGTCTATGAAGGACTCGTATTGTACATCCATATGTCTTTCAAAGTATTAGTTTGTTATCTAGATACGGGCAGGTTAGGATAAATTCTCAGAAAAATGAAGGGCAGATGCTTAGATGATATTCAAGTAATCCAGGTCCTATTCTGACCAGTTTTGAGCCCATAGTTCATTGGATCATAGGAAAGTAGGGATGGAGGGGGCCGCACAAGGTCACCCCTGCTCAAGGCAGGAGGAATCCTGACTAAACCATTCCAGGCAAGTGTCTACCTAACCTGCTCCTGAAAACTTCCACAGATCCAGTATATGACCACCTTCAGAGTCAGCAAGTTCCTTCTAATCTTCAATCTAAATTTCTCCTGCTGATTCATTGCTCCTAGTCTTGTCCCCTAGAGTCCCAGAAAAAAGCCCATCTCCATCCTCTTTGTAATCGCTCTTCTGGTATTTAGTAGCTATGTCTGCCTGGCTTTGCCCACATGATAGAGACTCTGTTGACTTCAGTGAATTTTAGGTAAAGCCTGCAGTGGCTTATCTGAGTATGAGTCTGTAGGTGTGCCTTTGTATATTGGACAGATAGTGATACTTATGAGAAATGTAATTCTTGCTTGCATTATAACAGACTCCAGGAATACACATTTGAAACCGAAAGGCAGCATTTGGCAGAAAGGCTTTGTGCCCCATGTATTTAATTAGTATCATCATGTAGGACTTTATAGAAGTAGGATGAAGGTCTGTTGCAACTGAATTGCACAGCAGAAGTTTTATATGTATTATCTCCTTTTGTTTTGATCTACATACACATCTGATTTCTTTGCAGTTTCTCAGCACTCTCTTTGCCCCTCTAAATTTTGTGATGGAGAAAGTAGAAAGTATTCTGCCCTCCAGCCTGTGGCACCAGCTGACGAGGATCTGAAGGAATACCCAACCCTGTTCGACTGCCACAGCATCTTCTGTGCCAACTTTTTTGTTGACCACAAGAAAGCATGATAAAAAAGGGAAGCAGTTCTAAGACTTCAAAACTCTTCATGGATTGTCTGTTCTCATATAAAAAACTGTTTTGTTGTACAAACTACATTGATGTTAGGTTCTATTATATTTTGCCTTCAGAAAAGAAAAAAACTCTTAAAAATAAACTTTTGTGTATTGCAGCATTGTCGTCGTCTTTGCTACTTCTTCAAGCCCCTAATGATATCCCCTGTGCCTTGGAAGTCTGTGATGCATTTATTTCAACCCAAACACAGCTTGACTTTCTGTTCAAATAATGAAGTAGCTCTAATGACTTGACTTTGTAAAAGCAGTACTATTATTTTCTTCTCCTACAGAGTTTAATTACTATGAAACTCAGCCCTGTGTATGCAGTCTAATCCACACAAGGCTTATGGACCCTTAAACCATGCTTAAGCTCTCATTATAGAGTTTGACTGGTGTACGGAATTTGTGCTCAAGGCTGGATTTTACCAATCATGGATTTTTCCTATGACAGTTGTCTTTAGTCCAGTTTTCACACTGTATTTTTTTGTCCATGAAATCAGGCATTTTCAAAGCTTTTTGTGTCATTAGAAGGCTTCAGGATATCCCACATAGAGTGGTGGAAGATTACTGAGAAATTCTTTACAAATACAATTCATTACAAATTAATTGTAATGGTTGATCATTCCATTGTGGAGAAACAGGCTTTTGAGGGAGTTTCTGTCCAAGTTTTTATTGTTACCGAACATAAGAATGTAATAGTTGCTATTTACTGGGTCCAGTGGTAGGTCCGTCTTGCCCAGTATCTTGTCGCACACAGTGACAGAGTGGACGCTGAAAGGAAGAGTGAACAGGGTGTGACCAGGGTTTTGTTCTGCTTCCACTTTAAACTATCTCATTGATACTTTAAGATATCTTGCAAGTATGAAAGGAGAGTCCTATGTCTTTTCTTTATGCTCTATTAAACATAGATGTTGTAACAATATCTATGCCGGAAACTATGAACAAATTAGCAAACTTAGTATTTTACCAATTCAATCAATATTAAGGGTGGAGTTTTGTCACCAGCCCTTGGGTTTTGAGAGCCTTAAATAAATTACTCCATTTTTAACTCAGTCCTTTTAAATGATAATAATGTAGCAGCAAGAGAGAGGATCCTTGTGCCATTTTGCATGGGGTAAGCCACACTGCAGTCCTCCTTTCTTCTGATCCAGAGATGAGCAGCATTCTCCTCCAGCCAAAACATAGTGTCAGAAGGCAGCTTATTAGCAAGGAATCCTGCAACTGTCCATAAATGCACAGGGAATTAGGCATTAGACAGGCCTTCAGCCTAGTGCCCAGCGGAGTGCTGGATCTTGACTTATCTGCCAAGAAAAGGCAGAGACTTCTTGAACTCCTTCGTTATCAAAATTAAAGGACATCCACTCAAGAGTTGGCAGTATTTGCCCATTGTATGTGCAATATAAAACTCAGTGGGAATTCTCAAATGAACATCATGCAACTGCATGTCAGCTATTGGAGAATGTCATGTTTACGTTCCTTTTTTCATTTGAGACTCTCCAACTGTAATATTACATTATTCAGAACATTCCCCCTCATAATGTCACCCAAAAATAGTCTATTTTACTGTTTCAGATAGTTTTATACTCAGGGATAGTACTCACACAGTGACATGCTGGAATATTGAAAGGTGTTGCATGTTTGTCTGCTTACATTTAATTGCAACATGGCTTGGGATTGCAGGGAAACAGTGGGAGTAGAGCTGCACAGAGCAATGTACTGTGCTGCATATGTGCTATTACTAGTGCCATGGGATGTCTGAGAATGCAACCATTTCTTTTTTCTAGAACACGTTGATATTTGGATCTCACTTCGCTGCTACAGTGTATTGTGCACGTGACTGAGATACCCAAGTATATCTAGAAAAAAAAGTACTGTATTATTTCATAAAAAGGCAATTAAGAGGTCCAGAATAAAATGGGGGGGGGGTTTCCACCAGTTACAAATTGTTACCACTCCATATGTCATTGTAATGTTCTGAAAAGTCCTTGGGACAGTGAAGATCACTAAGCTGAGCTATGTGTGTGCAACGGAGGTACAACTATGGAGTGTAAGTGAACCATGGCATCATTGCACTTGTTTTTACTAATAAACACGCACCCATTGAGCAAACAGAAAAGAAGAAAAGCTGTGACCACTATATCTGTAAGGCTAAGTGTATGTGTGCATATACATAAAAAGTAGCTACTGTAGTTTCACTCATCCTGGGATGCCTTTTTCTGGAAGTAACGGTAAGTAAGTACAAGTACCTGAGTTCTACCTGTATATGGCTTTTTTGCTTTGCTGTTTTTTGGATGAGCTTAGAATCTTAAAAACTCTTTAATGCAAGGTTTTTATGGTGTTTACTCCAAACCAGCTCAGCATCTCCGAGCAAATTAAAACCTGCAACAGGATTTGAGATAAGGAAGTTGGAACTACCATCAATGTGATGTGCACACACATACAGGCACGCACACTTGTGAGGGGATTAGATGCAAGTGAATTGTATCAAAGAAGGGCAAATAAATAAAATGTTTTTATCCATTATTAGCAGTAATAACCCAGTTAGCCTAACAAGTATTTTTAAATTCTGTATAAAAGTTTGATTTTTCTCTTGACCTAGTGAGACTTTTCAGGATATCCCAAAAAATTATTTACATAGGTCTTTTAAAAATAATAATTTATGATTTGCATCCTTCACAATAGGTAATGAATTATGGATATTATCTAAAACCTAGCTTTTTAAAAAATTATACTCCTAGACATCAATAAGGCTACTCATTTCACAAAAAGCAACTTCTTTTGCTTAGGGCAGAGTCTCTTGCGTTAGGCCTTTTCTGCCTCCAACTTTTTTTTTTGGTGAAATTAAGCTGGCTAATCTCAGAAGCAGTCTGCATCCTATCATTATGAGAGACAACTGGTTTTTTTGCATCTGGTTTCACGTAGAGATCATCAGTCTAGAAGTTACAAAATTCTTTCTAATATTCTTTCTAACTGAGTTTTAATTCAATAAGATGTTAGAGACTTAACTTTTTTTTTCTCCCCTAAAATTATTTATGGGTATTTTTTCTTAGACGACATATTAAGCCGTTAAGTGAAAGCATCTTTTTATAGTTGTTTTATTGTACATTAGACATGAAATCATGATAAACTGAGAAAAAAATGAAGAAAAAGAGTCCCAAGTAACAAGATTGTCCAGTAAGACCTCTCTCTTCATCAGGGCTCTTGAAGGTTTTGGATGTACACGTTGAGCTCTGACAACCATGCCTTTGGGGTAAATGGTGTCCTATACTCTTACTGCTGGATGTTTTAGGTTGAACAGGTGTTAACCACAGAGAAGCCACCCCATATCACTAAAGTGTAGGAATAGGGGTACAAACAGATGTTATTTTGAGAGATACATCGGAATCTGCCCCAGCAGCTGAGCCGATTGCCAGATCTAGATGTTACCCAGGGCTGTTGTCCCTCAAGCTTGAACCCCTGCCTCATGGGCCACCAATTGTTCGGGACAATGGCCCCAGGTGCCTGGTCCCAACCAGGGGAACCACGTGGGGTTCCCTTGCTATGCAGTGTGAAATGCATGTCCCAGAATCCCTGGCAGGGGGAAGGGAACCCTACGGGGTTCCATGCTCTGTACTTGCAGACACACACCCTTGCAGGTTAATCCAGGGCATGTGTTTCATGCTAGGGAGCAAAGGAAGCCCATGGAGTTCCTTGTTCTGCACTTAAAGATTTGCAGCCTAGGAATTTCCACCCCCAGAATTGCCTGCCCTGAAGAGGCTGGAAAGCATCCGCATCCCTGGGCTGCGGGGATTGTGCCATGACCAAACAGACCTCTGCCACAATGACGTGGCAGGAATATTAATGCACACTGTCATACTCACAGTTTTTGGGCACTGAGAAGTTCTGCTAGGACTGCAGCTGCATAGCAAAATGGCATGTACTGGGTTCCTAAAGGCAACTGCAGGATCTACCTCTCAAGTCCCACTAACAGAATCGTAGAGAAGTAGGGTTAGAAGGGAACTCCAGAGGTCATCTAGTCCAACCCCTGCCCCTGCCCCCCATCATTCTGAGCTCCCTTAGTGAGCCTTGAGACTATCACCCACAATACTTAAAGATTAACACTTTGACAGCAACTGATAAGGAAAGAAACCTTGTAATGGAGAGAATCTCAGCTCTCATAACAGAACTTCATTAGGTTTCCCAGATGCAGCAAAGATGACATGCAAGGTAGCTTCCTCTTCTGTGACTCCCCAGTAGATCTTCATCTGTGCTGCAACTGATGTTGAATCTTCCGGATCTTTGCCTACCAAAGGGAACAGACTTCCTCTGTGAGGATAAAATTGAAAAGAACAGAGAATAAAGCCTGGATGGATTTATCCACTTGACAGTGAGAATGAGTGGTTCACACAGAGCAACCCAGTAAGGAAGCTGCATGAGTATATGCTGTAAACTCATACCCAGGAAGGGAGTGATCCAAAATACCCAGCAACCCAATGGTTAGGACACTCATCTGGTAGGCAGCAGATCTAGTCCAGCTCTAGCAGAGAAGCAATTTGATCCTGGGTCTTCCACTTCATAGGTGGGCTACCACACTTCCTTCTAGCACTTATTTTTCCAACCTGAGCTGAGCAGTGTGCTTGAAAATTGGCAGACGACACGAGCAAGGGAATGCCATGTGTGAGACTTCTGCCAGGGCTTAGTATCAACTAGGGCTGCAATGAGGATCATAGTGCAGCAGGGCTGGAAGGTGCTACATGAGGTCATCTAGACCAGCCTCCTGCTCAATACAGGATCATCCCTAACTAAACCATCCAGCCAAGCTTCTGACTTAAACTTTTTCTAGAAAATTTTCAGGGGTGGAGAGTCCACAGTGTCTCTGGGTAGCCTGTTCCAATGCCTGACTACCTTCATAGTCAGAAAGTTCTTTCTAATGTCCAACCTAAATTTCCTCTGCCGCAGTTTGAGTCTATTACTCCTAGTCTTGCCACAGAGAATGGTTATATCCATCCTAGTCATCTTGCCTGCTCCTACTGCCACAGAGAAAAGTTATCTCCATCCTCTGTATAATCACCCATCAGGTATATAATCACCCTCCCAGTCTTCTCATCACCAGACTAAATAACCTTAGTTCTTTCAAACTTTTCTTATAAGTTGTGCTTCCCAAGCCTCAATTTTTGTTGCTCTCTGATGGGCTCTTTCCAATCCATCTACATCTTTCTTGAAGTGTGGGATGCAAAACTGGACAAAGTATGTCAGGTGAGGCCTCACCAGTGCTAAATAAAACTGGAAAGTCACTTCCCTTGATTTGCAAGAGACATTCTTGTTAATACAGCCCAGTGGCTGTGACTACATGAGACGCTGACTGTGTAGTAGCTCATTACTGCACAGCAGTGCCATGTGGCACAAGTGTGATGCAATGCTACTGCGCAGTAGTAACGAGTTACTGTACAGTCAGCATCACCTAAAAGTCATTCAGTGACGTACTTGTGTATGCAAGTACTAAATGACTGCACGGTAGCAACTGCACAGTCAGCGTCTTCTGTAGATGCAGCCAGTATGCTGTTAACTTTTTTTGTCACAAGAGCACATTGTTGGCACATATTCAGCTTATGGTCTACTGTAACCCCAGGTCCTTCTCTGCAGTACTGCACCTAGCCAATCATTCCCCAGTCTGTATTTGTCTGGCTAATTATTCCATTGCAAGTTCAGGGCTTGACACTTGTCCTTGTTGAATTTCATCTGACTGATTTGGGACCACTGCTCCAGTCTCTCCAGGTCATTCTGGATCCTAGCCTTGCACTCCACCCAACTTGGTCTCATCCACAAATTGGCTATGCGTGTACTCAATCCAGTTGTCCAAATCATTTGTCGTCTTGTCGAACAATAGACCTCTGGAGGTCCCCTCTGCTCTGAGCTAGACATTGTCCCACTGATCACTATTCACTGAACACAAGTACAAACATCCAACCAATTATATATCTACCTTACACTACTTTCATCTAGTCTGGATTTCCGTAGCATTATTAATAAGAATGCCGTAAGAGATGGTGTCAAAAGCTTTGCTCATGTCAAAATATATCACATCTGCTGTTCTTTGACCATCCACAGAGCTTGTCACCTTATCATAGAAGGAAATCAAGTTGATCAGGCTTGACTTGCTCTTGGTGAATCTATGCTGGCTGAGTCGCTGTGCCTGATCACCTTGTTCTCCTCTAGGTACTTTGAAATAGATTCCTTGAAGACCTGCTCCATGGTCTTTCCAGACTGACTGGTTTGAAATTCCTGGAATCCTCCTTCCCGTTCTTAAAGATAGGCACTATGTTTGCTCTTTGCGTGACCTCCAATGGCTCTGAAATTACCTCAGCCAATTCCTTCCATACCCTGAAGTACATCCCATCCAGCCCTGCTAACGTGAAAACATCCAGCTTCTCCAAGAAGTCATTGACAAATAGCTTGTTGTTGTTGCTGTCAGGACATCAGAGGACATTTAGCCTGTTGTGTCTGACTGTTGGACGTACACAGTTCTGTCATACTTGCAAATGTAGCCAACACTGACAAGGAATATCTGACATCACACTGGTTGGGTTGGGGAAGTGGTCGATTTTTGGTTTTGTTTTTTAATGGGAACAATTTGTAGCTTTAAACTGATCTGAAAGCCTGTTTAGAGCAGTTCAATCTTTTCAAGTTTTTATTTGGGAGTGGGTGTTAACAATACAGGTGAATCTATTAGTATGTCAACTAATTTTCATTTGACAGTCAGAGGAAATGAAAAAAAAAACCCTTTCAGTATGTCAGGGCAATGAATGGACAAGAATGAGCTACAGAAATATCTGTCTGCTGCTAATTGCAGGAAAGAAGCCAGGGTTACTGCTCTGGATGGGAGCTAACTGTCCTAGTAACTTTTAATATACCAGGCCAAGGGCACTGATTCCTTTCTTGTGCAGACACGTGCAGTAAAGCTCTGCCCTTATTATTCTAGCAGAATTTTCTAAATAAGCAGTTCCAAGGCGCTTGCATGACTACAAAGAATTCAGATGGCTGCAGACTGGTATCTCCTACTCGCCTGTGCTTCCAAAAATGGAAGACTTCCCTAAAGAAGAATCAGCTCCATATTTTAAATAAAAACTCACAACTTGGGGCATGGTCTGAAATATTTTCAGAAATATTTTTCAGAAATTAAAAGGCCTTCCTGGGGACAAGTGGCAGTTCTTCATGAATAAATATAGGGTAAATATGTTCAATACCCTTGCAGAATGACTTCATTTCCTTCTCCTGAATTGTTCTTGATGGACAACCTCCAATACCTGGGTCCATAGGTATGTGAACCCAGGTATTTCCCTATTTGTCAAAACAGCAAACCAATGAGACAAATGTAAAGTATCCTGCTTTTTAATATTTATCTGCAGCACAGTGCAGCTGCTGTGCAGCCTTCCTGCTTCAGGCTGATTGATCTTGAAGGGCACCATGGATTTCTGACTGCCATCATCAGGATTTCTCATACCTGTGAACTCTTGACGTTAGTCTTTAATTAGCAGTGTGTCAATGAGGTGCCTATCTCAACAATTTTTATGTTACCAAAACTCTTCCCAGAAAAGCCAAAATGTTGGTGCGTTTCTCCTCGAGGGAGAAATATTTACAGCCAAAATAAGATCAATTGTACTATTTTTCATGCACCCACAATGAAAATACAGGCAGACACTTAGCAAACTCGGCAATCATGCGTCACACACGGTATGAAATACAGCTCTTTTCCTGAGAACCCATATTAGGGTTCCACAACCCATGGGGCTCCCCTGGGTCCAGAAATTTAACAGCAGGGGAGTAGCACTTAGCTGCCACCTCTCCCCCCACTCCCACTTTAAAATTCTTGGGCTCATGGGGAGCCCCACACAGTGGATGACAGCACTTCATAGTGCTAGATCTGGCCAATGGGCCAGGGGTTGAGAATCTATGCGTTAAACTCTCATAGGAAAATGGGGAGACTTAATATGCCAAAGCCCTACGAGATTCTCAGATAAAAAGTGCTAAGTGTCAATATCTGGTTGTGAGCAATAGCACATCTGTTGTTTCTGACTCTGGTTATATTCAGCACAGAGGGGAATGGAGATTCACTAGCTAATTGCGCCTCTGTCACATTTCTATTTTAATACAGAGGAATAATTCTTACTGCTAATTACTGAAGTTTCTAATATCACCCCCTAAATATGGGCAGGCTGAAAAATGCCTGAACTTTTTAAAATGCACTGAGAATTGCTAATGCTGCATAAGAACAGTCTTAGTCATGTATTGTAGCAGGAATCTCAGATCCATGCCTGGGAATGGTTTCACAGGGTTTTTAAAGCATTTGGTCAAGTCAAGTTACTATCTTCATAAAAGAAAAAACAAAAAGAATAGCTCATATTGACAATTAGTTATTTTAGATTAGTTCTTGTGTAGTAAACTGATGACCTTAGTAACAAAGATTAATTTTAAGTCTACATTTTATATATGAGAGAGTTGCTAGAGTTTATATGAGCCTGCTGAATGTTCATGGTTTTGCTCTATATTTCCTGTTGTTTGTTCTGGCAGAGTAAGTTCTCCACCTGTAATATGATGATCCCAAAACATTTACAGATGGGGTTGTTAAATTCAGGCAGGTTTATTTCCTGGTGTATTAATCGCCCTATGTATTTAAACTGAGATTAATGCTATGGGCATTATCATTCGTGTCACTATCTGAAATAAGTTCATTTGCAGCAGTGATACTATTTTTGTTTTCTGAACATTGTAAACTGTTGTTTACAAACTGAAATGATGTTGTTAAATGGAATCCATGGATTATCCAAGGGAAATTTTCTCTCAGTTTACAAATATTCTCTGATTCAGTCATGATACTTGGAATACAAACATCAAAATCTCTTTTAAATGCTCACAATATTACACTGATCTTCATTAAGTTAAGTTTACATCATGTCATTATCCAGGCTGGATGGGGATTTTATTTTTTGCCGAAAACACTAAAACATATTCTTTATGGAATCCACCTCTAAACATCAGTTCATTATTATATATAATAGTCTATTCAATCTAGAGTTTTCAGCATGAAGCCAGTACATGTCACAAGAATAGTGGTTATTGATGAACTAAACATAGCAGAAATGTGCTCTTCAGTAGGTAGCATTAATGTAACAAAACTACTTCGAGAAAAGTTTTCACAACCTAAATGAAGAAAAGAGATGTTATTATTCAGAGCATGTAAATAAAAGAACTGCTTGTGTATGGTGAATAATGAATTTTAAAAAGTTTATTTACACAAAAATAAAATATTTGCATATAGGAAAGCAATTTCAAATCAGTTAACTCAAAGAACAGTTTTGTTTTCTAAGCCTTAAACAAATAGGTTTATAAGCATTACAAGAAATCATTTGAGTATTTTTAACAATTCTGAAGATCACTGAGAGACAAAGATTTATAATATGGAATAAATTCCAGTATCAAAAACAATCTTGGGTGTGATTACAACAGGGGACAAAAAAAAAGCACAATGTTAGCAAAGCAGTGATTTAATACAGAGGCAGAGTAGAGAAAGGTCTCTTCAGTTCTTTCTCTTAAGAATTTCTACACAGGATCAAACCTAGTTTGCTGCCATGGTCTCTGACAGGAGTCTGCACCAAACGCTACAGATGAAGATCCACAAAACCCTATAATGGACAATTTTACAATAACATGCTAACAGGGTATGTTTCTTCCCAAATGAAGGAATGGTTCAGTTATGCCCTCCAATCCAAAGGTTTATCTCTCTAATTTCAATCATTAATTTAATCCTTTCTTATACAACCCAGGATGTTTTTATCTAAATAAATATCTTTCTTTAATCCTGCTACATTTTTGACCTCAGTGGCAATCAGTTGTGTATTTGAATTATGGCAGTTAATTTTTAAGCTTCCTTTTCAGTTTTGATGCAGTTGCTTTTCAATGTCATTGAATGCAAACCCAACCTTATTCTTGAACAGTGCAGAAGGATAAACATGTATTTGTATGTTATTTCTCTAATATCATTGTTCTATCCTGTCCTTTCTTTTATTGCTGTCCTTTTGCAAACTAATACAACCCAAGACTTTTCAATCCTTCTTCATACAGAAACTTTCCATTTTCTATCACATTGTTTGAAATTTCTCCTATTTTGCTCTTTCCACCCTTCGGTTTAGCTTGGTGTTTCTCAACCAGGATGAAGAAGGACCCCTTTAGGGGTGAAATGATACAGGTGCTGATGCCATGGAGACAGTAACCAAGTAAAACTGCCCCAGAGGCAGGGTTGTAGCATGCATGCACTCCTGCTGCATTAGGGCTCTTTGATCAATCTAAAGCACTTGGGAGAGCTGGGTTGTGCTGTTCCCCTCCCTGCTTGGACCACCTCCTGCATATCTCTGTTTCTGGGAGACACCATGCAGGGTCAGACGGGGAAGGCCTAAAGCTCTCCTGCTTGCTTTATTCTGATCAGAGATCCCTACTCCAAGGGGTGTGTACAATAGGGCTGTGCAAAGCTTTGGTAGCTGATTCAATTCAGAGGAGATTTTGCAGCCAAATCTGAATCGAATCAGGAGATCCATTAAAAGCTCTGAATTGAATTGGAAGCATCTGAATTGATTTGGAAAACATTTGGTGCCAGTTTGGAGATTCAGCCATAAACTAAAGAGGCAGCAGTCCTTGAGGACGCTCCCCACACCTCCTGGATGAGCAGTGGCTTTGGCCTGGCTGGGTGAACGGTGGCATGCCAGGGGTGGGGGGGGTTGGGGAGGGCATGTGCCTCTGGATCAGGGTGGGGAGGGCGGCAAACCAGGGACTATGGGGGGGCTACAGTGAGTTTTCAAGTGGCACATACCCCCTTATGCCCTGCTGTCGCTTGCCCAGCTGGGGCAAAGCCGCTGCTCATCCATGAGGCGTGGGGAGGCTGGGCTGGCTCCTGACACTGCATCATAGGGACTCAGCCTTGCGCCGGCCCCACGCTGGCTGGGCTAGCAGTGGGGAGGCATAGCCCCTGCTCCCGGTACCATCTGCCTTGTGCCCACCTTGTGCAGATCCTGGGGCGCGTGTCCCTGCCCCATGCCCTCCCAGACCAGTGGCGGGAACAGTGGCAAGAGCTGCTGGACAAGCTAGCTTTCTGGAGCACAACGCGACCCAGTCTGCCCCGCGCACATCTGGGAGCACACACCCGCTCCCATGCCTTCCCAGATGGGCGGCACGCAGTGGCCTCCCACACCTGCCCAAGTCCTGCACCTCCTCACCCCGGCTGGGCAGCTTGTCCCAGCCCCAGCCTCAATCCCTCCCTCGCTGTGCGGGCGTTGATCTGCCCCCGCCCACACGCCTTCCCTCCCCCCTCTGCCCACCACAACAGACTTACCAGCTGGAGGCAGCTGTGTCCAGCGTTGAGGACTGCTGCCTGTTTAGTCCGTGGCCAAATCTCCGAAGCAGCGCTGAATCTTCAGATCCGATTTGGCCAAATTTAATTGGGACAGTGATCTGAATCACCGAATCCAATCACTGTTCCTCTGAATCAGCCGAATCTGAAGCTGAATCTAATGCTTGCCACTTCACACAGGCCTAGTGCACCGCTATGCTGTAGCCCTTCCCAGGGTCACTGTGCAGCAGGTACACAAGGCGGTTTTACCTGACAACAGTGGCACTTGGTTGTGAACCACTGAGGTAAGCTGAGCACAGCGGTGGCTCTCAACTGGGAATGCTGCCACATTCAGAAAAGTTGTGGTGGGGTGCCCAGATCCTGAAAATATTGAGAACCACTGATTTAGCTTGTCTCCCTCTGGATTTCTTGCTGCTTTTCAGGATTTTTTCTAGGGTGATTCCCTAAACTTCTTGGCAGCAAGGCCCAGTTCAGGTCTTGGTTTCCTCTTCTGAAGGAAAGCTGTTCCTTACACTCTCAGTCTAGGACACCCCCCTACTATGTACAGACACTAGAGTTCCCTGTGGGACTACATATCCCAAAATGGCATTGTTTTGTGCTGAACCAGGCCCATGCCTCATCAAGTAAAGCTAACCCAAAGACCCCACAAAGGACTAGTGTAAGACTTTTGTTACAGTTGTAAGCTTGTAAAGAACCTAGCTTAAAAAAATCTACTTCAGGGCCCACCCACATCTGAGCTGAGAGTCTCTCTTTAACAATATTTAATCAAAGTTTTAAATAGATTCCCTACAATAGGGAAAGGCATTATAGTTGAAGCAAGATAAAATAATTCTGTCTCATCAAAGTTTTTTTACAAATGTTTTCACAGTTTTCCAATAACAGGGAAAAATATATGAGCACTTATCCCCAGGATACCACAATGTCCTTTCTCCAAAGACAGGTGAACAACGATTTTCTAAATCTGACAGATCTACTCAGATAAAAATCAGTTGGCAGGGCCCTGAGAAACAAATGTCTTCCCTTCATATCTTTGGGCTGCAATTTCTAGTGGAAAAACCAGTGGTTCAACCTAGTAGTTTATTTTTAGAAAAAGCTTTTAAGACAGATTTATGCAGCTAATTCTGTTAAATGAAATTGCAACTTAAAAAAATCACCTTAACTCTTTAAAGCAACAGAAAATATAATGGTTTAATGGAATATGCTGTGGTTTTCATCATGACTTAACTTCTGCTGTGGAATTAATATGCAGCATGTTGGCTTTGGCGGAAGTAGCAGTAGAAGACAGAACTAGCCCAAAGCTATTCACAAGAGAGAAGATTTCCCATTTGAGGGCAGGGATGGACAATGTTGCTTCTAAAAAAATTACTCAAGATTTTTTTACACAGGAATTGGATCAGGTCATGACACACTTCATGCTTTGAAGGTGTAGGAGATGCTGTCCTCTCTCATTTGGCTGTTGATGTTCTTATGCATGTCTCTCTTCTTTTATCCTTTCTTTTTTTTCTTTTTGAGCCTTCCCATGCTCTTGCCCTCAAGCATGTCTTGTGCCAGTGAGTTTCGTTGGTTAATTATATGGGTAGCTATAAGGTCTTTCATTCAGAATTGTATGGTTTTTATCAACAGAATTAAGCAACAAAGAGTGATGACCATAGAAATGTACATCAAATACAATATAACTTATAATAATTATTTAGCAACTTTCCTGCACTGGAGGAGACAGGTGATAAGTGTTTAACAGTATCAAATGTCTCGGAAATGTTCCCTGTGAAGAACAGAAAGGTCTAGTGCCTACGCTTTGAGTGCCTGTTGCCCTGTACGGTCATGTATGAGCAATCCATCCAGCACTTTGCGGTGCTTTGCATGTGTGTACATCTACCACTTCCAGGCAGTCTTGGCAGTGCACAGCACAGCACCACTGGAATTTACACTCACATTTGGTCATCCTGCTGATGCGTGTAGTGTCATACCCTCTTCCACAGCACATCACCTCGCAGCTGTCCATCCCTCGGGAGGTTTGGTTACAAACCCGACCCGCTGTCCCTACAGAACCTGGAATGGAAATTGAAAAGATTTAAGAGAGAGGGAGGATTTTAAAGAATAGGGCAGCAATATGAGGGAAAGAGTAAGCAAAACATAATTTACGAAGACTAGATCATATTCAGGCAAGGAGCATATCTCTGCTGAATGGGAAGGGAAAAGACAGCAAGTTAATTTCAGAATCTCAGACTTTTTGTTGCTGGAGAAGACTAGAGGCAGAATGATTCTCCAACATCAGATCACTCAGAACTCAGAGTCAAGCAACAAAAGATGTAAAATAAGGTAGCATTATTCAAATTACAGTGGGTTTGGTTTTGCAAAGCTGAATTTGTACATCAAAGGAGGAGGGGATTGGTTACATGGCTCTAGGCTTGGCCAATTTCTGCTTAGAGTTACAGTATCTGACTTAATATTACTGATGTTTTTTATCCCATAACCTTTCTCCTTGACATACATTCCTGACCAATTATCCATAAGCAGACCAGTTATCCATAGGCAACTCCACTGAGCTTCTCTGAAACAAAGAGATGGGAAGTTTCACTGAGGAGTCAGCACTAGAGGGTGTTCAGCACTGCAGATAAACCATATGGATTTACTTGGGAAATAGAAGATACATAACTCTGGCCTCTCACTTTCTCAGCCCTGGAGGTAAAGGACCAGCACATGGAACATTACTGCTGGGTATATGGAATTTGCCCAGATATTCAACGTACCCTTTGGATGCTAGTGTGGTGCTGTTACAAGGTGAGTACAGCTTGAAACCTAGAGGAAGTGAAGAAGTCATTGTAACAATTCATCAAATCCAGGAAAAGGGAAAAAAATTGCTAGAAAGGAAGAAGGGGAAAAAACGTGACACTCTAAGACAGTCATCCTATGCAGCACATGGAACAAAACAAGGAAGCCAACGACACATTGGTAAGTGGCCTCAACTAAAAAGAGAAAAAGCTGGGTACTGCTAAGGCAAGTGTAATCTTGATTGTTTCAAGTGTGTGCACAACAGCAGCAAGGCTGGGCATGTAGGAAAGCATTTAAAGGTAAGGAAGTTTTTTGAGACATTTTACCTTTCTATGTAATAGGTAGGAGGTCTACTTAACTCGCAGTGAGACAAAGCAATTTTATAGCTTGGTTACAGCACGAAGAGCCGATTTGGAGGCATTTCCTGGTGGCCCTGCCCCTCGCTGCTGATTGGCAGAGAGGCACTTACATCTTCTTTTTACTCATCTTCAAACTGCAGCATTGCATTTAACTTATTAAAAGATGGTGCTGAGAAACATTTTCACTTCACTGACTGGTGCCTTCCACTTAGTCTCTGTCGCTAGCAAACAGTAACTCTCAGTCACGTGATCTATGGCTGCAGGGATTGTCACGTTGTCTTCTTATTGTGGTAAGCACTGGGGACATTCTAAATCAGCGTATTATATGAATAATACCCTGGGGGGGTTAGGTTGATTTCCCAGGCAATTGCAGCCAGTGCAATATTTCCTGGCGATTGTGGACAACACCATTTCTCGTGGTTCCCAAAAAACCCACAAAACTCTGAATTAAGTAGTTCCCTAGTACTAGGAAAATGGCTTTTGATTGACTCATACTGTCTCTTCTGTTTTCCCTAAGGCATTGGAGGGGTAGATTCAGTTCTCCAGAGCTTTCATCAGCAGAATGTTGGAATAGACTTTATTTTCTTATTTTTCCAGTTGTGGCAGACATGTTTGGGATTCAAAAGATTTTAGAGGTCCAGTTTTCTAGACAGGGCAGTCTGCTGCCCACGGCTGTCATTCTGGTAGGCATCTGAGCTCCTGATGGAATGTGATCAGTCGGATAATCTTAAACAAAGAAGGTCATTTCTGGGGAGTGATGAATTCACATAGTTCCCCTCCTTGCTCATATCTCCTGCTGACCAACAGAATAAGAAGGCATGATCCACTTCAGTGAACATAATGCTAAGACAAAAGTGTTACCCAGCCTTAAAGACACAGAGCCATATTCTGACTTAAATGCACAGTTACAAAAAAGGAGCAATTCAAGCCAAATTTACACTGACATGATGGAGATTATTATCTGGCCTTTGCTATACATCTTTGTCTGTATAACCAACTAAGATTCCCTAATGGGATTATAGCTAATTGATCCAAGAAATCTCAGATTCTAGCAAATTCAGCCAACCAAATTTACAGGGACTTCAAGCCAAACAAGATCGTGAGGCAAAAAGAAACAAGGCCACCACAGTCCAGAAGCTGTAATCCATTCTCTGACAATCCTCTGCCCGCTCTTTGGAGACAGCCCTCTCCAATCCAGTTAGCCAGGTGTTCTCTGTCAAAATGATTTTGGGGACAAATTGTGAAGTATGAAACATTTTTAAAGTTATTTTGCTGCAACATTTTACTAAAATGTTTCTACTTTTCACTGGCAGGACAGTAACCAACTCAGACTTCTGGTTATTTACTTTGTTAATCTGAATCAACATATTTAGTTTTGCCAGAGGTGTAGCAGGCTCCTTCAGTGTCTAGGGCAAGGGGAAAAAGACTATGCTAACCACTTTAGAGTGGAGGGAGGAGGAGGAGGCAGCAGAGGCTTGTCTGCCCTGGTTCCTTGCACTCTGGTGGCAGCTATTACTGCTGCAGCTCCTGCTATAGCACCATGGGCTTGGATTTGGGCTGCTGAAGCTGCAGGACAGGTTCACCATGCACTGCCTGCAACAGCCCCATGGCACAGATACTCTGGGGGCTATTCCTATTTGTTTTCCTCCCAGATACACTATTGAGTGCGGGGGCTGTACCTCTGCTAAGACTTTTCCAAGTGGGCACTGCTTCACTTGGCCTCATCCCAGCTAGAACCTGGGTATTTAATTTACTGCTGAGGATTCTAGGTGCCCATAGCCAGGTGCTTAATGCATATGTATCGCAACACCTGAATACCTGAGAAGACCTCACTCTAGATAACTTGCCTGAGGTCACATGGGAAGTCGGTTACAGAGCAAAGAATCAAACTCGCGTCTCTTAAATACAAGACTAGCACCTACAGAGCGTTGCTTTTCATCTCAACACACAAGTGTTCACATTGGCATTACTGAAGTATCTGCAAGTTAACTATCTGGGCGTTTATGCAACATCTGATAATGTATAAAATGCATTCCATTATATACATTCTGCTGAGACAAAAAAACTACAAGACCAAATCCCTAGCGAATATAAATAGTGCTCATTTTTAAAGCATGCTTTGAATTCTGCCTTTCCTCCTATATACACTTCTTATACTGCTGTCCATATGTTCTTCTCCTTGCTTTGTATGCTATTTTAGCTCATGGATGGGGCACAGTAACTAGTAAATCTTGGCCATATAATGCAGCATGTCTAGAACACTAATCTGTAATAACCGTGATCTGGATTAGGTTTCAAGTTGTTTCGTGTTCTGGTTGCTCTGTGTGATTTTCCACAAAAAAAAAGGTGGATACCTGATAGCTTACACCATCTCAGAGTCATGCAGCTGTCAGCCAGGTATCACTCTTTCAGCAGAGAACAAGCAAATTGACTATTCCTCTCAGTCTGTCTCTTGAGCCTGTGTGGAGATGGGTTCTGCTGTTTGTTTTCTTGCTATGGAAGGAAGACTTCAGTTCAACCTTTACATAAGGTCAGGTCCTATTCATTATGCATTGCTGCAAATAGGTATAGGAGCTTCCTTCGGAAGGCATAACAGCATTCCTTGGCTTAGGTATAGGTATGTGCCCATCAACATGAAAGGCTCTGTATGATTTCCAGATGTTGGCAGCATTTAGACACCAAATTCTAACAGACTTAACATAGCTGAAATACTGCCCCAACTGAACTTAACAGGAACAGGACTTCATCCCGTGACAGAAAGTCTGAAACCAAAATATAGTATACTAAACTATGCTGCTTAGGCCAAAGACCAGATTACCCATAGGATCAGGTTGAGGTAAATGGGTTCACATTTGTTTTTTTGGCCAAAGACAAATTTTTTTTTTTACAGTTTAAGCCAGAGCTCTTCAAGGGCTGTCTCAGTACTGTGAGACTCAGAGGGGTTAGTTACAAGTACCTTCCTTTAAAATAATTCTTACCGTATGATCATTTGTTTATTTTAAACAAATCACTAACTAAAAAGCTGCTGACTCTTGAAAAGGGCATGTAAATCCCCCTCATTGTGAGGCATTTGTAAAATCAAGACAATTGGCTGGGGGAAAAAAATTATAAATTACTTAAAATTGGTGATTGGGCATCTGAACAGAAAATCAGATGTGTCACAGGTATAAGGCCCCTCTCTAACAGCAACATCCATTCCATTTACATAGCACCATAGTGACCCAGGAGGGTGCAGTGGTAGGGTTTGGGAGGTGAATTCTCCTAACCCAAACTCACCGAACAGGGCAGCTCTCTTGCTTTTCCACAGGTGCCATTCTATCCTATTTTCAAGGCTGGCCTCCTTGCAGTTGCATGATGTGCTACAGCCACCGGATCTCTCTGACTGCAGATTTCATGCCCTGTCTCACTACACAGAAATTAGAGTGAAGGCCTCTACACCAGTGGCTCTTAACCATTTTGACTCAGGGCACCCTTCCAAAAAAGGTGACTCCTAATTTTTACTTGTTTTTTTGACTGTGGAAAAGTAATAGAACAATTTTTATGTTGCAAAGAACTCAGACCACAACATGTCAGAATGTTTTTAATACTATGGATTCCTATTTAAAACATCTAACAATGCTAACATTGAATAACACCCTTTGTCACCTTGGTTAAGAATCACTGCCCTACACTAACAAGCTATTGGGGTGCCTATGAACACACAAAGCATCTGTGAAAGCACTCTATTGTGTTATATATGGGTCCTACAAATTGCTTAAGTGCTGCCTAAGGTAAATGGTTTGCCCTTCACAACTTGAATGAGGTTTAGCTAAAAGTGTACACTCCTTAATGTGTGCACCTGCTTTATGCAAAAAAGCATATATATCACAAACATTGGCAGCAAAGTGCCCATGCTACTTTAAAGATTTAGGACATTAATATCAAACAACTTTTTATGAAAAAGCATCCTTAACAAATATGCTGCCCTAAATCTATACAGCAGTGTATCTGTGGCTTTTAGAATTTGCCTTTAAAAATAAAATGGGTATGTTAAATGCACTAAAACCCTTTTGATGCAACATCAATTGTTTAAATAGTACATTAATCTAAAAGCTAAAGTTTGTATTTGTACAGCAGTGTTAAAAGGCCCACATTTCACATATTCAGTGCCTTCTAAGACAGTGGAACAAACAAGCCTCATACCTCTGTTCAAGTATAAGGAAGACATTTTCAGCTTAGCTCTTCTAACATAAGAACATAAAACAAAATACACACACTAAACAAAAATAAAAGAACCCATTACATTGTACATAATCATACCCACTATAATCTGCCATACTTTTTAAGTAATGTTTTAGCACTATAGGTCCCAGAGGCCCTTGGCTGCCTCCACTATCTTTATCTGTTCCCATCTGCTGTGTGCCTTTGTCCTCTGGTCATCCACATTTAATTTCTGCAAGTCTGACAGAAGTGAAGGAGGTTTTTTAGGCTGATATCTACCTCAGTGTGCCAGAGACTGTTTAGATTCCTAGCACATTTGAAAGGTAGCTAGCATTTTTCTGGCATTCTAGGGGTAAAATCCTGCTATCACTGATGTCACTGAAAATGTTACGCTTGACTTCAGTAGGGTGAGGATTTCACCCTGTGTACTTTTAAACATTTAGACTCAGTGACTGTACCTGGGTTACATCATTTATACATAGATCACAACTGGTTCTCCTGCACAGGTTATGCACTTAAATTACTGGTGTTAGGCAAACATATACTGTTGCTTTACAACCCAAAGATTTACTTTTACATTCTTTTTTTTCAATCCAAATAATTAAGTAAATTGCTAAAGTAGGTTGGTAGAGGCAGAGGAAAATAAAGTAAAAATGATTCTGTAAAATATCCAAAGGAAGCATAGATGAGCATGTGATGAATTGCCTTGGGGAGAGCACCCCTCCCATGTTTTAGCTCCAATAGCTAAGTGGTTAGGGGCATTTGCCCAGGAAACAGAAGAAAGGTTTTAGTCTGTCCTCTCCCTGCCCCCAGAAATGGTTTGAACTTGTAATTCTTTAACTTCACAGAACAATGCTGTAACCACTAGGCAAAAGTTTAGGCAGAAGCTAGTTCCCACCCCTCTCCAGGACCCCTTCTGAGGCAGAGTTGCAGCATGCTCTAATGTCCCTCAGTAGACCTCAGGAAGTTTCCTGACACCAATATATATCTAGGTATGCGAATAAGCTGCCCAACCCTCAATCCCAACCTTCCCTAGCACCATCCAGTTAAATGTATCATTTTATTGCCCACTAGGAGAGTCCTACAGTGGTAGTTTTGTCTAAATTTAGAACTACAAATATGCACATTTGTAAAATGAAACTGCCTTTGAACCTGCCTTGTTCAGAAAATACTGGGTAGTAAAGCTGGGAAAGTGCAGCATGTATTTTTAAGCAATGAAGTGTCATTTACATAACCTCTGAGTCACTACTTTTTCCCTTCCATGCTGTGCGTGGCTACTAAGGGTTCATTGTCCAGGCTGCTCTGTGATATCTTTACTCATTCTGGCATAAGTAAGAAAATGAAGAAAGAGTATCAGAATTTGTAAAAGGGTCATGATGGGGTTTTTTGTGTTGTCCTAACACTCCCCTCATTGAACTAAAAAATAATAAAATGTGTTTTGGCTTTGGTAGGAGGAGGGCTTAATGAATGCTGGGCAGTTTTGAAATTCCCATTCTACATTTTTTTTAGGAAGTCCTCAGGTGTTTCATTAACATTAGATAATGTTAATGAATGCTACTAGGTTCCCCCAGTGCCAACCACCTTGCTGATAACACCTGTGATACTGTGATTTCTGTAAACACTGGCTCACACGTTACTTCTAGGAAGAATGGTGCAGTACTGGCATAGTGTTTTGTAAAGTGCCAGTCATGTGAATATGCACAACTGCCTGCTGTTCAACTACAGTACAATCAATTATGGCTGACTGCCAAACAGGGAAAAAGCCAGAAGAGAGGCTAGAACCCTTCATGACATTAACGTAGATATGGACATGGAAAGGTCCCTAAAATTTAGCCCTATTAGTTAATCTTAAAGAGAATAAAACTATTGAGAATTTCTAATCTACTGGTCAATACACATTGCACACCCCTCTCGTACCCAAGCCCCACACATCTACACAGCCTGTAAGCCTAACTCTCTTGCTCAAGCAATCAGTCAGTCATGGTTTGCCAGAGCCTAGAATGCTGAACAGACTAGTCTGGTTAAGGGACACCACTGTCTATACCAGGGGTTGGCAACATTTTTGGGAAGAGTGCTTAAAATACCCACAACATTGACTTGTAAGCAGCTGCCATGCCAGGGGTGGATGGTGGGGGAGCTGCAAGGGATCCAATCCTTGTTGTGGCAGTACAGCCCCAGTCCCTTCCCCAAAGTGCACATGCCAACAAAATGCCTGTGCGAGTCACACTCTGGCACATGTGCTGGGAGGTTGCCTACCCCTGGTCTATACGCAACAGCACACAAAGAAGTAATGTGACTAATATTCACATCCAGCCACCTCTGACTCACCAGCCCAAACAAACAAACTATTTAGAAATGGGTCAATTAGAGACAATCTCTTGCACAACTCCAGAAAGGGAACTTCAACAAGTTTACAAGTCCACCTTTGGAAGTCTCTAGTTTAATCTATAGCAGTCAATTTCTGAGCATCCCATCTTCATAAAATGTTATTTTTGAGAAGGGTAAGCAAAGAAATGGTAGAAACCTTCATGTTATCTTTCCAAATTCCAAACTGTTTGAACTTCTTGGAGAAGGACAAAGGAAACCAGATTTTAGGGACACGATGAAGCACTATGACAGGATATGTGGTTAGCACTAACATTTCTATAGCTGGTCTGCCCCTCCATCCACTCCCAAGTTCACAGGGCAGCTTTTCAACAGTATGCAACCAATAGAAGTGAACTTTATAATGAAAAATATTCTGTTAATCTGTTTCTATCATCTCTGTCAAAGTCGCATCCTTTTTTTGGTTGGTTTATTTGATTGGGTTTTTTTGCATCACTGGAATAAGCAGACAGAATCTCATGGAGCTGACCTGCGTACATTATTACATTAAAAATTTGCTACCACCTGCCAAAAATCTACTCTTAAAAAGGTACCCCAGTGTAGCTAGAAATTCTCCATTCAAAATGTTATCTCAAGACTAAACTAAAGCACACATCAGATTCTACATTCCCTACACAGACTTGACAGAGTCAAGCAAGTGAAGAGAATACTTCAGCAGAGTGAAAAATATCTCCTCTGAGATAACATGCTTCAGATTACACTGCACAGATTACAAAGATATTACACTATAGTACACTTATTAGAAGAGATTATAAAACATCATTTTCACACAAAAATGTTTGGGTAGAGGCCTCTCCTTTCAGGGCAAAACACACTCAGAATTTATCATGAAAGGTGCACCCTTAAAAGATAAAGATGCCCGGTAACCCTAGGCTCTGAAGTCAGTTTCTGCAAAATGCCTCATGTCCAGATAAAGTTCCAGGCAAGATGAGATATATTTTATTAGACCAACTAAATAGTTGGTAAAATTGTTCTTTGCAAGCTTTCAGGCATAAACATCCTTCTTCAGGCATAGAGTCTACCTATGTCCTTAGACCAACATAGCTAAAACCAACAACCCTACAACATGTCCATACATTCATCTAAATGGAAATACTAGACTTGACACCCCTGCTTATTGTCAGGGAATATAATGGACTTGAACATGTATCATACTACAAACCCCACTGGCAAAGGCTACTAGGTAACATTTGAAATGACCTGACTCAGTCATTTGATCAGAAAGCTTAATATTTTAAGCATGCTGAACTTATCAGTTTCAGTGAGACTACAGTTTCATATACAATTCTTACTTAAGTGCAGTTTTACAATGTTTATTTAACATAAACTTTAGCTTGTAAATATGCAGAGCTGTCCGGAAGAAGTGAATCACACTTCCCTTTACTAGACCTCCTGGCTCACATTGCTATTTATGAATCTAACATTCTAGTCTAATTGTGATAGGATAGACTTCCTGTTATAATTACATTGTGGTACAGCATTATTCAATCCACCTCCCTTTTGATTGTCACACCAAGAAATAGTATGCGCTGCTCAAGTACTTTCTTAATATGGTAATGGTGACTAGGCCTACTTTGCAGCTTTGATTAATGTTGAATTTCATGTACATTTACACCTCTCTCTCTGGCTCTGTAAGACTTGCCTTCCTTTCTGAACAGTGACTCAGCACAGGAGCGGACCCAGAGCTCAACCTAAGCTATAGCCAGCTGGGAGTGGGGAGAAGTAAATTTGGAGGTCAGATTGAAGATGACCCAGTGCCAGACATTCCCACTTCCTGGATGTGTGCTCTAACCACTAAGCTAGGATGTAAAAGGCAACTCCCCATCTTGGGGTTTTAAAAGAGAGTTGGGTTTTAAAGAAAGGAGAGGACCAACTGCCTGTATGAGAAAGGATGACTTAAGTCTAAAGGGAGGATTCAGTCTGCGAAGCCCAATTTCACAGAACCACCTTCCAACAGCCCTGAGTTAAGTGCCTAAATCTACAAAAGGAAAGGGATTTCAGGCATATACCCTTTCTGAACAGTGTGAATCCCATTCCAGGGTACCTCAGGATCTCCCTTAAAATGTAAGGAATTGAGGTGCCTGACTTTGGTTGTGAATTCCACCCATGGAGAGAAGTGCTGAACTTTGAGATGAGAAACACTCAGTATAGTGCCAGCAAGGTCACTTTGTTTGCACCATTTTCTGCATAGCAAACATGCCTAGTGTTAGCAGTCAGCAAACAGAAGATATCAAAAGATACCGAATTTCCTTTTTATAGAAAAATAGCTAATGCTGCACTGAGGAAGCAGGTATGTCTACTAGATCTAGAGTACTGGGATTTTAATACACCTGCATACCTACAGGAGAAATGGTTTCTACTTCATTTTTCACTGGTCTTTCTTCTTGCTTGGTCTGTTTATTCTTCAGAGTCCCATTTTCTGGCATGCAAACCAGAATGAGCCAAACCCAGCATATGGCTTTACGCTGCAGCAAAGTAGACTTAAATTAAATCAAGAAACTTCCTAACTGTAAGAATGGTAGGACAGTGAAACAAGGGAAGTTGTGGAGTCTATTTTCTTGGGGGTTTTCAAGAAGTAGCTAGATAAGTATTTATTTGAGATGGTTTAGGAATAATGCATCCTGCATTTTTGAAGGGTTGGACTCTGGAGGTCCCTTCCCACCCAAAGCTTCTATGAAAGCATGTAACATTTTGCTGGCACTTCTTGCTCACTTTGATGTCTTCTACACGTCTCCTCTTTGCCTCAGTGAGGAGCCTCCGTTGCTGTGCCATGGTTCACTACCATTGCCTCCCTCTTGTTCAGTTGTGCATTCTCTGACCCATAGTGGAGCTGGGAAATTTTCCAAACCCAGCAGGCATGTGTTTTGGAGTCCAAGACCTCTTGCAGATTAGAATCCACTCACCTGAAGCACAAGAGAGAATGCATAGTGCATGGAGAGACCCCAGTCATCCAAAATGGTTAGGAACCACTGATACAGATTTGTGATCATGAAAGGAAAAGTAATAGGTACACCACAGCTCAACTAGCATATGTGGGAGCTGATAATAACACCGATGAATCAGGTAGTATCGTGTTAGTTTAAGCCCATGTTGAAAGACTAATTAAAAATTACAGTTCTTATTGCCCCAAATCTACTGAAGTTTGTACAGTATTGGTATAGGTCATGGATTTTTTTAGTATAAAAGTTGTATTATCTTCCATTCCCACACAAAGTTGTATTTTCAAGCATTAATCAAAACTCAAGTAAAAAGGGAAAGTCGATTGTTTTGTTCAGCCCAGATTCATGGATTTTATACACGCACACCCACTGTACACTGATGATCACTTGTTACCTTCCAACTATAACTGACTGAAATAAAACCATGTGCATGTGGTGATTCAAGCTTACCTATATCCCTATCTCTGATGCAGTAGTCTGGAGAACTCTCAAAGTATACTAGATCATTCTTGGTGGGCCTCTTAAATCTCTTGTTAGCCACCGTGAACCCAGTGCCATCTTGATTCATGACCACCTGAATTGCTCCTTCATATTTCTTCCACAGATAATCTCCTGTTTTCCTAAAGTCTGCCATGGCCAGCCAGCAAGTTCTTAGAGTACAAGATCCACTCACGCCATGACACTTGCACTCCTGTTTCAAAAACTTCTTCACAGCCTGCCAGAAAACACAGTGAAATAAACAGGTAAAACAAATAAAGGAGGCTACTCTGAATTTATGCTTTTCATTCCCTTTCCATTGATCCAACAGTCTCAGCTTTGAACTGGGTCCTGAAATCATGGTCTGTGGTGACACCCACTGGTAGCAATGAGTCATCCTCAAAAGGTTAGTCTAGTCTGCTCAGTTGACTCAAGTATGCAGATAACCTCTTCACTGGTATTTTCATCTCTGCCTCTGTTTCCAGTCTTCCTGAAGATCCATACAACAGCAGAGAAATCACTTCCTTCCTCACCAGGTCCATGAGATATGGGATGGATATTAACTTATAATGATAGAACACAAACATCTTGCAGTTAGTAGAATGCACACGTGCATGTAAGGAAAGATTTGGGCCTCTTGTTTAGGGAATGCTACAGCTCTGCTGACATTCACTTTGAGTTTTCACCAAACCTGTCTATTTCTATTTTATAAGGTTGCAAATTGTAGTTAGTGCCTTTGCCATAATTAGGTAACAAAACTATGGAATTCATCACCTTAAGTAATTTTTTCCACCAAAATGTCAATACAAAAGTGGGTCATAATTTAATATGGCATTTTTGCAATCATTTTGCCCTGTTCCTCAATCAAAACTGTACAAGATTTCTGAATACCTATCTGCATTTAGAAATTAACTTAGTTTCCTATTATTTTTTACACAAACAATATGAAGCATATTCTATCACCAAATAACAACATCAGATCTGAAGTAGTTGTTTTTACATACATAGCATTTTAAGCAAGATACTTGTGAAATACCTATTTTTAAACTTTTTACCATTTTTTACTTGTACTTTTACTTTTTTACATTTTACTTGTACTTGAAGACTTTATCTTCACTTATTTAAAAACTGGATAGTGTTTAAACATTGTCTGGTTCGTGGCAAGCATGAAAGACATTTATATGGATAGTATTGAACCATAAACTGTTTATTATTGATTTGTTCCAGAGTGGAGACATATGAGCTCAAGGCATTATATCTCTGGAAGTCTAGTTTCAGCGTTCATGAAATATTGCACATTAGAGTGTATTTCAGGCAAAAGTTCCACACCAATGGGAACAGAACAGGAGTATGGAGGAGTAGCCCTTTTGAACCAAGTATTTTGTAATGAGGTTTATAGTGTATTACAAACTCCAAGAAAAGGCCAACAATTTTGGTTTTCATCCCTGACTTGAAAACAATTTATTAGGTTAGCCAGTGCTTAGCTCTGTGACAAGCACCTAGTATACAGTAACACAACTATACTGATCCCAGTTCTGGTGCTATCGTGTGCAGCACTAACTTGGGTATTTCTGCACCATGTTGCCTTGTGCCATGCAGACTCCTGTACATGAGCTACCTTGGGTATCTCTACACAGCCCTGTGCTGTGTCATGTAAACACATTGTTAATGAAGTCCCTTCATTGACTTTAAGCCTCAAACCCACTTGCCTCCTAGATATGCTAATTTATTTCAAGATCCCAAACAACTGTTTTTCCAGACCAGTGTTAACAGGTATTTACATTTTTAAAAAGTTAATAAGATATTCAAACGCTGTAGCAAGTACTCTGTGCCAAGAAACTTTCATCCAGCTAAAGTCATGAGCTTTGTTATGTATTGGGTCAAAAGCACAAAGCCAACTGAAATAGCACTCTTTTCACTAAGATGCATAACCTCATCTCATTACAAAAAATGCTTTGGTTATGTCTTTATGAAACTAGGATGCAGGGGGAGGGTTATCAAAGCAAATCAGTCTAACCTGGAGGATCATCCACTTACATCAAAATGAACCAAAGGAAGGATTAGAATTAGATTGTTCTTCTACAAATTGTTTTTTTGTAAAATAAATGTGTAGGCTTTTTAGGGTTTTTTTTTAAAATCACAGACTATGAAAAATCTGTTTTCTTCATGATATGCATTCTAAAAGAAAGGTTCTTCAACAAAAACTTCTCAAGTCTTCATTTAAACAAATAAGTCCTAGTATACGAAGCATATATTGAAATGGGGCTATACGACAGTGTTCTGAATCTTTTCAGAAGCTAGGCATATAAAGGAACTTAGTATCACTCTTGACCAATTAAGCAGCACACTCCAGTAACATATAACATACTCATTATTTATATATACCCTATAAATGCCAAAGCAAAAGGTCAGGGTACATATTTTCCAACCCAGTGCACAAGCAGTAGACAACATACCTAACAGTTATATCTTTTTTACCATCTATATGAATAGAGATGTTATTTTTCCACATAAAAAATATTACCCATATTTTAATAGTGTTTATAAACACTTGGTCATATATCCTTTGAACTAATTGAGTGCAATTTGTTGTGATTTGTTTTTAATTGTTCTACATTTCTTATGAGTGAAGTATATTTCATTCTCTCCTATCATCTCTGCAGGTTTACTATATACATTATGTGCACTGTACTGCTTTATTTCCTTACTGGGTAGAAGAATTTGCTCTTTTTCAGCTCAGCCTGCCCTTCAGTGTACTCTTTTCAGAGGTTTGCAGGTTTTCATTCTTTATATTAATTTACACTCATAAAGTATATTTATTAATCCTTGCAGGACTGAGGCCTTAGGTGGATGGAAAAGATGCCAGATGCCAAATAACTTGTGCTGTACCTCTTCATAGGGGAAAAATATGTCCTAAGTGCGTTGTTGAAAAATGTCAATGAGAGTCAAAGGTTAATAGCTCCAGAATGACGCAAGTCCACTTCTGTAAACATGGTAAACAATATTAGGACATTTAAGAGAAAAAAACACTTACCATAAGCAACCAGTAACACACCCACCTTCCTTCCAGCTCTGTTGTTGTGAAGGTTCATTAATGCTCTGGCATCTTTTCCTTTCCTTTCTTTGGCATCTACAAATGCTCTGGCAAATTTGACGCCATAGTCAATGTTATCACTGCAGCCACCCCAATCAAAATGGCCTTTGTTGTCCTTGGCAGACCCTTTCTTCTTAGGATCACAGGAGCATGATTTTAATTCTCCTTGACTACATGCCCTTGTGATAGCAAAAACAACTCCAGCAGAGGAGATGGCATAGACAAAGGCAGACTCCCGACTACCTGAAACAAGAAGGTTGGTCTTAAAATCTGTGTGTTATCTGGCTTGATTGGCAACATCAATTCTAGACCATTTCAATGGTTAAAATCCATTGACTTTGCACTGAATTAAGCAGAAATTGGTTTGAAGCCACACCTGGTGTAATTCCACAGGAGTCAAAATTACACACGGCTTTAATATAACCCATTCCTAGTAAGAGTTCATTGAAAGACATATTAGATTAAGAAACATCAGAAGTTTGTTTAATATTTTTACTGGTATTCATAAATTGGTTGTATTACATGGCTATACCATTAGGGCAGCTGGTATTCTAGCCCCTTTTAATGGGTTTGGATTTAGGGGAACTTCAGGAACAGTATCTTAGAAATTGTTGAATAAGGAAAGAACTCCACGCATAATGGAATCTAACTTAACTGCAAATAACTTTTCAAGCAAACTCTCTTTTTTCAGAGATGCACATTCATCTTTTCTATTTAAAACAAAGTAAAAGATATCTTTGATTTTATGGTAAGAAAACAAATGTTTTATCTAGAAGCCAAACTCATTCATTTAATTTACACAAATAAGTCCTACTGAAGTCAATAGGGCTACAAACAAAGTGCGTCTACACGAGATGCTTTACTGAACAGTAGTGTAGTTTACTATGCAGTAAATGTGTATGTCTACACATATACATGCTTACTGTGGAATAAACCTCATTAATCGTAAGCAAATTTGCTACCTGCAAGTGCAAATAACAAATTTACTTGTCATTACTTACTGCACAGTAGTACTTGTGTGGATGCCTGACTGGGAGCAAATCTGCTCCCAGTCAGCCAGCCACCAAGGGGTGGGATATTGCTCCCTGCCCCCAGAAGCTGCCTGCTGCCAGGACAGTCTCTGCCACTGGAGCTTGGGCGGGGACTATGTCCCCCTGCCCCAACAGCAGGGAGCTCAAAGGTCCCCTCTGAGATTGCAATTGGGGAGCAGGGCCTGGGAGATCCTTATCTCCCAGCTGCTGCTTTGCCATCACTATGTGGGGGGGAGATCCTTATCTCCCAGTGCCAGCTCTGTGTCTGAGGGGCCAGTGCTGGGAGATCCTTATCTCCCAGGTCAAGCACGTGTAGACACCTGCTCAGGAGTGTTTATTCATGAGTTGTTTACTTGCAAGTAAACTGCTCCCACATCAAATGCACATGTAGACACACCTACACATGTCACACTTGTCCTGGGAAAAAACATTTTATTCCAAGACAAAAGAGCAACTGTTCAGACATACATGTCCGTTGTCTCAGGATATATCTTTAAAAGGTGCATGTGACAAGTGCTGTTTACCCTGCGTCATGGAAAAGTGTGTCTGAATAGTTATCCTGAGATTGTACCACTAAATCAATGGCAGAAAAGCAGCAATACTTTCAGACACTCACTACACCCTGACGAGAAGGGTGATATGTATACACACCAATCCCAGGAAATTTCTGTTCCAGGGCAAACACTGGCATAACTTGTCCAGGAACTGATGCAATGTTCCTAGGACTTTGTGGGAGCATCTACACATTCATTAATGGGCAGTAGTTACTGAGCGTTTAGTTTAATACGTGCTTAACAAAGTACTACACTTGATCTGAGCCAACAAATGGCTGAGAAGCCATTTTTGCTCTGCACAGTACTGTGCAGTGTTATTAGGCTACTGCACATTAAGCATCTTCTTTAGATATGCCCAGTGAGTGAATGGTGGTTAACAGGATTTTTTCCTGTAACTGTATTTTCACATGCCAAGTACTCGTGCAGTTCTATTTCTTTATTACACTAAGGACTATACCCTCTCACAGGCTGAAAGTTAAATATTTCCATGCAATAACTACAGAACGTGATTTTAATAACATGTAGTAACTCATAATATAGAGCTGTGCTATATTAACAAATATAAGACTCTTAAGGGGTTTAAACTATTTTCATCATTAAATGATGTTGTATTTCTTTATTAGTAGGCTTACTTATTAATGGCTACACAATAGCTATATTAACAACTTGAAGAAAATGTGTCTGTAAAGACAAAGCAGTTAAATGATATCAAGAAGTGAGAGACTTGTAAAATCATTACTGTATGTGAATAATAGCTGGAAGACCAAAATCCTTATATAGTAGAGAAACTGCTCATTTCAGATTTAAAGTTTTATTATTTCAGTTCTAGTTTTATAACAAACAGTGGACTAAAAAGACTACATATCATTTGTTCTGCAAGTCTTACTATTGTAAATCAGAACACCATATCTACAACTTATTAAATTACACTAATCTCACATCTTTAAAAAGTACCAGCCAATCTGTTTGGTATAAATTATATGAAAATTTACATGAGAGAGTAATTTGTGTTCTTCAGAATTATGTGACAATTTTGAAAAGCAACTAAAAGACTGGGCAAAAGATGATCCTAACTGTAACAACAAAAAAGATACTACAAGTAAATGTATGCCCCTAAATGCAGTCTTCAAAGACTATACAAATCTAGCACAGGAAGTGGGAAGTAAACCTTTTTGCATCAGCTAAGCCAACTAGGAATAAAATGGAATCTTTCCTTTGATTTTTCTTTACTACAAAACTGTATTATGTTAAAATAAGACTGAGGAGATAAACTGGTTATCATGATGCTGTCTATGACTTTATAGTAGGTGTAGACAAGAACAATTCAAAACTGTGTCGTTTCATGATTAAACCTACTGGGACTATGATTTGCTATGATTCACTGATTTGACTTATTATTGTCTAACATTTATATTCTGATAGCATCTGGAGGCCCAAACCAAGGGTGGTTCCCATTGTACCAGGCACTGTACAAACAAATGGTAAACAATTCCAAAAATCATAGAGAAATACTGAACAGCACTTGGCCTTATCTACTGTGGTTGCTAGGTCATGTGGAAGATTAAATTAACTAACTCAGCTCTTCTCAGTCATGTTGTAAGACAATCTCATTTCTGAAAAAGAAATGATTTAAAAAATACCAAAACAATTTGCTTCGGCATATTCAACATTTGACAACCCTAAAATAGAAATGCTTTATGTCCGGTTGCTGAACTGACAAAGAACACTTCATGAAACATTAAACTGCATTTATGTACTGTGAAACATTGCCCCAGCTATACCACTGTAGTGACAGGTCTCAGCAAAGACTAAGTGAACAGGAACACTTCAGACATGGAAGTTTGCCAGTCTAGCTGCTCCTGGCTTACTTACCCCCAGGAAACTTTCTCAGGTTTAAGGCAGCTACGCTAGCAAATTCCTGGGTCATGAACATAGGTGCAGATTCAGCCCTATTCCTACTGTACTGATGTTATAGACATATCTAGTGTCTCAAAGAAGCTGCAGTTCATTAAACTGATGTCTCCACTCTCCCCTACAAACCGGTATCCTTTCTGATGAAAACAGTAATGTAACTACCTAGATACAACATGCAGCTTGGTCAGAAGGGGATTTATGTTGCATCAGGAGAGATGTTTCCTTCCACAGAACCCAGACAGAAGAAAGGAGTGGAGGAATACTACAACTCTCACAAGATAGTGTATCAATTAGGAAGTGCAGTTTAATATTTCATAGTTTCATAGTTGTTTCATAGTGGTAGGGTTGGAAGCAGATCATCTAGTCTGACCCCCTGCCATGGCAGGAAAAAGTACTGGGGTCAAACGACCCCAGCAAGGTGATCATCTAACCTCCTCTTAAAGACCCCCAGGGTAGGAGCCAGCACCATTCGCTTGGAAGTTGGTTCCAGATCCTAGCTGCCCTGACCATGAAGTGGCGCCTCCTGATATCAAATCCGAATCTACCCTCTGCCAGCTTGTGACCACTTTTTCTAGTCACTCCTGGGAGTGGTCGCTGGAATGGGGACTCCCCCAATGCCTGCTGGTCCCCTCTGATCAGTTTGTAAACGGCTGGTCCCCCCTCATCCTTCTCTTGTGGAGGCTGAACAGGTTCAGGTCCCGTAGCCTCTCCTCGTAGGGCCTGCCTGCTGCCCCTTGATCATGCGAGTGGCCCTCCTCTAGACCCTCTCCATGTTGTCCACATCCCTCTCGAAGTGCGGCGCCCAGAACTGGACGCAGTACTCCAGCTGCGGCCTGACCAGTGTCATATAGAGGAGGAGTATCATTTCCTTGGACCTGCTCGAGATGCATCTGTGGATGCATGACAAGGTATAGTTGGCCTTCCTAACTGCTTCCCCACACTGTCGGCCTATGTTCATTTTGGCATCAGTAACTCCAAGATCCTTCTCTATCTTTGCACTGATGAGAAGGGAGTTCCCCAGCCTGTAGGTATGGTGCTGGTTCTTCCTCCCCTGGTGCATCACCTTGCACTTGTCGGTGTTGAAACCCATCCTGTTCTCATCCGTCCACCCCGTAACCTGTCTAGGTCTGATTGCAGCCTATTCCTCCCTTCTGGCATGCCCACTTCTCCCCACATCTTAGTGTCATCTGCGAATTTGAACAGGGTGCTTTTTACCCCCTAGTCAAGTCGCTGATGAAGATGTTGAACAGTGCGAGCCTGAGGACCGAGACCTGGGAGACCCCACTGCCCACATCCCTCCGTCCACTGCCACTCTCTGGGTACGGCCCTTCAGCCAACCACTGACCCATTTGACTGTGAAGGTGTCAATGCCACAGTCCCCTTGTTGAACCAAAGTGAAACATTTTCAGGTCAGTTCAACAGAAAGAAAGTCTGAAAGTCGAGCCAACCTAAAACTTACTCTTTGATTTCATTTTTCCCAACATAAAATACAAAGCAGGGGTATTTGGAAACATTAAAATTATCCTGCAGAAATTACTTGTTTGGCAGAAACTACTGATGAAAAATACCAGGCAATTCTCATATATACTGACATCTCTTGTAACAAGACTGTGGCCTCATTTGTTTCCATAGGCCCTCTCTACACTGTACTTGAATTTTAAACCAGATAAAGATATAATATGATCTGTATCTACACCAGGAGTTATCAACTGGGCATATGCGTATCCCTGAGGGTACTTGAGAAGGCCCTAGGGAGTACACACAGGTGGACGGGGATAGAGCACCACCATGCACCATCCCACACTGCTGGGCAGGTGCTACCCACCCAGCTGGACCATGTGGGGCAGGGGAAGCTTGCATGCGGTGGCTGCTGCCACTCTGCATTTGGCCACATGCCACCACTTCCCCCACTCCGTGTCCGGCCACCGGATCTACACTGATCCAAAAAGACTGAAAACCCCTGATCTACGTATAGCAGAGTTTGTATTCCTTTAACAACCATGTGGGCTAACTGGAGGAATAAATTGATTGTTTGCCTGGGCGCATGATTCTATCCATCTGTGCCTATGCCCATATATTCAGTTTGATTCAGTCTATTCTTCAGTATCTTTCTGGGAGGGATGTATGACACGATTACTACTGCATAATCTCATAAATACAGAACAATCAAAAATCCGGTGCTTTTTAAAACTACACTCCATGGAGGAGTAGCGGCAGCTGATCCCAGAGCACCACAGGGGGAAGCTTGCATGCAGCAGTTGCCACCACCATCCACCACTGCATGTCGCCGCTCCACGCGTGACCACTGCTCTAGGTCTGGCTGCCACTATCCCCCCGCCTGCCCACCTTCTCCCTGGGACCAGCTGCCGCTCCAGTTTAAAAAATCCATAGTTTTCACATTTCTGGCAGGTGCTCAGTCCTGAGCATACCAGATTCATGAGGTTATACTGGATATAGTTATTTACCATGGATCTTGTTTTGCAGTAAATGTACTCCATAGTAAGAAGCAGACATACACCAACTCTTCCAAGCTGTCTGGTTCCATAAAGTAGCATGGAAACCATGAGCAAATGGTTACCCTGGGATGTTAAATTGATGATTGAGCAGAGACACAGCATGTTCCTCATAGTAATTCTCCATGTAATTACTTTACTATGTGTTTTTCTAGGAGCAACTTTATCCTGGAACTGTGTAACTGACTACTCATAGGGCTGCAGGTCACATGTCCCCTCAACTTTTAATGCATAACAAAGTCAATTTACAATAGTATGTCTGTACATTCTAATCATTGCTGAGACAGTCTGAGATAGATGCTCAAAATGCCCCTTGAATGCACAGGTACAAACAGTGGTGCAGTGTGGCAGGTGAGATCTGCTTACCTGGTGAAAAAAGGCTGCAATTTGGATGCCACTCTGTTTTGTTTGCTGTAACTAGGTGGGATGGGCATGTCATAAAGTAGTTACAAAATACTGGTTGTCATCATGTACTGTGCAAAGTAGGGGTAACCATCTCTGTAGCTGAATATGGTCTCCCAATTTTCAATAAACAGGTTGATGCATAAAAGAACTGTTAAGAGTTAGGGGGTGCCTGTAAACTTCTCTATAGGAAGGACCATGAAATCAGGGTTTATGCAAATTAATAGGGCTAAAATTTCTGTAGCAAGGTCACAGAAGCACAATAGCTGCTACCAGAGGCAGATCCAGAGGAGATGCACCCCACTTTTGGACCACATCATGGAACAGTAGCCAGAGATTTTTTTTAAAGTCCCCAAAGCAGGTAAGAATCCCTCCCTCTCCCTTTCCCTCTGTACTCAGTGGCACATCCCTCCCCTCCCCTGCCATTCTTCCCCCACCACTGCTACCATTCCTGCTGTTCCTGGCTGACCCAGGATTTGGGGGGAACTCTGGAGCTGCCCCACTCCAGCAAGGCTGCATGGGAAGTTGTGTGGGTTGGTTCCGCCTCCTTGCCCAGTCCTCCCCTGGGTGTGTCCCAATAGCCCAGGAGCAGAATCCGGGTAAAAGAAACCCTCCTGCCACTGTCACCACTGCTGCTTGTCCCCTAAAATCCTGCATCTGCCTATGGCTGCTATTGTTGTTCATTGCAATAAGCATAAAGTCACTCTTCCTCGCATTAACTGCCCAGTCTTAGCCAAATAAAACCTTCAGTAAAGTCAGCAGGAAACCTGAATAAGGACTGCCAAATCAGACCCTAAATGTTTTGAAAAATGACTGCGTGTCTACTTATTACAGGCAACTTGAAACTATTTTTTAAACAAAATAGTGAAATAATGTCCTTAAATTAGTTTTGAATAAAGCAGGGAAGACATCAATTCCAGTTTCCATTTATTCTCACCAAGCCTCAACAGATGGCATTTGATATATACCCGAAGATGCATCCTATTAATTTTAATCTTAAAACAATAGAACAACAGAATCTGATTTTAGCAGTCCAGTCTCACACTTCTGATTTGAAGTTAAGCATTTTTAAAAAGGAAATGTTAAACTACTTTGGGGTTACTCATAAAGTATAACACGAAAACTTCATGTATCACGTTGCCAGAATACCACAATGTATTGTTCTATGACACTGACTTACAGATCCCAGAACAATTTATAAAAAAACCCCCTTTGGATAGATAAAGGTGAGACTTAAGCACCTAATGCCTTTATAAGCCCCTAAATTCAAGTTTTAAGTGTCACTAGCATTCAGAACCCCCTGCCTAATCCTGTAGCCACCTAAATGCTATCAGTGCCTACATTTCCACCAGTAAAGTTCCTGAGCTGCCTATTTCTGCTGTTGTGCACATGCACCACTGCCTAAGTCAGGGGCAAGCAATTATTTTGGGCAGAGGGCCACTTACGGAGTTTTGGCAAGCCATTGAGGGCCACATAATAGGCAGCCAGGGGCAGATAAATTTTAATTTTCTTAATTTTGGTGGGGGCCCTGCGGGCCAGACAAAATGGCCCGGCGGGCTGCATTTTGCCACCCCTGGCCTAAGTCCTTACAGCATTGAACGGCTGTGTGCTTATATATCATGCCTTAATTCAGGGGTGTCAAACATACAGCCCATGAGCTGGATCTGGCCTGCAGCCCACAGTCTTAATGTAGTGGGGACTTCCTGTGACTGCAGCCAAGCACTCTGAGGAAAACTGGGGCACTGGAGCTCCAGAAGTGTCACGGGAAGAATCCTAATGCCACAGCTCATTTCCATGTAGGCAGACAAGTGCCTGGGATGCTGAGTCTCTTCCTGCCAGGTGCTGGACTAAAATGGGGGAGGAGGGATCTGCAAGCCCAATTCAGCCCATGGGACCGGCCCCACACCATTCAGCTGGACCACAGACCAATCCTGCACCACTCACCTGGCCCACAGGGCCAGACAAATTTGACACCCTTGCTTCAACCATCAGGATTCATAAAAAGAAGCACATTTCAGTCCATCTGATTTGCAGTGCCTTGACTGGTAGATGTGCTCATATCATGTCTAAACCTACACATAACAGAAGTGGAAAAGGAGTTGGGGTCCCAGTAGCCCACTGATTAGTGGACTCACCTGTGACATGGGTGATGTGGATACTTCCTTTCTCTGCTTGGAAATACTTAAGCTTCCAGGAGAGTGCCTTAACCACTAGGCTATCTGACATTTGGAGGTGGGTTCCTGTTAGTTCTATGCCACTTTGTGTCAAATACTCAACTATATAATGAAGGAAGACCTGGAACTGGTCCCATGAGACTGCACTTACTATTGAGTTTTCATGCCATTGTTAGCCTCTCGCTCTCTCTTTCTCTGGCTCATTGAATATTTTGTTATTTTCATTCAGAACAGAGCAGTTCCAGCAGGAAGGCAATGTGGGTTTAAATCCCTTCAGGCAGAGGATAAATTTGAACATGAATTTCCCACAAGTCAACTGAATGTTTTAATCACTGGGTTCTAGGGTTACATGGGTTCACCACATCCTTCTCCCATCCTGTTTTGAAATGACCAGTTACCCCTCATTTTTTCAAAAGAAAGGGTTAGGTGCCCAGTCTATGAGAGTTTCATAGTTGTGAATCCTGGTAAAGATAGGTGCCTCCATCCAAAGTTAGGTAACTAAGAGTGTGAACAGATTAAACAAATGTACTAATTGAAACTGAGCTCAGGGGTTTTCCACAGTTCAGCTGAATCTAATTTAATTGATTCATCTGTTCACTCTATCCCATAGTAAGTGGAAGCTAAATTGTGGAAAAAAAATACCCTTTGTTTCATTCTTAGATAAGTCATCATGGTTTAACTTACTGTGGGACAGGAGCAGACAGATGAAACAAAAGATTGATTGCTATGCACCCAAGAAGGATAAATCCCACCTTCACCTCTAAGTGGTATAAGTGTCTGTCCATGCCCTAACTGTAGGTTGAAAGGCACAGATCTCTGCCTGAAATCACAATTGTGAACTTCTCCTGAAACACTCTCTCCTCACTGGACTGACTCTGAATTTCATTATTAGGTACTTAACTTTCCCTTGCATGAATAGGAAGATGAGGTGCCTTATCTATATCTAGGCTCATGAATTCCACCCATCAGCAAGAGACATAGAAGTCAGTGACTGTAACACTAAAAATGTCAGTGCCTAAGTCTCTATTGAAATCTAGCCCTTACTCCTCAGGCTTTAGTATATTGTTTTAAATAAAGTATTTCTTCACTAACAATAGTTTTATGATGATAACATGGTATAAATTTCATCTTGTAAACTAACAATGGTATGCATGTGAAAAGTAAGGTTTCCTTTGTGCAAATATTTATTTGCTGTTATGGTTACTCTAATTGAAACCTCAGAAAAATGCAGCATTTTTTCCTGAAATTTTACAGCTATGACAAAGCTTAAATATTTCAAAGAATTAAGTTAAAGGGGCAGCTCCTCAGCTGTAAACTGTCATAGTTTCATCAAAGTCAAGAGTGGTGACAATTTATACTAGTTGTTGAGCTGACTCGAAGTATGCCATAAGTGAATCTGGATGTTAATTGTGTTATTTGAGGGCTACCTGTAAATTGGCTGGATTATTTTTTCTGGTTTATAGTGAAAAGATTTTTAAAAAATTGTTTGCAAGGGATGATATAAAAACATTCCCAATATATTATTCTCCAATACATTATTTTTCCAACATATGTAATTTTTAAATACAGTCAGTTTGTAATGTCTTTACTGGTCTGTAGTTTGTGGAAAATATAACTTAAAATTCCAAGTAATCTTCATAAAGGTTTGGAAACAAGAAGTATGTAAAATTGATTCACTGGCAAATTTGCCAATGGCAAGCTAAGGAGTCACCAAGTACTGTTATGCTGTTCAGCTGATCTTGCTGTTCAACTTTCTGAACTTGCCAGGCAGAATGTATTCAAGACTATACATGTATGCAGACTCATTTACTCTCACAATAGGTTCACTTTTGGGTACAGCAATGGTGAGAATATCACTCTTGAGGGAAGCTCAGACACACTTAACTGTGCTTTTGGCTGTCTCACGCCCTCAGGGGCTGATGATTACATGAGAGCAACACCCTCTCCTAAGCATTACTCGGTGAACAGCTTTGCACACATTCTTAACTCTAGGATTATAATATTTTGTTTTTGTGGGTGGGGGAGAGGAAAGGAGGGGAGGATACACAACTGCAAGAGCTCCCTGCTTTGCATGTTTACATGCTGACAGCTAAGTTGCAGCCAGATTCTCCAAGAGCAAGTGCGTGTCTCTCCACTAATGATTCCACTGGAACAGGGAGACTCCCTTATACAAGGCTGATTTCAGATTCTGCTCCCTTTCCTGAAGGGGCCACTCACTGCAGACACAAGGGGCTGTAGAATAGTTTCCTCCTCTGCTGTGCAAGCTGGAAAAGCTGGTTACAGATAGTTGGTGTGAGGTGTGAAATGCTAGGGCAAGGAAGTCCTAGGGAGGGTATTGGACTAGGTGACCTCTGGAGGTCCCTTTCAGACCTACTTCCTTATGACTAAATTCTGGCAATCCCTCCCAGCCACAAGGGTCCTCCTGCTCCCCCCACACATCACAAATATTCCACCACTCCCACCCCCTCCCAGACACAGGAGTCCCATAGCTCTTGTTGCCCCCTCTCAATCACTGGGTCCCTGTTGCCCAGTGGTACCTGGGGCATGGCACAACTAAAGCCCCCTCCCATCACACCACATTCGTGTGCACCCTAGGTGTGGGGCATACTCACTGCGCAGTAGGACCCTCCCAAAGAGGCTGTGGTCCCGGTCCAGCGTGTTGCAGTTCCAGCGGTGCTGGCGAAACTGGTGCTGGCACTCTGCTGTCCACTCAGCCACACCCTGACCAATGGAACGCATTACCTCGGGGTGCCGGTGGCACAGCTGCCGCTGGCGGCTCACCAAGCCTGGCACATTGTCGCACATGACCCGTGGTGACCCCACCGCCCCCATGTACCTGCAGGAGGCAAAGAGCATCGTTACACATTAATTTTGGCCAGCTCCTGCTGGAGCTCTTAACCCTGGACTGTCAGCACATTAACACCTCTAAGTGATCTATAAAGCACTTGTTTTGCAGCTCAAAGTTACGCCACTCCAGGGCAGGATTATATCTTTCTGTACATAACCAGCTCCTGTTCCATTAAGGTGGTATTGCTCCACCCATACCTGCCACTCAAACTGAGGGTGTGACCGGAAGCCAGCAGTAAGCTGATCAACTTTTGTGCGGCTCACAGTGTAAGGTGGAACAAGGCCAAAGATGGACAGGCAGCCACTGGTGGTGGGGGCTGAGGTGGTACCATGGGCTGCGGGTGAGGGACAGTGCCTTAAGGGTCAGGGCTCAGCCCCCTCGGGGTGTGGAGAGTGCTAACAGGTGGGCAAGAGGGAGATGAGCCACTGGGAAGAGTGTGTAGAAGGGGAGGGGAGGGTACCAACCTTGCCTTGTAGTGGGTGTCTGGGAGGAGGTACCTTACTGGCTGGCAAGGGGAGGGGCTCTGACTGGAAAGGATGGGAGCATGGGGGTTGCACTAGCAAGGGAAAAGAGGGCACTGAGCGGGCCTGGTACACAGGAGCAGGGTCCTCATACACACATGCCAGGAGCTGCTGCTGCTGCCCTCCTCCTCCCCTCCCCCCCATACAGCTGTTGGCTCTATCTCCCATTGCTCTGCCCACATTTACTGTCATCTCTTCACACCAGGACCCATGTTAAAGTATTCAGTGTACAGTTGCATCTCCTGTCTTGGGGTCTAAAATCCTCCTTAAAGCACTGGATTGTTGTATTTTATATTATTGAATGTTTGGAAGAACCAAAGACCAAAATAGCTTCATGAAGTGCTTAACAAAAATCCTTGACAAAAATTAAATTACATCATCATCTGCATCCAGATGTTCTCTATTAGTCCTGAAATGTTTAGCAAGGTACCTCTTATAAAACCCAAACTGCCATAGGTGTCTTTTGAAGCGATCAACCAGAAGAAATATGTCTTTTTCTAATATTTTTGTTATTTTGCACAATTATAAAATTGTTGAAGCTGTAACTTCCAAAAGCATATTTAAGTGACAGTTGAGACAATGTGACAAAAAAGCAGTTACAATAACTAATGTTTATACACCTCAGAAAGCAGAAGTAGTCACTTTATTGAAAAATGGTCAGTCTGATAAATCAACCTGAGATCCAGTGTCAAGGTTAAATATGTCCCCTGCTTTCCAGGCTGACAAGGAGAGGTTTAATTCCCATCCCACACCAATGTCTCTTCTGTTATGTTTTAAGACCCCGTTTGCTGAAGGAAATCTCTAGCTCTGTCCTAACCTTTAACTGGTTCTGTGTTTTTCAGCTCACTTAGGTGGTATTACAACAAGATCGAATATCTTTTGAAGTCAGGATAGTGATCGATCCCTGAAGGATTTGTCCTGTTTGATTTAGAGGTTTTAGTTCAGCCATGAGAATTGTTTTGGGGAGGGAGGTTGGAGGTGGAGGAAGGAAAAGACAGAGCAGGGGCAGGTTGGGGAGAATGAGGGAACTGGGAATTCGTGTAGACTAGTCGGACAATTGAGCACTTGCATTTGAATGAATGTAAGGAGGGTAGGGAACAAGAGTTACATCCACGGATGCTGGTAGAAGAAGCCTATACAAGCAGTAAAAAAACACATCACGGTGCTGCTTTGGCTGGTGACTTACCTGAGGGAGCTCCAGACAGCTTCAGCTTAAGCGATTGTTTTATGTACCGAATAAAGTCATATTCCAGCAAAGATATCTGACTTGTCAAAGAAGAATCGAGCCCATCTCTCCACAGATACTAGATGATGCTAAAGCGGGTGCCAGATCTGAACCAAACTTCGTGCACCCCGGTCTATTATTTACACAGCTGGGTATCCAAGCTCCTCTGTAAACCTCGCTGAAAATCCTGATCAAAGGATTCCCCCCCTTCAAGGCGCTTAATTATAAGGGGAGGGAGGGAGAGGAGGAGCCGGCTGGGAAAAGAGATGCTGAGAGAAGAGACGGGGAAAAGATACCCGGCGGCTGGATCCGGGACGGAGGTTTCGGAGCGGGGTCTGACAACGCACGCGAGGGAGCCTCCCCCAGCTTTCCCGGGCACCGCGGCACTTACCACCATGAGGAGGTGACCGGCGGGGTGGCCCCGCACAGGAGCAGGGCAACAGCAAGGCAGATCCCAGGGAGACAGTTCATATTAGAGCCCCTTCAGGCGCCGGGGCGGTCTGTCCTGCCGGGGCGGCCGGAATCCCATGGAGCGGGAGGCGGACGCGGCCCCGCACCTGGGGAGCTCCTTCCCCTGCAGCCCCGCCGGCGCGGGCGCGGGCTAGCGCCGGGCGGGGACACGCGCCGCGCTCTCGCCCCTCGTGCTGCGGCCG
>NW_017728931.1:99917862-99942392 GCF_001723895.1 Crocodylus porosus
GCCGGCCCGGGGGCTGCGCGGAGCGCCCGGGGCTCTGGACACCGCCCCTCGCAGCCCTGCTCCGCCCCCGCGTGCGGCTGCAGCCAGGAGCTTCCTCCGCGCGCGCGGCGCGACGGGACGGGGCAGCCCCAGGGCCTCACAGCTCCCCGGCCTCGTGCTCCGACCGCCGCCCAGCCGCACTTCTCCTCCGGGGCCGCCCCTGTCCTCACGCCTGCAGGAGCTGGGGAGGGCCTGGGCCTTGGGCCAAACCCCGGCCTACCTGTCTTCACGAGCGCTGCAGTATCCTCGGGGGCGGTGGCCTCACGCTTCCTGGGTCACTTTTCTTGCGCCTCCAAGTCCCTTCCTCTCGTTGAAGATCAGTGCGTGGCTGTTTTGGCTCGGCCTGGAGTTTGAAATAGGAGGAAGTTGCTTCGGTCTGGCACAAAGCTCTTCAAGTCACCTTTACCAGCATCTGCTGAAGCAATTTTCAGTGGCATTCATGGCTATTTCCTTTTTCATCAGTGCAACAGAGGAGAATGGGAGCTTGTTTGACACTAGCTGTCTCACTAGAAGTACCTATAGCTCACCATTGTTTCCCATGGAGGCCGTCTCTATGACCAGGACAGTCTTCCAGCAAACAGCAAAGTCACCTATGAGTCTGTAGATGATGCAGGTGGCCCAAGATCTGCCTGTTCAACAGCAAATAGATCCTGGTGCTATCAGGTCACAGGTCCTTCCTTTTTGTCTCTGGTCTGTCCATGAATTGAGCTTTGCTTGAAAAATGATCAATGACACCATTGGGGGAAATTCAGTCCTCCAGGTCTCTTAATATCACATTCTTTCCAGTTGGCCTTCACTAGGTGTCTTTCACTTTTTTGCCCACCTTTAGAGTCAGGAATATCAGTGAGTGAGTTGGAGTAGACAGAGAACCTGTTTTGGGAGATGGTTGTCCAACAATGACAGGTCCCGTCCAATAGAGCTTGTGCCATATAAACATAGCTTCAATGCTGGTGGTGGTTACTTGTTAGTGCTGGCACTCATCCATTCATTTTCTGTTCTTCTATTTGATATGAAGGATTTTCTAAAGACATTGCCAATGGGAACATTCCAAAGTTTTCAGATGTTTCTGGTATGTCGTCTGTATCTATTCTACACCCATACAACAGGGTAGGGATGACAACAACCTGGTAGACAGGTTTGAGATCCTGTACCCTGTTTGGCCCTGTTTAGTTACAATCATGTCTCACTAAAAGTAACCATAGTTCACTGTAAAGACAAAGTCTACATCTACCCCTTTGTGAATTACAAGCATCTATAATGATGATAAGCTACCCTTTCCCTTTCCTAGCGGTAGGAGCCACATTTCAGTGAATAAAAGTTCGGAGTCACCTAAAGGTGCAGCTATGCCTCTGGGGGAATTTTCTTTAAGACTTAAGCTATGTCTACACACAATGCAATACTGCAGAGATACCCAAGCTACCTGAGGCTGATAGGATCTTTTTATTATTCTGATTGTATTTTTAAGGTATGTAAGGGTGCCTAAGGAATACAGACAGACACACTTTTCCATGCACACAATTAAAATAAAATTGTATCTGAGTAGCTCCTCCCCTCTTAAGTTCTGGTGTTAAAATACAAAAGCCTTGTTTGGTATGACAAAAAAACATCCATTTTAAAGATACTTGGGATGCTGTGTCTAGCTCCCTATCGCTCTACATTTCCAAAAACCAGTACCCTTTTAGTTAAGTGACTTGATAAGGATTCCGGTACTTCCCATCCTAATATTTTAAAATCTGGTCTACAATCTAATGTCACCGGTCACATCGTGAAAGAAACTAGTTAGACCATTATTTGACTTGCTGTTCAATCTTTTCCCACCAGGAAGATCCTCAAGTATACATTCAGCAGGATGCAAAATTTTTGTATAGAAAACGTATTAATAAAGAACCAATATTGTACCATATCCAACACATCCTTGTTTTTTCCACTTCCCATCTTTACAACATTTCTCATGCTCTATGTATTAAATGCTCTCTCTATACACCTAAAGCTTACTGTGCCAGGATTCACTTTTGTAACTTTGAATCTTCAAAACCTGAGACAAAAACAGTGCTAATGTATTCAACAGCCTCTCACTTTAAGGTTTAGAATCTTTATTTAAAATATAAATATTTGAATTATTTATAACTACTTCCATAACACACTGAGTATCTGCCAAAAGATCTTTATAATACTCATGATGTAGTCTCAAATGTGTGTTCTCTTGTTGATCTAATCACATATTTGTGTCTGCCTATGAATTTTATAAAACCTCTTTCAGCTAATAAATCTAAAAATGTGGAGGCTGGTTGCTGGCAAATATTGTCATTGATGGAATCAATACATCATTCTCAACTTTTCATTGTTTATAAAATGAAAAAATGGTTCCAGTGGTTCAAAAATTATGTTGTTAGTATTTTTCACCTGATTTTTAAAAGCCATCTTTGCTCTTCTATGTCGAAAGGATTTACTATTTCATCTGATAGGTAGCATACTGAATTGTGTGCAATGTGAGAAATTCAGTTTCAAATGGTTTATTATTTTGCTTATTTATTTAATAAAGTTAATCATAAGCCACAGTAAATCAAAAGCATTCAAACTAGTACTTTCATATCTTTACTGAGTAAAAATTATATTGTGTATTATGCAATTCTCACCTAACTAGTTTTGTTAAAAACCCAATAATTAATTTAAGATGTTTATTGGTAGGCCTGAAAACAAACCCTTTCTTCACCCCAATAGGTGTAAAAACTTCCTTTCACTGCCCCAATAATGTACCTCAGCGCAGGCCTGGATTGACTGTCTAATGATAAAGAGGAAGGCCATCCTGAATTCTCAGCTAAGACTAAAAATTGGTGGCAGTAGGTTAGTTAGCCCTGTTACGTGGACATTTACCTGCCGACAGACAGGCTAAGCCAACAAACAACTTACGGTTCCTAATAACATTTGGTTATAACTAAAGTGTGCTGGATTTGAAACAGCTGTTTAGCTGTAGAACACTCCATCTCTCATTACAAATCCCTTAAGCATCCAATACTTCCTTTAACATTTCTATGTATCTTTTAAATAATTATAGTGTGTCTTACTCTTGTCCCCCAAAAAGATAACGATTTCAAATAGAAATCTCCACAAAGAGACAGGTCACCTAGCTCTTCTCTAGATCAGTTACTTTTTGGCACCAGCACATGCTAGGAAAATACATGGCTACAAAATTCTGATTCAGTCATATAAATAGCATATTATCAGTCAGTACAATGCTTTTGATTTACTCAGACTTCCAAGTCTCAATTTACACTTCTGTAAAATGGGATACCACCTCACAGGGTTGTTGTGTAGCTTAAGGTAAGCAAAGCTCTTTAGCAATTTATCGCAAACCACCTTGCAAAGGTGTAAAATATTGCATTATTATTATTATTCTAGGAAAGTCATTTTCATTTTGATGACTTCCAGGGTAAGATCTCTCAGCAGGATTATTTTCATCTGAAATCACCCACAGTGAAACTAAATGGCTCAGAATTTCAGAACAGCATAGCCTAGAAGATAAATTTCCAAGTGGCCTCTTTTTTTTCTGCATCTTGTCCCTTTCTATTACAGGCATGTTTGAGAAGTGAATTTAGAATCAGCAATTGCAAGATAGAAAGATTAGCATGACATCACAAGGAGAGAATAAGTCCTGAAAGGCACAGTTTATGAGACAGTTTGAGAAGAGGAAATTAAACACAACTTCATGTGACAATGTGACAAAAGATCTAGATCAGTTTTAGTTTTCCTCTTAAAATTGTGTCTAATCTTCTCCCTTTCATTACAGTCCTTGTGATTCTGAACAGCTGATATTTCAGATAATCAACAGTGATTGTTCCAAGATTTTGGCTTCCCTTATCTAGCGTATCATAGTATGCACACACTTACACGTTTACATATACATACATATATACACATATATATATACACATATCACACACACATTCTGAGCAGCATAAAGAGCTGCAAAGAGAAGGGGACAGTACTATACTTATACTGCACCAGTATTTCTATTTACAATTATTAACATCATAATGAAATAAATCCAAAGTCCAACAGGGATTTATCCACATGGGGATTCCACAAGTAATAAATAATCACAAAGGTAATCTGAAGATTTATTTAAAAAGAAACATTTTTTCATCATTTCTTAGGAGTGCAATGAAAATAAAATCTCTCTTACAGACAGTGGTCATTTGGGGGTATTATATAACTGAAGTTGCCTAGCATCCTATTACTGCTTATGAAGTTATCTTCATAAGCAGGAAACTATAGCAATTAGCGTGCAAACTGAAAATAATTGCTCCTCTTAACTTTAGCTCTTTCTTATGTAGTTCCTGAAACTGTGTTCCTATCTAATTTAAAGAAAACCAGCCATTAAATAATCATTTGCTGTGCAAAATCTCTCTGTGAAGCCTGCAACAGATTTAAACGCACCTACAGTTCCAACCAGTGTAGTAGATTCAGCGTTTATGGCTGTCAACCCAATTTTCTAAGGTGTATCTGTATCAGGTAACAGGGCAATATCATGTTTTCTAACTTGGATGAAAGTAGGGTAGTTAAATGAAGACATCTGGAATTTATTTAAATTATTACTTTTCTGTTGACTTCATCTTTATAAAATAAGCTTAGTACAGAACTCATACCTATAATTGGTTTCTGTAAAAAATTATTTTATAACTTTAAGTACACAACATTTATCGATAAGCATGATTCTTTATATGTATTTTTCAGCAATGACATCATTCATGCTGTTATATTTAACAGGTTATAATACAAATACCAATAAAAACTATTTTCTGCAGTGGTTCTCTTTTTTAAATTGGTATATCTGAAGTTTAACATATAAAAGGTCTTTAAGAAATAAATATTCTTCCACAAACTTTGGAAAAAATATTTCTCATTTTAGTTACTGTGTTAGACAGCAATTAAATTTATTACTGAGAAAAAAAATTAATACTGGATTGCACCAGTGAAATTGAAATTAAGTTCTTGGCTTTTTTCCTGGTTCTACAAGTGACATTTTAGGCTCTCTGCACCTCTCAGTGGTTCAGTTGTACATCTATAAAGTAAAAAACAACCCATTTCTCCGAAAGATATTTTGAGATCTAGTTATTGTCTAAAACTGTCTGAGATCAAAAATGTGTGTGTATGTTTATAGTATTTTCCATATAAGATGCACTCAAAATAAAAAAAAGCCTTCTGCAGATTTCAATATTCCATCCATGTTTGAGAGAATGGTGATCACTTTTGATTAAGACAAAGATGTGGAGAACATCAGCATTTGGTTGTGACAAATCAGTTGGTAGCAAGACAGATTTGGTAGTACCTTGACTACATTATTAGCAAGAAAGGTAAAAGCAAATTTTTGACAATTTTTCACATTTCTATTTGTTCTTTTGTAACTACTGGGTGAAGTAACAGAAATATTACTGGTACAAGAAAAACTATTTCTGTGATAAAAGTGAGAACATTTTGAGAGCAAAATCCAGTAAAGTTCTTTCTTCAAACCTTGACAGTTAAAGCCACTGTTTTAAAGCTTCATGCACACCTTCATTTGTGCTGGCAGAGGAGAGCAAAAAAGCTGCTGAGTGGGTAAGTATATAAGGAAACTGTGGTACACGTCCTCCTCCCTGACGTCTAGAAATAAAAGTCTGCAGATTTAAGAAGAATCTAGGACATCAGGAGGTTGAGTAATTTAATTATAAAAAGAAGGGAACATAGGTTTCTAAGAAGATAGCTACAGAAGATTTGGTAAGAGAAAATGCTCAAAGCAGATTTCTTGTTGAACCACTGAAGCGCAAAGGGCTGCAATTTGGTGTCTATTTCCCTCCCTTCCCACTCCTTCTTGCAATCTAGGTTTGCTAAGCTGCATGTACCCATATTACCTAAACTGAAGGAACAACACTCCTGTTAGTCTTTCCATAGCTTTTACTTACAATCAGCGAAAAACTTTAGAAAGTGAATAGAGAGAGATACTTATCGCACAAGTCACTCATGAGGAATTAAACATTTACAGCATGCAGAATGCAGATATGGAGTTTCCGTAAAGGGCCACACCACGTACAAAAGTACGTCCAGATTTTCTGAACTTCCAGTGTTTAAATAATTTTCAGTGTTAGTTAATCTGTATCTGCTACTATTAACAAACACTGAATAAGCTAATGTAGGTCACTCTGCTAAAGGAGGGAATTTATTACACAAGTTTGGATAGCAGAGTTCAAGGGAAAATTCTTAATCCTCTATGATCTGTGTTAAATCAGTCTGCTAGAATTTTATTAACAACATCCATCTTTGTAATATACAAGTCTAGACATAAAAATTATATAGCAACTTTATATTCCATTCTCATGAGGTTTGCTCTAGTACTATTAATCTCAACCTTATTCAACAGGTAGTTGTATTTGTGACCCATATAAAACTTTACAATGAAGAACTACAAGTATTTTTTTCCAAAAAAGATATGGGGGGGGTCATTAAATATTTAAAGGACAGGATTATCATCTGTTCATTGTAGCTGTAACATTGGATATTGCCATATGAAAGTAGCTGCTGAGATGAGATAAATAGAGGTGATGGATCAAACCAATGCTTATGATTAAAGATTCAACAAGATCCCTAGAATAAAAGAGTGACCATAGCACATCTTCTTTTTTTTCCATGTGCAATGAAATGATACAGCTCTATAAAATAGTGACCAACACAGTTGTACTGCTGTCTTTAATATTCTGATTAAGGGTCCTGAGAAAAATAGATTTCACTACTGTTGTAAATAATAAACAGTATAACAAAGTATTTGAAGATGTGCCGTATTTACAAGTGGCAGCTAAATAAGAAAAAGAAATGAGTTTAAAAAAAGGGCACCTTTGTTTTATATAAAAATTAGCCAATTGCCCAACAAGGATGATGGGTGTGGTGGGGAAGGGGAGAGTGTGGGTGGGGACAGAGGACTGCGTAAGGCCCCCTCCCCTTACCTTCAGGGCTGGGCCTGGTCCCCCTTTCCTCTCCTCTGCCGTGCCCACCCACCCCATCCCCTCTGTCGTTGCAGGGCCGGGCCAGATCGGGCCTGACACCCCTCTCTGCCATTTTGGGGCAGCCCCTCCCCCAGCCGTTGCAGAGGCAGCCCGGTGCCCCCCCACCCCCCACTGCTGTTTCAGTGCCAGGCTAGGCTGGGCCCAGTGCGCACCCACCCCCACCCTGCCTGTTGTGGGGCTGGGCCAGGCGCAGAGCAAGCTCCCCCAGCCTGCCTGCCTCCCACTCCCATTTTGGGGCCAGGCCCACTTTTCTTCCCCATCTGCCAGGCCCGTGTCCACCTGCCTCCCCTTCCCATGAATGCCGGAGGGGGGGGGGCATGGACAGACAGAGCACCACCACCCAACATCCTGTGCCACTGCCGCACCACCCGCCTCCACTCTGTCCACTTCATTGCCATCGCCTCCTGAGAGTGGGAGGGAGGGGGTAGCTGCACTGGCCTCGCCCCCCTGCTCCTTCCCCTCTGTCCCTGCTGTCATGGCAACATCAGGGCCTGCTCTCCCCCCACACTGTGGCAGGACCGAGTCCATTCCCCGCATCCCCTCATGCCACCGCTGCAGGTCTAACACTGTTCACCACCCCCCTTGTCCCGCCACCACTGCCTCCAGCTCCTCCATGGAGCAGGGTAGGGAGGGGCAGGGGCTGAGGCCAGCTGTGCTGGCCCCATCCCCTCTCTCCCTGTTGTCATGGCAGGAGGCTGCACACTCTTGGAGCAGTCTGATTGGGTGTCTTGGCAGCCAATCAGAGTGTGAATAAAGCATGACGAACAGACAGACTATGGCATTTATAATGTTAGACTTAATCTAAATGTTTTCCAGGTTTTATTTGTAAATTTATAAGCTATAACAAAATTTAAAGTAGATTTTCAAAGAAAACTTTTTAAAGAAAGCTGGATCGAATCTGCAATGTAATTTCTTTCTAACTTTCAAGTACTGATAATTATAAAATTTAAACTCTTCAAAAATGAAACTATGAAGACTATGGTAACAGGTTCTTGTCAGGTTCTTCAAGTATCTTCTCACGTTATAAATACAAGTTGTAGTTCTATCCAGTGAACAGATAACATATTTCAGAACAAAATGTTTGTTAAAAATTAGGTTTTCCTTAAGGTTACTTTGGTTATAAGTAAGAGAATTCCAAATCCAAACAGGGTTACTGCTCCCTTTTTTATTAATCTATTCTTCCATGTGGGTGTTCTTTCTAGGAGTTGCACACGACTCGGGTCATTCTTTTGTCCATTTTGAAACTAATAATTTAATGAAAAATAATTAACATGTTAGTGTCAGAGACTCAATAAAATACACTAAACCCTACTTTGGGTTTACATCAGTTTTACACACACACACACACACACACACACACACACACACACACACTCATTTTGTTTTGCTCTCTTTTTAATTGGGGCCTGATGTTTCAGCTCAAGTCTACCACAAAGCTTCTACTGAACTCGGTGTGAGCAGGTCTTTATCTTATCTAGTGCTCAGCAAGTTATCACATAAATAGTAAAAACCAAAATGGCAGCAACTTGCCATAAATAAACAGAATTCCTTAAGAGATTTAAAACTGCCAACACAATTGTTGAAAAAAATATCCTGCACCATATGGGTTAGTAATTATTATACTGTAACAGCAAACTTAGCAATAATCACGTTATATCAGGACTATGTAATCATAAGAGGCATAATTTGTAACGCACACAAACACTCACACAATTATAACATCATTATATAATTAGTTATATTTAGTTCAATGACTCCCCTGTAATAGAAACGCAGTAAGCTGAGATTGCCCCTTTTCTGAGAGGCTAGGGGCTGTATGCCGCTGTGCTGTGCACTACAAAGCTCACTTGCTCTCCACCACAGATTCACCAGTTGTACCACTCAACCCCTAGGGGTGGAGGCAGCAAGTGGAAGATGGAGGAGGAGGAGAGTCCAAAGACTATGGTGACAGCAGGAGAGGAAGCAGCACCCAGAGTTAACCTCTTTCAGGCTAGAGGTGACCCACCAATTGGACAGTCCTGCAGTAAGCATACAGGAAAATTGGGGTAAAAGTGCTGACTTTACTGAGAATACCAAGGGCTTGTGTCATTGACTTCACTGGGGTCAGGTGAATCCCCCCACAAGAATATTACAGTTATAAAACTGGTTAAAGAATTTTATACTTTAGTTGATAGTTCTTTATTTAATGAAGTCTAGAAGAAAATGATTAAAGAGTTTACCTGGAATTTATCTATACTAATTATATTTACTGGATTAAAAAATATCATTTAACTTACTTAATATCACTTTTCACACTTACATGTTTACTCACTTTGCCTCTGTCAACAGTGAAGCTCCCAATAAAACACAAAGGTATGTTTTAAGGTTACAAGGATGTTATTCAGAACAATAATCATGGATAGCACATATAATGTAATGATTATTTTTGCAGTGTAACTGTAAGAAGAGTATGTTTCTAACATGTTAGAACGTGAGAACGAAACTTTTTAAAAATGCATCCAAAGGCTGTGGTACAAGAATGCCTGAAGTTTGACATACATAAAAGTGCTATGACCTCCTTTTATGCTTACAAGTACAAATAGCCTAACTGTAACTGTTCATTTGCATACGCAATCACCACGTTTACATAAAATTAACTATTACATACATAAATGTAGGCACACAAATGCCTAACAGTTCTTTGCAACAACCTCAAACCCGCTATATAAAAAATAGGAATCAAACATATTAAGAAAAAGCTGCTACAGACATGTAAATTTACCTAAACTACAGGAAATAATATTAATAGTATATCCATGGACTGACTTCCACATGGCTTCATTCAGCAACAGATTCCTTTCTGACACTGATGCTCCATTTACTGAATCCCAGCACAGTCATTCCTTTTACAAGCCTATTACTTAGAGCGACCCTGTCTGACAGGAGCTTGTCATTGTGTTGGTTTGAGAGTGACTGATGTGGTGCTAACATCTAGCCTTGACCTCTCCCACCCTCTTCTTTTGTCACCTCTGCACATTTATCTAGGTTGCCTCCTATTCCATCTCCAAAAGAACCTTAATATCTTTTTCATGAAGAGTCAGTTTATCCAGATGATACTTTCACATTGACAGAAGGATGTTTATAGTTGTGTGGTTTTCAAGGAACCCAAGGATATTCCCTCATTTTGGGTTGCATTTCTCTCTGCTTTTCAATTTAAAAAAAAAGATAAGCAAAAAGATGAAAAGTAGTTCTAGCTTCCTATGATATCTATCAACACTGCCTTCAAACTGTATGGATGAATCACCAGTGGGTGATGTAAGAACAGTTACTGCACTTCTCAACCCCAAATTTCTATTGCCTCCACAGCAACCTATGCCAACTTGGAAGGAAGTGACCAAACTAGTCTTTAAAGATCTTCTCTGTGGCAGCAGGTACAGAATTTGTTAAATGAAATGAGTCTATGGCATTTCAAATATATTCAAACATATACCCACCTTTTGCATAAGGTCCTTCAGTTTACTAACTTCTTCACCCAAATCTTCAACACTGCAGACCAAGTCCTCACAAACTTTAGAGAAGCTCTGGGGTGGACCCCACTCCAGTACAATCTATTAAAAGTTTACAGAGTTACTCAAAATCTAGAACAATTCTGACCTAGAACAACTGCAATTAAAACATGAACACGAGGCAAGGATTTCTGTGGATGTTATCTTTTACTGGGGTCAATACTATGGTTGGGATAGACTTAGACAAGCTTTCAAACATAATGCATTCTTCTACTCCACTGATTTTCAATCTTCTGAAGTAACAGAACCTTTTCGTATCACTGTTTTTGCCATGGAACCCCTACCCAACCATGGCAGTGATCCATTAGAAGATCACCCATAAAAATCCTTATCTTTCACATATTTCCTAGACTATCATGGCTACCACATCACTCCAACACTACCAAAACATTTCTGTAATGTATTTATAACCTTTATACACTATGACATTGGGGAAACCAAGGTGACATACTTTGGAAGCTTACAAAGCTTAAGGGGTTTTTTTTCTTTGTTTTTTAAAGAATATTGCAACTTAAAGTGAGTTTCAAAATAACACTACAAAAGAATGACAGACACTTATCTGAACTAGGCAATACTATAAAAGTAAAAAAAGACTATAATCTTTATTCATATTTTCCATTTAGAGGCTAAACTAATGAATACCCCGGGTGCATCTTTGTTAGATACCTTGTGAGAGTTTGAGGGTAACTGGGTGATGATAGACTGCACAGCAGCTGTAAGGTGACCACACTGTCTATTCAGTTTCAGAAGAAAAGTGACGAACTCATCACCACTGTAAAAAAACAAACAAACAAACAGAAGTTATTCTAATGTTAATTATAAAAAATGTCCTGCAAATTAATAAAACCATTATTACTCTTCTAATTCCAATGTATTGGTTAGGAAACTGGGTATGCAATTTAATTAAGAAATAACATTTTTAAAAGTTAACTTACTGTGGAGCTCTACATACACTACATTTCAAAAAACTTATTTTTCTCCACCAAAAGATCTTAAGATAGAGTTGCATAGAACAACATACTCATTAAAAATGTCTGAAATTATAACAGTGTTGTTTGAACAAAAAATTGTCAAAATGCTTAGTTTACTTTCTTTCCGATGGCACCATTGGAATTAAGTTTATGGTCATATTTACATGAATTAAGTTTATGGCCCTATTAGACACTAAAATTGCAATATAATTGTCTCTGTAGAATGTAGATCTTGAAACCCAGAGTTTAACAAAACCTGAAAAAAAGAAGTCTCAAGTCTATTTTATGTAGGAGATACTTTTGATATGAGGCTTGTACATTCAAGCAGCATGCGGAACTGAACTTTGCTTTGTACTTGGTGCCTGGGTACTCTGACCAATGTTTGGTAGTAAACAGAATGGACTGAGGTGTTCAGCCAGAAAAGCAGCTGGATGAAGCGATGAGTAAAGCCAACTTAGGCCTTGCATTTCACACTCTTTTTCAAAATGGATTTTGGAAGGTATTACGTTCTCCAATTTGAAGATTATCTTATGCTCGGTAGCATATAACTACGAAGGGAGCGGGGCAGCTGCCCTGGATGCCAACTTAGAATTGCCCCACCCACCACAGGAGCCTTTGCTATGGCAGGTGCAGACCCATGCCATCCAGACATAGAAGCCTGGCAGCCCTGTGCTCAAGTCTATGGGGCTGCAGCTGAGGGGCAGGCTTGATGCATACTGGCTGCACCAGACCTGCAACACAGCCTCCCTGCTGGCTGTCCCTGGTGCCCTGTTCATCCCCTGCTTCCCCCTCCCACCAAATACTCTACTGGAGTCTCAGTTGGATGGAGGCCTGCCAGGTCTGAGAAAGGCTGTGGTAGAAGGGTTGGGAGCATGTGTGTCCCAGGTGAGGTGATCAGGATCCAAGAGGAAAATTTCCCACCAAGGTTGTCAGGTCCCTCACTTGATGTAGGAAAGAAAAGGCCAGCTACCACCACAGGAAGGGCTCACCAGCAAAGACCAGATGCTGAAGGCTTTACAGGTAAGAAGGCAGGCACCCTGCTCACCAGGTCAATTGGTCCCTGACCCACCTTGTTGGTGGGCAGGCAGAGGACAGCCCTCTGAAGTCAGCAGTGCCCGCTCCAGAAGGATTCCAGAAGTTTCTAGGGCCTTTTCAGCAAAGTCCTTGGTTGATGCAGGATGACACACCTGTGCCACAGAGCAGCAGCTGCCAGGTTGCCAGGAGTGGCTGGGCAGGAGCCAGAGTCACCACATAGTTTTGACCTCAGCATCCTTAATATGGTCTTTCCAGTTCTTTGCCAGATAGGCTGATAGGACTAGAAAAATGGCCAGGGCTTTGAAGCCATCGCGGCACCAGGGCAGGCTCCATGCAGGTCTGGGGACTAAGCACTGGCACAGAGAAGCAACAGAAAAAGCATGTCAGTTTTGGCTCCTTTGACATGGGCTGAGGAAGTGTGCTCATAGGCCTGCTGACACTTGATCAGGGACTGGACATCGCCCTCAATGTTCACAAAAACAGCCATATCACTGGCATACGCTATCACTGTAACTACAGGACCAACAGCTGCTTGTCAGGTGCCACTGCATCACTTGGAGCAGTGGCTCAATGGTTAGGGCATAGAGCATTCTGGAAGGGGGCAGCCCTGTTGGATACCCCTGCATGCAGGGAATGGAGCACATAGTGCTTCATTCACCAAGGAAGAGGGAGGCTACAAGAACACTTTAAGTCCTCTTCTGGTTACGACAGTTTTTGGGCCATGCTTTTCATAACTACAGCTTGTTGAATGCTGTATATATTGCTCTGGAATATTAGGATAGTCAGGTTCAGTGCTTTCCATGCTACTTTTGATGAAATTCACACCACCAAATAAATGCATTTATGAGAAATTCTGCCCACTCCTTTGTTGCTTTAGGTTTAAGGACCAAAGATATAGGTGGGTTACCCTCCTCCAAAGAGGAATTCTACATTAGCATCTCTAACACACAGTTTCCCCTGTGCATCAGTCCTCTTACCTTCTGGTTACCAAAAACTATGAATCCTAAGCAAATTTCACCAACAAATGAAACAGGATGAAAGGACGCCTGTTCAGATAAGGCAAATGGAATGTGGTACTGCTCAATTTCAAGCATATATGCTTCCAAGATCCAGTGGAAGTACAAAAATTTAAAGTCTCAAGTACAAATTATTGTGAAAATATATGTTTTTGTAAATATTAATGTCATATTTGTATACTGTTATTTGGTATTTCAAAGGATGTATTTTTAAACATGAACCAGCTTGGCAGTGGTTTCACTATCATCTTAAGTTCCCCAAAGTAATAACAATGTAGTCTGTGGTACAAAATATTGTGCGGTGCTAGAGAGAGGCAAGCAATATTTTTACAAAGGAAGTTGAAATTTCCAGCATTTCTCTTAAAAAATAATAATTTAAAATGAAAGAATTTTGTTTGCTTATTGATAGGAGTCAATGTAAAAACTATTAGCTAATATTATTTAGTATATTGCTATGACCCAAATGATTTAAAATGTTTTATAGAAAAATATTTTAAAGTAAATATTAGTATTTTGGATAAAAATTCTGTCATTAAATGAAGTGATCATAACCAGATACAGTCTGTAAGTTTCTCTTGCATGCTGAGCGCCCATCAAACAAGTCTATCATGAAGAATTCTTTTGACTTAAAAGATACATTTTATAGCTGGCTAGGATCAAATGACATCTGTGCTTTTTCACAAAGGAACACTAATTATTTTTGAAGCTCTCTGTTCATAATTTCTCACACAAAGTATGTTAAAGGCATGAAATGGAACAAAACAAAGGACAATTATTACCTTATTGTACTTCCTAAAAACATTCAAATATCAGGAATGACTATTAGAATGAATTACTGTACCAAGTGAAAAATTTAACATTTTCGGTCTTGTTGAATGCTTGGATATAAGATATACTCCATTGTGCTTTCAACAAGAGTTGGAATTTTCACAAAAAATACACAGTTCTTTAGAATATAGTTCCTAAACAGTGTGAAACACCTTTTGGGAGCTTATAATCAATCAGTTCAACATTTTCTACTGTTAGTTTTTCTATGACTTAATGACTAATTTTCCCTCCTTATAGAATGACTGAACAAATGTGAAGCAAAATCTTTACATAAACAGCATGTAAGCAGAGCCTATGATTTAGCCACAAGGTCAGATTCCTGGAATACATGTGTCTAACAGTTTTCTTTAAAAAAATATGCAACACTTCTAATAATTGAATTTGTGTCATATACCGTCTACCCAACAGCCTTCTATTAGTTCATTGTTTCTTATCACCCATGAAAACAGAAAACTGGAGTAAGATTTATAAACATAACAAATCATCTAAGAACACACAGTTCTATGCATTTCACATATTTAATACATTAAATAAAAAATACAGAGGAAACAGGTTATCTGTGTTTTAACCCCTTTTCACCCATTCAGTGGAATCCTTCCTGTTTATTTTCCATTAATTTCTCAGTCATATGTATATCTAAATTTCAGAATGATGTACATAAACAGATGCCTATTGGGAAAAAAAACGATGCACTTCTTCAGTTGGTTGTTTATATTCAATCTTTGTGGGGGGTACAGATAGGGGTGTACATGCATACACCCACACACACACACTCATCTCCTGCTTATAATGTACACTACATTAAGTTTTTCTTTAAAATTTTTCACATATTTCTCTTTCTAAAAAAGCAAAAAAGATGAAGACCTTTAACATTTTTCCCCTTTGTTGGGCTTTGGGTTACATTCCCATTTTCATTTTCACTGTATGTCACAGTAGCATCTTCTTCTTGGCTCTCCAGGATTTTCTCCCCTATCCATGGACAGATTAAAACTTTTTTTTAAATCCATTCTTAGTTTGGAGGCATCCTTCTTATGGTTTCTCTTCAATGATTGGGGTTGTGCACATCCTGTGAGTGTGTATGCCTCTATCCAGTGGACTCACTAGGTCGTTTTAATGTCTCAGGAAATCCCACACTCCTGGAAAATGTTCCATGTGTACATTTTTTTTTTTTTACTTCTAGGACACTCAAATCTCATCTCCAGATGCATCTCACAGTTAAATACAAGGGTTTCACCCCAATCCATCAACAAGAGATTCAGATGGGCATTTTGCAAACTGCATCAATGAGTGTTTTCAGAGGCCCTCCATTCCCTGCAATAGGGGAGGTCTCTCTGGACACCAGCTGTAGTTTACAGGTGTGCAATGGCACAAATTATATCATACCAGTGGGTTCTTCATATTATCACAACTAGATAAGCCATCCAAGTGCTTTCCTCCTTGTCTGTTTTCAGGGACCCTTCACGTAATTTTGTTACAGAAAAAGGTACCTACCCTGTTATGACAGGGGCAATGGGAATGGGGTCTACAGTAATTATTTCCTAGTTCTGAAGGAGGGTGGGGGTGGGGACAATGCATCTGGGACTTAAGGCAACTTGATAACTTTAATTCGCAAACTCAAGTCCAAAAGAATCATGTTAGTGACCATCAGCCCATTTCTGAAGGAGGGTGACTGGTTTGCATCTCTCAAGTTACAGGACACTTATTTCCATAATGCTATCAGATCCATACACACAAAACCTTTTATTTTCAGCAGATCAGAATCATCACCAGTATAATGTCCTCTCATTCAGCCTCTCAGTGATCCTGAGTTTCAGCTTTCTCTGAGTTGCAGCCGAGCATCTCAGACAGTAAGGACTTGCTGCTTAGTCTTTCCTGGATGATTAGCAGGTTAGAGTCAAGAGTTAGAGAGCACGAAATACTAGAATCCAGCTCTTCCCCTATGTGGGGGGACTGTGGGTCGTTCCCTCCCATCCCACAGGTGTAATCAGCTCCTGTGCAGACATTCAAGTCAATAAGACTCACTTTGACAGCAAGGGTCTACCCCTGACAGGATATTTTTCAGTCCCTACAAGAATGAATCCTGATGGTTGAAAATTACCCAAAAATAATGGTAAAAAGCAATTTCTAGATGCTTGGTTATGTGGCTACCTGAACCTTTGTGATACCAAGGATCAAACATCACCTCAGGAAGGTGAAAATTGCAAACTGTGGAAGCACTCTCCATGAAGGAGAAATCCCCTTATATCAGTTGAAAAATAACTGGTTTATATGGTCCAGTCTTCACTTAAATGACAGAAGAACCAGGCTCAATATGCATTAAAGCTTGCATAGGCCCTTTCTCCCCCAGTACCTATCCATGGCCCTCATCATGGGTGCCTGTCTGTCAGGATGAAGTGTCCACATTGGTGAGCTCCAGGTACAGGGTCTTTGGATACAGTAAGACTCTATATTCATATGTTGGAATTCAGGGCAGCATGCAGAACTTGCCTTCCTCCACCAAATTGAGGATTGTGACAAATCAATACTGACAACAATAACATGACGCTCAATATCAACAGGGAGAGTGGTGCAAATTGTTTCTTCGTATGCAACAAAATAGTGCACCAATGGTAGTGCTGCATCTGTCATCATCTCACAGACCTTTCTGCAATGTACCTCCCTAGTCTCACCAGGCTTATTCCCTTAAGCAACAAGTGGGTGGGAAAACAAGAGGTTGGTTCTTTAATCCAGCTCTGAGAAACTCACTGAAGAAATCCTGCAGTCTTACTGGCTGTCTTCTATGTGATGATTTGGAATAGCTTAACATAATTTATTAATTGCAGTTTGAAATTCTGGATATTTAATTGGGCTACAAGCTCCATTTTGACTGGGAAACTAGACTGCTTTCTTTCTCATTTATGTCTTTAGATGGAATTCCAAGGGGTGGAATGAAGGAGAATTTAAGTCTCGGAGTCATCATATTCAAATGGAAGTCCCTACTGCAAAAGGGGGGGCTAAAATAAGAAAGCCAATCCACCCAGGCAGGTAACTATCTAACAGATGACAGCAAGAACAAAATGGAAGTATCCACTGAGGTTGCTTGGTGAAGGTCACAGTAGAAGGAAGCTCAAATTTACAAAAGCTCAACTCTCAAATAATTTTTTTCTGAAGAAAGAGATCAGGAAACCAAAAACAGAAAGGTGGCTGCAGAAGCCAGATGACACACTGTACTCCTGAGAACTGAAAAGACTAAGGCTAGGTACAGACATTACACTTAATGGACTTTAAGTATGCAGAAAGTGCTTTACAGCTGTAACAGAACAGGTGTTCATGGCACATAGGGTGCTTTAAAAATGGCAGATCCCGCTCCAAGTTAACCCTGGATGGCTGTATAGTAACCTAAAGTGCTTTCTGTCATAGTTTCATAGTTCTGGGGTCAGAAGGGACCTGAGTAGACCATCTAGTCTGGCCCCCTGCCATGGCAGGAAAGAGTACTGGGGTCAAACGACCCCAGCAAGGTGTACATCTAGCCTCCTCTTAAAGACCCCCAGGGAAGGAGCCTGCACCACTTCTCTTGGAAGTTGGTTCCAGATCCTAGCCGTCCTGACCATGAAGTAGCGCCTCCTGATATCTAGCTTAAATCTACCCTCTGCCACCTTGTGACTGTTATTCCTGGTCACTCCTGGCAGTGCTCGGGGGAACAGGGACTTCCCCAGTTCTTGCTGGTCCCCTCTGACTAGTTTGTAACAGGCCACTAGATCGCCCCTCAGCCTTCTCTCCTGGAGGCTGAACAGGTTCAGGTCCTGTAGCCTCTCCTCATACGGCCTGCCCTGCTGCCCCATGATCATGCAAGTAGCCCTCCTCTGGACCCTCTCCATGTTGTCCACATCCCTCTTGAAGTGCAGCACCCAGAACTGGACGCAGTACTCCAGCTGCGACCTGACCAGTGCCGCATGGAGGGGGAGGATCACCTCTTTGGATCTCCTTGAGATGCATCTGTGGATGCCTGTCAAGGTACGGTTGGCCTTCCTGACTGCATCCCCACACTGCCAGCCCATGTTCATCTTGGAGTCAATGATGTCAAAGCACTTTATTGAATATCTGTTGCACATGTCATTGAGGGTTAACTTAAGGTGTTGCACAGGGCTGCACTCTAGCTTTGGGCAGAGATCATTTGTTCTGTCCAAGTGTAGTACTGGCCATGCCCCTCATCTGTCACTGACCCAAGTCAGTGACAGCCTCTGATCCCAACCTGGATGGTGGGACAGAGTAAAGTTCAATGAGTTGAGTGCTTCAGCCATGGTCTTTTTGAATGTCCATACTTAGCCTAAACGCTGTAAAGCACGGGTGTCAACCCCCCTGAATGTTTTTCTTCCTGGGAAACTTCCTTCGGCTTCACCACAATCCGGGCCTGCTTTTCAATCACGCTGGCGATTGCCTGGATCTCATCTTCTTTTTTCTCTTTGGCTTCAACAATCTGAGATTCAGACCATTTATTGACTATTTCCTTGCAAGCATCTTGTAATAGGTCTTCTTCCAGTACCCTAGGCTGGATCTTCCTGTACCCTAGGCTGGATCCAAACCACAGGAATCCTCGTGGGCTGGATCAGCAGCAGCAGAAACTGCAGATGGGGTGGTAGTGGGGTAAATGGCCACAGGCCAGGTGGCCACTTGCCAAACTGGAGACAGCAGGCCAAAGGACGAGTGAGGTTGTGTTTGCACAGTTCTTGCTTACTTCCTTGCAGCTGATGGCCATGTCCACTGGGGCCTTATATTGTGTGATAGGCCCACCTACTTCTTGCCATGCCACCACATTTCCTGGTCCATCTCAGCCACAGGGCTACCAATGGAGTGGTTCTGCAGACCAGAACCAGCCTGAAGGCCATATATAAATTGGCAAAGAAACTGATGCAAGGGATAGCACACAAGTATTTTTATGGTTCTGTTTGTATCTTCCCCTCCCTTGGCCTGTCTAAGAGAGCAATTTCTTCAGAACCCTTTTAAAGAATCTGCAAAGTTTGTGGATTAAACACCTGAATCAGTGTGGGTCTCTGGAGAGATGCACTGTAACCAGTCCCAGGAGCTCTGGGAAAGTGATCTTGGGATGTCAGAACTGGTCTTTAGGAGCCTCTACAGCAGCTAGACTAAAACCCCTTTTCCACAAAAGTGAATTACTGATAAAGAATGAATCACTGCTAGAGCTCACCCTGACAAAAGGAAGCTTAAAATGATACAGATTCAGTATGTCAGACCCAGTTGAGTAAGTGTACAGCAGGCAGAGCTTGGATAGACCAGTGATAACCTTTTGAGACACAGGAGAAAGATTTCCCATTCATGCAAGGAGGTGGCAACATCAAAGACAGTAACAAAAGCATAAACCATAAAAAACAAAAAACCATGCAACAGAAAACTGTATGCTGTTCACTGTTGTAACCCTAGTCCTTCACCTGACTATTCATTACTAAAAGCCGTCACAAGTTCTTAATTTAGGAATATGATGAATATGTGCTGTAACATTTAAAAAAATAACCATGTCTTTCTGCTGTAATAAACACTGCAAGATGACCTTTACCTGAATTCTAACTTCATCACTTCAGGCAACTCTCCAAATTTTAGTTCTTCTATCTGTAGCTCTTTAGCAGCCTCAAGGATTTTCTGTTGGTCTCTTGTATTTATAATTCCAAACTAAATTAAAAAGGCATTTTAAAATATAATTAATGATGAAGAACAGAGGAGAGAGGTTAAAATTACTGGAAATACATAAATGTAATTATTTACATAAAAAATTTCTGAGAAATTTCCACCACTAGAAATCTGTGTAGGAGAGGGTGTGGTACAGGTATTCAGCCTGCAGCTGCCTCCTTTGCCTTCCCTAAACTGGAAACATCTTGGTCTGGGGAAGGCATAGGGAGCAGAGGCTGCTCCATTCCTCCTGTTCTCAGGAAGGGGTGGAGCAGTGTGGAAAGACTCTCCATGCCCTCCCCCAACCAGGAAAACTGGTCTGAGGAAGTGCAGGGAACATTGCCCCTCCTGTCTATTCCCCAGACAAGGAACACCCCAGTCAGGGAAGAAGCAGCAATGGAACATTGTCCCCCACGCTTTCTCCAGACTAGTATATCTATGGTCATAGAAAGGCTTGGGGAGCCACAGCAGCTCAACTTCTCCTTAAGGTGTAATGGAAAGGTAGATGGGTCTTGGTTCTATTTCTGGTTTCATCAGCTCTAACCTTGGATACATAATGTATTGCCTAACACTCTGATTATTTTTTCAGTGGGCTTTTGAAGTTAAAGATTGCACACCTCTATTACCTCTAAAGTGGGGCTGAAGGTTCAATTTAGCCTCCAAAATTTTTATAACTGATAATACTGCAGAAAAGGGAAACATCCAAATTGCAGCTCAGCTCCCACACTGAATTAAGAAACTGGGAGCAGAAATTAACAAACTACTATTATCTTCATTTAAAAATTGCATAGATCTATGGCTATCCAAATAACCCAAAATAATATAGATGATTGAAGTAACAAACTTTTACCCTTCAAACTGCATATCAGTATCTAAACATAAAAGTAATGAAAATAAATGAAATTTCCCAAGTAGAATGCTGACCTGTGCAAAGTCATCTTTTCCCATGGTTAAAAGCTGCCTTATGGTTATATCTCTTTCCTGTATGAAATAAGTTTTCAGTTGTCAAATATGAACATTAAGAAGAAAAACTCAGGGAAAAAAACAGTTATACAAGTCATTTACCGAAGCAGTATTGTGAAGTTTCTCAAGTGAATTCATAATACACCGTTTTTAGCACAGAAATTTAGTTATAATTCCTAAAATTTAATCTGTAGTCTTCCAAAATACACCACATGAGAATAATAAAGGAGCACCTTAGAGATATGAAAGGTAGCATATCAGATGCATATTTCTGACTTATTTTTCAAAAAAAATATTAAAATGTAACTTAAGAAAGGTTTAAAGATGAAGTATGAAGCACATTTGATAATTTATAAATTGTTTTCCAAATATCCAATTTCACTGCATCAATCTTACCTTTAGTAACTCTGCCATGTGTTCTAGACCAAGACCATGTAAAAACACTTCCAGATCACCAAAAGCTGTATAGGAACTACATAACAATATTAAATGAGAAACAAAGGCGGTAGCACACTTGTTCTTAAAAAATTACTAAAAAAAATGTTTAAAACAATTCCAGTGGACACACATTTGCCAGTTAGGCTGTAAACAGATATCTCACTTTACACAGGCCTGACTGTCTTGATGTTGGACCAAGATCAAAACAGGCGTGGTACAATCATTTACACACGCTGCTCTTTCATGCCGTATTGCATTGCATCCTCCACCAGAAAGGAACATACAGCCTAGCCAGCCTGTACCAGGAAAAGCGCAATAACCTTAAAGAAGCACACAGTTGTGTCCTGGGGAAAAAAAATGTTTGCACGTTTTATTCTGCATACTTTAGAGGGACTTGAAACAGGAGAGTGAACTTGAACATCTGTAGGAGCCCAGGACAAAAGGCTTTCAGGGCATATGCAATGTCTATTTAAAGTCACCAAAGAGATACATTCACAGGAGTTTAGGGCTGGAAGGGACCTTGTGAGATCATCAGGTCCAGCCCCCCTGGGCAGGAAAGACAAATAACCCCAGCAAGGTGAGTGTCCAGTCTTCTTTTGAAGATCTCTCCCAAGCAAGGTACTTCAAGAGTTAGGCAAGGCCGCTCAAGAAAGTAATATCCCACAGATAGAAGTGAAGGCACAATTTAGTCAACTTTTGTAACTGGTGACAGTGTTCAAGAGGGAAAGAACAGCCATATTTAAATTGAAAAAAATCTTTAGTAATTCCTAATTTAAAACATCAAATGACTGCAAAGTTACAATTACAAAAATACCCCACTTACCCAGGACGGGACATACAGTACAAATACAGTCCGATCACCAGCCCCCCACCATGTAAGTTAGATATTTTATTTATTTTCAAAGTATAATATATTCTCTTGCTTAGCCCTTCAGAGTTACTGTTTTGATCAGAAGTCAAATGTAGAGTACAATACATTAAGTATGAGGCCAAATTTAAGATGGGTTTCTGTTTTTCAAAATGGGTTTCAATTCCATATTTTAGCATCACTGTATTAAGTCTGACTGTTAAAAATGTAACAATCATACTGATAAAAAAAACTATTAAAAAAACTGTGTATTCATTAAATAAAAAACAGGTTTTTTTGCATGACACAATTATTTCTTTACCTGACACTGTGACCTCTAGGTGCATCAGGGATTGCTTTCAGGAGTTTGTGTACAGCCTCTTCCTTAACTAGGCTCTGGAACCTTCCTTGCAAAGGATTTGCAGTCAAGGAAAGTAAACTAAAAAGCTGAAAAAGTCAGCGCAACAATTTAGCTAATATTCAAGAATAGATTTGCTTTATCGTGTCCTACTTATTTACATGGATATATGACTATTTAAATACAAAATGTAAATTCAAAAATATAAAATGAATGAAAATTTGCCAGGGTTAGGATAGGGAAGAATTAAAATAAATCCTCTTATCATTTGTGATAAAAGCAAAACATCTATAATAGAGGTGAGCCCACAGAGCTTTAATGTTCAAGAACATGAAGGCTAGTACACCCACCAAATTCCAGTACAGACTGTAAAGCTTCTGTATGTACAGGATGACTCAAGAAAACCATCCTGATTTGAAATTTAAAAGGCAGTATGAGGTCATAAGTTAACTAAAATCTAATATATTCTTTTGTTGGAAAACAAAAATTCTTCACTTGCAAGCGAGCAAACTTTCTTAAAAACAAAAGTGTGAATACACTTAACTTTTGTCTATAAATATTTAGTATAAATGAATATTAGTATACAAAAATAATAATTATTGACACTCAAATAAAATAATTTTTCAAATATTTTGTGGTCTAAGTTTGCACTTAGACCAAATTCATCTAAAAAAAACTTTAAATGACATGGCACCATTAAACAAGTTGCATCTCTACTTAGTATCCATTGTTCTCATCACTCAAATCTTTACACCAATATAAATTTCTAGTTGAAAATATTCTGCAGTAAAAAAGATCAACAACATTTTTTCTTTTTGTTTTGAAGGCAGCTTGGACAAAAAGCCACTTTTGCTAGCATGTGCAAGGAAAAAAGGACCCTGGTAATCAACTTCAATGATTCATTTACTCAGATCAATAATCCTTGGCTGTCACTGGATTCCAATTCTGGTTCCCTGCCCCTCCACTGCCTGACTTCAGGCAGCAGAGCAGAATACTTGCACTGAAACCCAAGCAACTCCCCCGAAGGTAGAGAAAGCTGGAGAGCCAGAAACTAAAAATAAAGAATTGGATGCCCACACTTGCAGCAGGATGGTCTATTTAACTGCAATAATGCTGTATGCTACCAAGTCTCAGAAAAATAATAAATAGCACAGCAGTAGACCCAGCAACTCAGCGGAACTCTAAAACGAGTGACAATTAAGAGCTGTCAGGAGCTAACAGTCAAATGTCGCTTCACCTTTTTATGTTTTCAAAGTTCTCTCTGTAAGAATAATGGCTGCAGATATGATTTTATAAAAATATGAAAGCTGCAATTCAAGAGTCTGCAGCTACAAAACACCCTACTGACTCAGAGCTTTTTCAAAGAGGAGAGTAAAAATTTGGTCCTGGATCTCACTGTCATTATGGTTCTTTATTCAAAAACACCATTTCCCCATTTCTTGCCATAAAAGAAGCTGAAAGACAAGTTTTGTGCCTCCTCTGGTTGAGTATAATTTTGGTTTTCCTCTTGCCCAACTGTCTCTTGTTGCTTCCACTGTCCCTTCTTCTAATGCTTAGGATGAAAGAATTAGGGAATAAATTTCAGATAAGTGAACAATGAGATACAAATATAGAGGGGTCTTCTGAGTTGGCATCACAGCACTGGGAGCTGGCAATACCTGTAACCTTGTTTTGGTCCTAAACAGTCCATAAATTATACCTGGTGGTTATCTCAAATGGTGTTAGAAATCTGTTTGCTCTTCAGTTTTTAGAAAAGGAAATTTTCCTGAAGCACTACAAGAGTGAAGAGTAGACT
>NW_017728931.1:99942492-99964711 GCF_001723895.1 Crocodylus porosus
TATCATTTGTGATAAAAGCAAAACATCTATAATAGAGGTGAGCCCACAGAGCTTTAATGTTCAAGAACATGAAGGCTAGTACACCCACCAAATTCCAGTACAGACTGTAAAGCTTCTGTATGTACAGGATGACTCAAGAAAACCATCCTGATTTGAAATTTAAAAGGCAGTATGAGGTCATAAGTTAACTAAAATCTAATATATTCTTTTGTTGGAAAACAAAAATTCTTCACTTGCAAGCGAGCAAACTTTCTTAAAAACAAAAGTGTGAATACACTTAACTTTTGTCTATAAATATTTAGTATAAATGAATATTAGTATACAAAAATAATAATTATTGACACTCAAATAAAATAATTTTTCAAATATTTTGTGGTCTAAGTTTGCACTTAGACCAAATTCATCTAAAAAAAACTTTAAATGACATGGCACCATTAAACAAGTTGCATCTCTACTTAGTATCCATTGTTCTCATCACTCAAATCTTTACACCAATATAAATTTCTAGTTGAAAATATTCTGCAGTAAAAAAGATCAACAACATTTTTTCTTTTTGTTTTGAAGGCAGCTTGGACAAAAAGCCACTTTTGCTAGCATGTGCAAGGAAAAAAGGACCCTGGTAATCAACTTCAATGATTCATTTACTCAGATCAATAATCCTTGGCTGTCACTGGATTCCAATTCTGGTTCCCTGCCCCTCCACTGCCTGACTTCAGGCAGCAGAGCAGAATACTTGCACTGAAACCCAAGCAACTCCCCCGAAGGTAGAGAAAGCTGGAGAGCCAGAAACTAAAAATAAAGAATTGGATGCCCACACTTGCAGCAGGATGGTCTATTTAACTGCAATAATGCTGTATGCTACCAAGTCTCAGAAAAATAATAAATAGCACAGCAGTAGACCCAGCAACTCAGCGGAACTCTAAAACGAGTGACAATTAAGAGCTGTCAGGAGCTAACAGTCAAATGTCGCTTCACCTTTTTATGTTTTCAAAGTTCTCTCTGTAAGAATAATGGCTGCAGATATGATTTTATAAAAATATGAAAGCTGCAATTCAAGAGTCTGCAGCTACAAAACACCCTACTGACTCAGAGCTTTTTCAAAGAGGAGAGTAAAAATTTGGTCCTGGATCTCACTGTCATTATGGTTCTTTATTCAAAAACACCATTTCCCCATTTCTTGCCATAAAAGAAGCTGAAAGACAAGTTTTGTGCCTCCTCTGGTTGAGTATAATTTTGGTTTTCCTCTTGCCCAACTGTCTCTTGTTGCTTCCACTGTCCCTTCTTCTAATGCTTAGGATGAAAGAATTAGGGAATAAATTTCAGATAAGTGAACAATGAGATACAAATATAGAGGGGTCTTCTGAGTTGGCATCACAGCACTGGGAGCTGGCAATACCTGTAACCTTGTTTTGGTCCTAAACAGTCCATAAATTATACCTGGTGGTTATCTCAAATGGTGTTAGAAATCTGTTTGCTCTTCAGTTTTTAGAAAAGGAAATTTTCCTGAAGCACTACAAGAGTGAAGAGTAGACTATCAGATTAAAAGGAACAGGAACGGATGACATGGCACGTTATTAAAACGTATCTCCTATGTAGCCCAATCCAGTCATCTACTGGCAACTGCATTGTCTAATCCCATTCAAAAATGTATTGGGGGGAGGGGAGGAAGGGAGGGGAGAAACATTTAATATCTGCTCATGGCCTCCTAAATGACATAAAAGGCATTTTGTCCCTCACCATATATTTAGTTTGTCCAAAGGAAGAAAACAAAAGTGTTTGGAGACAGTATGTTCAGAAGCATTCTCTTGAAGTGAATGGATGCTACTAAGGACAACAAACAATCTTGACTATTGGTTCTGGTGCTGTTATTTAAGGTCATGAGCTGACTGAACCTTTTTAGATGTGCTTACTTTGCAAGCACGAATGGTGTAAAATCTTAGTACTCACTATAGAACAATAAAGCCTGCACCTCTTGCTGCATATCTGAGCAATTTTAGAACTTTTCCAGAAAAAGTTTCCTGAATGTAGTCAAAGCTGCACGTTGCAATCTATTCCAAACACTTTTTTGGTAGAAATTAACAAGATATTTCTCAAATAATAGATGCATAGAATTACCAAATCTGTTTTTTTCATGCAGCGAATACTGAAATCATACTTAAAAGCACGTAACTATTCAAAATTTGAATGCATGGAAGCTGAGACACTTTACAATAAAAGTTCTTTTAGCAACACTACAGATGTGCAATAACTTTAAAATCACAATCTCAGCATATGCAAATATGACTACTAAATATTGGGTGGCTGAAAATATATCCCAATATTAGTGCAAGTACCTAAATAAACATTGCTGCAAAAAGTTGTAACTCAAAGAGAACATTTCAGACAACACATGAAATTAGGTTATCTGTAGAGACTGATACCTCAGAATATTTATTGCTTTTGGCAATCTCTCCAGCTGTCTTTCCATCTTTGGTTTGTAGACTTTTATCAGCTCCAAGTTCAAGCAGTTTAAAAATTACACGTTTATGTCCCTGTCGTGCTGCCCACATCAATGCCTACATAAAATATTTTGTTTCATTTAGGAAACCAAGTCTAAAAAAACCAAACAGAACCAGAGTTTCTTAATTCCAGTGCAACAGAAAAACTCTCAGGTTGGTTGATATATGGACAACCCCTGCTGCACTGTGCACCTGTGTGGGTGCCCTCCCACCAAAAAGACCCCGCATGGATGCCTCTCCATCGCCCTCTCCACTGCAGCAGTTCCTGCCTGTGTGACCTCCACCTCAACCCCTACGCCAGGCCACGCTGTGCAGCACTGCACCTCCCCCTGGGGCAGATGCAGAACACAGCAGCTGGAGAAGGGAGGGGAAGCCTTGAGACTTTGGCTGCAGTATGGAAAGTGGAGGCCATGCAGGAATCCAGGGGCTTCAACTTAACCCTGTGCAGGCTGCAGGCAGCCCGCAGGCTACCAGTTAGACAGCCTTGTTCTAAATTTTACTTTACTTAAAAACAATGTGATAATTGTTTAAGAACTGTCACATTTTGGAGAATCCCTTGATGCATAGGAACAGAGAGATTTACAAAGAAATAAAATTCTATGCAGAACATAAAAGTAACTTGCTTACTGTGTAACCATTTTCATCCTGGGCATTTATTTGTGAACCATGAGCAACAAGAAGAGCAACAACCTGAGGGTGGCCTTCTCGAGCAGCATACATAAGAGGACTCATTTTTTTCCTGGAGATAGATGGGAGAAATCTGTGTTCAAATGCTAAAACATGGACCATGGTATTAGTTTTATAGCCTCCACTCAGAGCAACACTATACAACAGAAAGTACAAACAGGTACAAAACATTAAATGCATGCTTAGTTTCCATGGATTTTGATGAACATGTGCCTGAAATTCATCATATTCTTAAATGATTTGCAGAACTGAAGCCTGTATTGCCAATTAACACCTATGTTTTCACACTTCTATTATACAAATAACAGTAAATAGAAAATCAGTTATTATTTAAGGATATTAGTACCACACCATAATTAGCATGCAATACATTATGTAGATGTTCCAATTATCATAAAAGCAACATAAATTCCAGGAAATTCCAGAATGGGACATACTACTAGAGCACTCATAGGACCTTAACTCTTCCTTGACATGACACAGGCAACAGCCTTGAGCTTAGAAATTTTAATGTCTGAAGTTGCAAATTACTTGAAAGTAAGTTTTTAAAAGATATTTTCTTCTTGTCCTCCCAATTAACAGAGAGCAAATGGTGGCAGCCCTCCCATTTAGCCCAAAGTCAAAAAGCAACACTGCAATAAAGAGTTAATAGGGGCATGCCTAACTCTTACCAGTGAATGAGCTTCAGCATATGCTAAATACTGTAGTTCTCACTGAAAAAGGACAACTTACATTCTCTGAAATAAATTTTCAAATACAAAAAGACCTTCAATCTTAAAAGTAACGCTTCAAGAAAACAGATTTCCTAGAGAATTCATTTTTTTAAATTTTAATTTGAACTAATTATTATAAGTGCAAAATTAAACTCAATATTAAGGTTGCTTGCAGACATTAAAACAATCCCAAAAAAACCTGGTGCTTCACTTTAAAGTTGGCATGTTCCCACACTGAGGCCTGCACATGCCCAGAAGAGGCAATGCCTTAGTTGGACCCAGCTCACCTGATGTCTGTATATACTGGATGCTTTGGTGGGGCTTTTTTGGCACTTTATCAAATAATTGACTGAATCAGCTTTAGCTAAAAGTGCCAAAAAGCCCTGCTGAAGCGCCCGATCCATACAGATGCTGCAGAGTTAGATCAAAGTAATGTACCAATACTTCCGATAAAGCACAGGTCTTTTTTGGTTTTGTTCTTTTAATGCCTGCAAGAAGCTTAACTGAACATGGATCTGCAAATGATGCTTCCATAATTTAAATACAGAAATAGATGAAAGGACAGTGTCACACTGGGAATACATGTATTATATGACAAAGGTAACATTAAGGGTTTACAGGCTGTATTATTTCCGTCACAGGCTCCTCCTGTACACCTTGGAGCCCAAAATTATTTTAATTAACTTTCATATTTCTCCAGAATCTAGGTTTGTAGAAGTTTTAACAATATATTTTTATGATTTTTAGATTCAAGAAAGAATTAGGAATTTAATAATTAATCTCACGGTACTTTAATTGTTAGATTTTAATTCAATTAAACTAAGTAACTGGTTGTGAAGAATAAAATCTTTTGAATACCAGGAAAAAATATTCAAACATGCTTAGTCCTTATTGTAGTCTCTGTCTGCTATTTTCAAAACCACATGTCAGCATTCATCTTCTACATCCTTCCACCACTTAAGAGTACAATAGGGAGAAGTCCAAGACACTCTTGCTATCCATGTTTATGCCTATATTTCCAAGTACCAGAAAACATGATGAGAGAAGACCTGTTCACTTAGATAAATACACATCGCTGCTCCTCTCTTTAAAGGAGAACAATGTAACAGTGCTCAAGATGGCAGTGGTAATGGGAAAAAAAACAAAATACAAATACAAAAACACTGAAAAAAACCACAATCTAGGTTCACATAAGATCCTTTGCCCCTCTACCTGTGCTGTGTTTAGATCAGGGATGTTCAACCTCTAGCCTGAGAGCCAGATCTGATCCCTGGTGCCGTGTCACCCAGCCCACAGGGCTCCCCAACCAAGTGGGAAGCCCCTTTGCCTGTGGTCCTACACACTAGATCAGGAATGCTGGGCAGCACAGGGCCTGATTCTGGCATGCAGATTCCAGTATGTTGGGGCCCTAATCCTGACAAGTGTGGCCAGATGGAGGTGGTGCTGGCCCCTGGTACCCCAGAGCCCAACCCTGGTATATGGAACTGGGCAGGGCAGTGCAGGGCCTCAGGACCCAAAAGAGGCAGTATGGAGCCCAATCTGGGTGTGCAAGCTGAATCCTAGTGCACAGGAATCAATCTGAACCACAGGGCGAAAAGGTTGAGCACTACTGGCTTAGACCCATGTTCTTCAACCTTTTTAGACTCAAGGCACTCCTCAGAAAATGTCAGCTCTTAGTTTGCACTCAACTTTTGACTACAAAAACTAAATCAAGAAATTCTTCTGTTGTAAATAACTCAGAAAACCCACAACAGGTTGGAGAAGCAGCATCCCTGAAAGTAGCTCAAGGCACCCTGGAGTGTCATGGCACCCTGGCTGAGGATCATTGGCTTAAAGTATTAAACTATTCAAGGCACAAATCCTTTACACAGATCTACAGTGCCTTGACCACCTGAGCACAATGGGCATCTCTACACGTGCTCCAGGGTGGGAAGTGGGTGATTTAATTAGAGCACCTGCAGCATCATATGTATTGTATCCTGCGCTTCAAAATGGTGGTGGGGACACTGAATACATGTGAATACACCCAATTAATCAAGTCTGCTCCAACATATGCTAATTAGCACACATTGGAGCAGAGGCCCATCACGTGAGGAGGTACCCAATATAATCAACTGTCAAGATGTGTAGCAAAGGATGAAAAACTGTATAAGTACATAAGGGAAAAACATCTAAGTTTTGATTGCTGTGAATGAAGCAGCAATTCTGAGTGGACAGTTATTTTTCCTGCTAGTAATGCAAATATTTTAGCTGTACAAGAATGAAGCAGCATCTGTCTGTTAGCAAGAGATTACTTCCTAAGGGAAAAAATGGAATAATTTAAAACTTTGCAGAGTGTTTTCCTCTATTACTTACAACTGTTAATTACAATATTGACCTCTAGTGGGAAGCAGAAGAATGCATACAGCAAAGCATATGCATCTCTTTCTACACTACCTTAATATTGTGAAATACTGTGTGCTGCCTCTCCTCTTCTAAAAGATAGTTCATCTCTGCTCATCTTCTGCTATTTCTTGTACACAAGGCACTACAGAGAAACCTACTTTGCCAATTGTTCAAATAAAATGAAGAGAGCTAAAGGAGAAGCTGAAGAGCATCAAAGATTGCTGGCAGACAGAAAAACAGATGTACAGCTAAATCTAGTAAAAGACCTGGTATGGATGTGGAGAAAGAGGAGAGCCTTATTAATGCTGGTAAAAACACTAATTGTAAAAATATCTAGAAAGGAGAAAAAAACAATTAATACAGAATAGAGTCTTATATTTTCCCTTAATACCTTGAACATTAGCCCCCTTGTGCTGTTATTTCACAAATCAGTAGAAACATTTTAAACCATGGTACTTTAATTCTGGAGCTACATTGTAATAAACTTTGAAAAATCTCTAATTCTTGGCGATATTAAGGAAGTGGACATCACCTCTCCAGGGATGGAGCTGTTTATTTCTCTACTTTCCTTCTCTTATCAGTGGCAGGTCATCTGATGAATGATTATCATGACACGAAATAACCTCTTCCATCCTTTTTTTTTTTTTTTTTTTAATCTTGCTAATGTTTACACAAAACTTAAATATCTGCACGCACTAAATTACATTTCTGTTCTTGGCATTCCTCCTCTCAACAGTTTTCTTTCTTTATATTGTTGCACATATTAGCCCACCCTTATTTTATTCTGTTTTCATGATTGTCTTTTATTTTAAGCTGCCCTGAGTCTTTTTTGGGATGGGAAACAGATAAAACAAATTAATATAATGAACTTCCCACTCTGCTTTGGCACAATAAAAAGCAGTAGACAAATTTTTTTCCAGCAAAGTGCAACAGGTCACTTCGCTGGAATTTCTGAAAAAGTTTCAGGAACAAATGGTTTTGAGAGCAGCTGTTGCATAGGCACATTAATCTCGAATACCACACAGGCTGGCATGTGCTTCGTGAAATTTTGAGGCTTACCTGCCTTCAAGTACAATTACTGCTGCCTAGAGGAAACATTTAGGTTTTGGGTTTTTTTGGTATATTTTTTTTTAACAAGAGTGGAATAGGTCTTTACTATGCCATGGAGTAGGTCTAGAGCAATCCACTTCACAGCCACTAATGCTGGACACATTAGGAAGAGCCTAGCAACAGCACTCAGAACATTCCATTTTCCATTAGGATGTGCTTATATAACTATTCAATAAAGTATCAAACAACTGACTGAGTTGTAAATCCTAATGCTGGCAAAGCTTTTTGGGTAGCTGGTCCACCAGGGTGCCAACCTGCAATGTAATCAGTGGTCTGTTGGCAGTACCAGGTTTTACAGAAAGTTTCATGCAAGTCTAAAGCTGGGGAGATCATTATGCTTCTAGCTCAGTGTCAGCCGTAACAGAGAGGAGAAATTTAAACGGAGAAAATTGAAGAGGACTTGTGGACATCAAGTAAGGACCTCTGCACCAGTCAGAAGTAGCCAGCATCTCCTCCTATTGTAGAAGCATATAATAACACTGGTCTGTACAATGATGGAATTTATCTTTGGGAGAGATGATGGCCTATTGGGATCACGTGCAGAAAAAAATGCCACCAACTTTTATCAGCAAGCAATCAGTTCTTCTTGGTTGAGGAACAAAGTGGGACATATACAAAAACTGGCTTCTTTCAGGAGAATCTCTGTGAATAAAGATGAGAAGACAGCTCTGAATTGGGTGTTCTTGCTAGTTTCCTTTGTAATTTGTTCAGGCTTAGGGTAGATACTTTTAGTCTCTTCTGGTTCAAGGAGGGTGGTGGGGGCGCATACAACAGAATTAGGGCTATATAAAAAGAAAATACTACAGTCACTAGTTTCAGTTGCAACCACATAACATTTGCATTTTTTATCTGAAATGTACAAGGGTATCCATATAAAAATATACTAAATAGAAAATTCAGAAAAATATCACCACTTAGAATCAAAGCCAATCCAATCCAGAACAACAAAACAAGAACCCAAACTTCTTTCCCACCCTCCCAAAATTGCATCTAAAATGGTTTTGCAGCATGCCCTTTAAATCAATAGTCAGACTACTCTGGACAAGGGTTGGGAGGAAATATTGAAGTACAGGAGCCCTCATGTGAACAGAATTGATTTTTAACAGTAAGCCAATTGAAAGTTTTAATTGTAAGCTACTGAAAAAATGGTGCCTGTGATGTCAATGAACAGAACATAACTGAGGTGGAAAAAGTTACTAATTTGAGCGTTGTTCTACCTTGGGATGGAGGAAGGATGATGGCTTATCAAATGAGGAATCAATTACACGCCAAATCCCAAGATCCATCCATAAGACTCCATAGGAGCACTTGTTAAAATAATTAATTCAAACTGTTCATTCTTACAGCAGGAAGAGTTAGTGCAATTTGGTGCGTTTTGGGCCATAGACAGTTTGCTTCTGGTAATGAGGTTAGTGAGTTTCAGTGCTTGTTTGAAGGCTAGGATGGGTGATTCTGGGAAGATGTCTTTAAGAATTGGGGCTTCTTCTAGTATGGGTTGCAACTGTTTGAGGATTTTCTGTATAGATTTGAGGGAGGGATGATATGCCATAACCCATGGTGTGCAATTCATGGGGGTTTTCATTCTGTACTGCAGCAATTCTTTACATGGTATCCGGGTGACTCTTTCATGTGCTCTCTCTCTCTCTCTGGAGGAATGTCCTTGTTGAGTGAAAGCCTTTTTGAGATTTGTGAGATGGCAATCCCGGGTGTTCTCCTTGGTGCAAATTTGGCTTGGCTGTATTATAGCTTTCTTGGTGTGTTTAGGGTGATTGCTGGTTCTGTGCAGATGTGTATGTTGGTTTGTGGGTTTCTTGTATAACACAGTCTGTATTTTACCATTCTGGATACTGATCACCCTGTCTAAAAAAGGAGATGTTGGTGCTGGAGTATTCAAGAGATAGTCAGATAGAGGGGTGATAATTGTTGAACGTCTGAAGGAACTCAATCAGAGATTGAAGATTTTCAGTTCACATGATAAACTTGTAATCAATATATCATAAGTACAGCAAGAGTTTGATGGTGCAGTCCTTGAGGAATTCTTCTTCCAGGTGGCTTATAAAAAAGGTTGGCATATTTTGGGGCCATTTTGGTGCCCATAGCCATGCCCATGGTCTGAAGGAAGTGTTGGTTATTAAAAGTGAAGTTGTTGTATGTGAGGATGAAGTTTATAAGGTCAGTAACATCTTTGGGTCTGTACTTCGAGTTGTCATCTTGCTCTTGTAGGTATCCAAGCCTGCCTTACATACTATCCTGGTGTGGGATGTTGATATATAATCTGGTAACATCCAGGGTGGCTAGGAGAGTGTTGCTGGGAAGGTGGTCTATGTTTTTTAAGTTTTCATAGAAAGTCTGTAGCATCTTGGACAAAATTCAGTCTTTGGATGACAAGCAGTTTTAGGACTAATTCAATGAAACCTGGTATTTCCCCAGTTAGAGTTCCATGGCTGGAAATGATGGCCCTTCTCCTATATGAAAATGACTATGACCTTGTACAGATAACGGGAGACCTGGTGGGACTCTACCTATGATTGGTCTATTGCTTTAGAGGGTTACACCTTGTATAGGAAAGACCGTGTGGGGAAGAGGGGTGGGGGTATTACTCTCTGTGTCAAGGATCAATTCACTTCCCTGCAAATGGAGTTTTCTAACCAATAAGGGCATCTTGAGACGCTCTGGGTCAAAAAAGGGGAAGAACATGGGGAATGTGACATACCTGTAGGAGTCTACTACAGACCTCCCACCAAGGGGAAGAACTTGATCAGGAATTCAAAAGGGACCTGGTTAAGACTGTGCACTCCCGATGCATGATTGTCATGGGGGACTTCAACTTCCTTGACATCTCTTGGGATGAGTGCACAGCCAAATCTGACACATCACACAGCTTTCTTGCTTGCATTGATGGCCTCTACCTAATGCAGGACGTCTATAGGCTGACTAGAGGAGAGGCACTGCTTGATCTGGTCCTGGCCAAAGGGGAGGACCTGGTGAGCGATGTGAGAATTGAGGGGAAGGTTGGTGACAGCAACCATGAATTGGTCACCTTCTCAGTTTACTGAAGAGCAGGCAAATCCCTCAGTAAAACAGAAATCCTTAACTTTGGGAAGGCTGACTTGCAAACTCAGAGATTTTTGTCAGTCAGGCAATTAGAGGCCATACCACTCCTAGAAAAGGGAGTACACGAGGCATGGTCATCTCTCAAAAACAATCCTTGAAGCACAGGGGAAAGCCATTCCATCTCACAAGAAATGTAGTCAATGGACAAGGAACACCCCTTGGCTGAACAAGGAATTGTTGGACATTAATCTCAAAAGAGAAGCCTACACCAGTTGGAAAACGGGAAGCATCACCAAAGAGGACTACTCAGCACTACCCCACACCTGTAGAGAGCAGTCCAGAAAAGCCAAGGCACAAACCGAACTCAGACTAGCTACAAGAATCAAGGACAACAAAAAGTCCTTCTTCAGATATGAGGGCTGACCAGAACCTGATGGCCTTCATTGTAAAGAAGTGTAAGGTGCTTCCTACGTTGGTAGGAAGAACCTTCAACATACTTACAGGCTCGACAGCTTGCTAACATCACAACCGAAAGAGACTTGGGGGTCTTGACTGACCACAAGATGAATATGAGCCACCAACGCAATGCTGTGACTGCAGAAGCAAACTAAACTCTGGCGTGCATCCACCGATGCATCTCCAGCAAAACCAGGGATGTCATCCTCTCACTTTACTCGGCCCTGGTGAGACCACAGTTGGAGTACTGCATCCAGTATTGGGCCATCCACTCTAGGAGGGATTTGGAAAAGCTTGAGAGAGACCAGAGGAGAGCCACTCGTATAAGCCAAGTCCTGGAGGGCAGACCATACGAAGAGAGGCTGAGGGACTTGGGATTCTTCAGTCCGGAAAAAGAGAAGGCTCAGGGGGTTCTAGTAGCAGCCTACAATTAGATAAAAGGGGTACATCAGGAGCTGGGAGAACATCTGTTCACCAGAGCTCCCCAAAGGATAACAAGGTCTAACAGCCATAAACTCCAGGAATGTCAAATTATACTAGACATAAGAAAAAGTTCTTTATGGTGCAAGTGTCCAGGGTCTGGAACAGACTCCATCCCAGAGGTGGTGCAAGCACCTACTCTGGACTCTTTCAAAAAACATGTGGATGTTTTTCTTGCTGGGGTCACTTGATCCCAGCTCACTTCCTGCCTAGTAGGGCTGGACTGGATGATTTCACAAGGTCCCTTCCAGACCCTAATGTCTATGAAATCTATGAAATGATAGGTCTGCTGTGGTTCCCTTGTTCGTGGATTTTAGGAATCATGTAAAAAGTCCCTGGGTTAGGTAGTGGAGGGATCAAGGTTCTGTAGTTTTTCTTGTAGTTGTGATGGAAATGATTTGATGGAATTGTTGAGTTTCAAGGTGAAAAGGGGAGTAGGATCTTCCTGTAGTTCTTTGTAGTAGGTGGTGTCATAGAGTTGTCTGTTGGCTTCTTTTATGTAGTCTTCACAGTTAAGGATGACTAGGCTCCTCCTTCAACTTTTGGTTTTATTACTATTTGGTGGTTAGATCCTTTCTCTCTGATAGGGAGAGGCTGTTATGGTGGCATGTGTTGTTATTTCATTGTTCATTCTTTCCCTGAAGTAGTCAATATAGCGGTCAAGATTAGAGTTTCATCCACCAAATGGAAATGGATCCAAACCATGCCATGACAAAAATGTAAAACCTGCCAACATATCTTCACCACCCCCACAATTACTACACTTGGATCTTAGAGCTACACCTCCAGAAATGTAATATAAAACTCATCCAATGCACCAAATGCCCTGATGGAAAATATGTAGGAGAGACCAAACAAGAACTGCACACCAGAATGAACACACACTGAAAATCTATTAAAGACAGGAATGCCACATTACCTGTGGGGGCACATTTCTCACAAAAAAGCCACTCTCTCTCCAATCTCTCAGTTCTAATCCTCAAAGGGAACTTACAATACACTTTCACAGATGTGCTCATGAACTTCACTTGTTCAACCTCCTGGTTACAAAAAATAATGGACTAACTATAGACATTAGATTTATGATATATTATCACCTGCCTAACATCTGACTCCAGGTACCTCTTTACTACTTACCAGCTACTTTCATTTCCCTTCCCTCCCCACCACTTGTCTCTCACCCACTGACTTCTCAGTTTGGATCTGCACTGACTGCTTTTCTTGCATGCATACCAGCCTCTCGCTTCTTTACTATTCATTCCATCCAGGAAGAACACACACCAACTGCAGATGTGTCCTTACCCTGGTGAAGGGTATTTATACCCAAAAGTCTGCTAAGAAGAATTTTTCCAACTATATGAGTTGGTCTAATAAAAGATATCAGACTTACCCAAAGAAGTTTGTCTGCCTATGTCCTTAGACCAATGGAGCTACAACCTATACCCCACTAAAAGGAGACATGACAGTAACCTTCAAATACCTGAAGGGCTGCCATAAAGAAGAGGGACAGTACCTTTTTTCTCTTATTGCAGAAAGGAGGATGCAGCCCAAAGGCTTAAAATTACAGCAAAGTTTAGATTGGCTATCTGGGGGAAAAAAAAAATTTCTTCGCTGTTAGAACAATGAAGCAGTGGAATAGCTTGCCTACGGAATTTGTGGACTCTCCATCAGTGGAGGTGTTCAAGATGTTGGATATCCACTAGTCAAGGATGATCTAGACATAGCTATACCTATGTTCAATTATGGGAATCGCCTATGCTTCTGGGCTTTGCTTGTTGCCCGACTCCACCCCCACACAGTGTTTTTAAGCCTTTCTATGAGGCATTGGGTGTTGGCTACAGGCTAGCTACAGCCAAGGCTAGGGACTTTGACCAGTTTTTGCCAACACTCCTGCTGGGACCAAAGCAGGGGGTTCCTGGCTAGAGGGTCTTGTCCCTCCACTCAAGGTTGACCCATTATGAGGGCTCCTATGCTCTAAGAATAAATAAAAGGTAATTTTAAAAAAGGCCCAACAGTTATGTTTTTATATATATCTCCACTAGAGGGCGACTAAAGAAAGCTTCTGAAAAAAGGGATCTGATTTTCCTAAGAGATCATGCAAAATAAGCAAATCAAGCACAATGAAAACATAAACAGTAACTATATTTCCAACTGACATGACTAAGTTTTTCCTTTTTTTTTACTTTTAAGAACATACACATGAAGCAGTGATCGTCATCAAGAATGTATGTGGCTCTACAATGCTAACTATTAAGCATATCTGACACAAACATCTCTGCCATGAAGGTGATCCTGTTTCTCAACATACATAAAACATATGGTACGAGCACAGGCTATCCTTTTATAAAAGCCATTTTAAGTATTATCTAAAGCTAGATTTGGCAAATGGCAATCACTGAAAACATTCAAGGCATCAGAAATGCTATAAAAAATACAACTCTACAATATTAATGATAAGAATGCACACAGCATCTTAATTTCAACGTAGACAGGTCAGATCTCAGAACTCATATAAGAAAACTGCTGTGCAACATATGAGATGAAAAAAGTTTTCTTCTGCATGCTTTGCAAGCCAGATTAAGACTTCTTCCACTTTCAGTTCATGCTTATGCTTGACACATAAAGATAAACTTACTTTTTTTGTTTAAAAAAAATCCTTTAACTAATTTAGCTACTACCACATCAACCAGTTTTATGACAGCATGCTGGCAACTTTTACCTAATTTAAAATATTTTCTCTTCAGATGCAGAGATCTGCTATTCTTGGCAAACAGACATTTCTACCTGTCCTCTTAGGTTAAAGACAAGCTTTCTGTAGTAATTAAAGGGAAGAAAACATCTCAACTTCTGCCTGGACAGATATTCTTCTTTCCTCCAGAGAAGGGAGATTCAAAGAAAATTCAGACTTATTATCCTGAAAAGTATACATAGTATTTCAAGGTGAAACGGTCTGAGAAAAGGAAAGTTTTGTATCTGGTCAGAGTAAACCCTTAAAAGCGATGGAAGGCATGACTACAACTGAAAAAAGAAAAATCTAACCTGGGGGTTTGAATTAACAAAGAAAGAAACAGTTAAGAAAGTTCTTAAACCTTGGTTTCTCACTCTTTTTCCATCTGGGACACAAAAACTATTTGGTCTCCTTCCTTCTCGGCTTGTTCAGTGGCAAGGGCAATGCTGCTTCAAGAGATGCAGAAGCAACCTGAGGAGCCCTGAGGAGTTTCACCATTCCACAGACCTGAAAAGCTGTGACTGGGAGCCAAAGTAGGCTCATTCAATGGGAAGAAGATGCCACCAGGACCCTAGGAAAAAAAAATAGCAGGAGGGGGAAAAATAAATTGTTGTAGGCAAGATGCTGTGTGTGGGAATTTGCAGGAAGAGAATTCATTTACTTATATTGATCTGATAACTGGATCCTGGTGCAGGATTAAGCATGATTTAAGTGACTGTTGAGATGAGATAAAACACAAGAACAAAAAATTGGAAGAAAGCATGTTTTCTGTGGGGACAGCCAGGATCAGGATTAAATGCAAGGCTCTCAGTCATATTTGATCAAGGTACAACATAAGAAATCAAGTTGTCCCCTTCTGTGGCATGCTGAAATTGATTCTCTAATTAACAAAGTTTTGGTTGCAACTTTTAAAATGGTTTCTCCAATACAGACTAGTTTCAGTAAAAACTAGTACATATATACATTTCACTGGGACTTTTTTAATTATTACCAGAAAGGCACCTAAAACTGGTTCAAGAGATGCAGAAGCAAGCCTGAATCACGAGCACTCTCTGGTACTACAGTGTCCGTTCCTCAACTTTTTATCAACAACCAGGCTTCAGCCTCACTTCCTTTCCCTTGTTTATGCATTTCCCATCTTTTCTTCTTTTAATTCAGAATGATCTTGGACTTAGAGACACTGCAGAGCTGTACACAGCATGTGGATGGATGATTTTTTTCCCCTAGCATCCCTAATCTTTTGTATTTCATTTTTCATGTATGGCATTCAAATGTCACACTTGATACCTTTGGAATGCAATAAATTAATAAAACAGTTGTCACGTTGTCCTAAGTTCACAGCACTAAAATAATGAAACCTAAGAAGGTAATAAATAAAATATAATGTAGTAAGCAACAATCATTTGACTTTTCTTTTAATGAAATAGATCAAAGTACTTTATTACAATACAGTATTAAACTTTATTTAATTGCCACTGCTACAGTGCTATTTATGGCTAAATTTATGATCTGAAGCAAAAATATAACACTTTTCCCAGGCTATTTACCTTTACTGAAATGTGCTGTTTGTCATTTGACAAAGTTAACCATCATACACTGATAAGGTCAAGGCTTTTGAAATCATTACAAGGTAGTGCAGACTTTTTATCTTATCAGTAGCAATAAATGTTCTGCTAAACTTGAAGTGTTACACAATTGCTTCATTTTAACAAAACTTGCACAGTAACTACACAATCTGAAAAAAGCACCTTTTGAACCAAGCAACTATTTAATTAAAACATCTCCGTAGTACCTCCCATCCAGGATTTCTGAGCAAATTACATCAAATTAGTACACACAAACATTCAACCAAGAATGTCAATTTTAATAGTGCCTTACCTGCAAGCAACACTGGGATTAGCATTCCTTGAGAGAAGCAGTTCTACACACTTCACAATCTGCTCCTCTGAAGCATGTGCGGTACACGCAGACATCAAAACTGTATACTGATCTGTATTGAAAATTACAATCGGAGAGTGATGCCCAGGAAATTCACAAATACTGTGGTCTTCATAATTTGGAGCAATGTGTTTTAAATACTTACTGCATCTAAATAATAGCTCAAACTATTCAAGTTTGATAATGTTACCTATTTAATATTTAGAAACCCTTAAGAGACTGGAAATTTTCAGTACAGTTAAGATAACTGGCACTATGAATTCAAATAAAATCACATACCCAGAGAGAAATTTATGGAGACCTGATCTCCTTAAGACCTCTATTGTTTTTTACCCCAAACAGAAATTTGTAGAGTAAAAAAACACCAGGAATTTCAAAAAACACAAGCAAATCACACTATGTAACAATCCCATCTCATGAAACATTAAAGTAAGTAGCAACCCTAAGATTCCCCAGGGTATGTCTCTATAAGAGGAGAAAGCCAGGTGCTGCCGGGCAACCTGAGGGGTCTGATCCTGTGTGGGAATTTCCAGGGTGCACAGGACTGAGCCCTTCAAGTCCTGGGAAAACACATCGCCTGCTGCCCTACAGCATCAGTGGATGGGACAATGGACAACATGCATTTCACCCAACATCCCAGCACAGCTGATCTGCTTCATTTGGCAATTTCTATTTCTAGTCTAAGTAATAAAGAACAAGAAGCAAATATAGACAACACACATAATGAACCTGAAAGCAAAGATAACAAGGTAGACTGGTTGGTAGCAGTGGGAGAGGGAAGATTTATTTTTTTTAGCATGTTACTGAAACATCATTTAGTGTATTTTACCATTTAAAAAGTCAATACATCACAAAATATTATGATTATTTTCACATATTTTATTTTTTCAATCTTCAAGAGTGATGTAATAAAATATGCAACAATTTATTTTATTAAAATGTCTGTAAACACAAAATCTAAATCTAGTTTTCCTTAAAAACTCCACTGAGAAACTTAAAGCTTTGGTCACATTTTATCATACTTCAACTTAAAAATCTGATACATATTTGAAAAAAATAATTCCACTGTATTTTTCTTACTTGAAACCATGATGAGATATTAAAATAAGTTTATAAAATAAGGAAAGGGACATGATCAACTTCTATACAAGGCATTTGAAAAACAGTGAACTTTGAAACAAACTTCAAGTATCTAACCAAACAAAATGAAATTTCTAAGTCACTGTTTAACTTCTGTGAACAATAAAAGAATGCGGTTGATTAATAGTCTGACAAAATCTTACACTTATTATCAACACTGACATGTGTACTGAAAGCTGGCAGGAGTATTTTAAACAAGGGTAATAATAAACCATACTAATTTGGCAGCAGTGGGTAGAGGTATATATTAAATATTAATGTTCAGTATCTAACTTAATGACCTAGAAAGGTAGGAAACATGAACATGCTTCTAAGTTAGTTAATAAACTTACAGAAAATAATGTGGACTTAAAATATTCTAAGGAAAAGATAGTGTTGGAGTGACATTGCAACTGTGGTCCAGGATACAGGAGTGGATTAATGCACAGGCCTGTGGGCCCCTGCCAATCAGGGCCCCCCTGGAGGCAGGAACAGGGGCCATGGCAGTGGTTCACTGTGCTCCCGTCTGCAGGGGAAAGTTCTGGGAAGCACCGAAGCTCCACTTCCTGTTAAACACATGAGAGCCAGAGGGAGATGGCAGCTTGTCTGACCGTTCCATAGGGACTGCCAGGGTGAGGCGGTAGTGAGGATTCCTACCACCCTTGCTGCTCACTGTCCAGCTGGTCTGTTCTCTCCCATCCCTGTGCCTGAAAGAAGCCTGATGCTGTCCTCCCTCCCAAGGGTCAGGTCAGAGGGCAGGCAGGTGGCTTGAGATGGGCTGCTGTGCCACTTGTGGTGTGTGTGTGTGTGTGTGCGCGCGTGCGTGTGTGTGTGTGTGTGTGTGTACACATCTATATAGAGACAGATACATGTAGAGAAAGAGACACATTATGTATATCAATATATTTCTACATTTTGGGTACATAATTGTGCAATGATAGAATTAAAACACAGGTGCAATGGGCATAAAAAAGAGAGCTTTACAATATATGAAGTTTAGCACTTAATGTTTCAGGAAAGATAAAAAAAAATATTGGGATGTATTGTGTATGCCTACTGCTTTATTTTAATTGCAAGAATCGCTAACGGTATTCTTAGACTCATACTTGAGGCTATAGGTCTGGTCTGTATTTTTCTTGTAGTAGTTAACCGTAGTGCACGTACAATGTAAAATGCGTATTTTAAAAAAGTCAAACAAGAGTCTACATGACTACTAAACTAAATGTTATTATACATTTATGGTGATCCCATGCATCTAAGGCAGTATTGCACTCAGTTTTGTGTGTGGCAAAATTGAGTAGTTAATTTTGACATTGCATATTGTGCTTTATTTATTAATGCAATGTGTAAACATTTAATGGATCTATTTATTAATGCTTTTTGATACATTCATGTTTATCGTGGGGTGTGCGGGGCCTCCAATTTTCCGTTTGCCCAGGGCTCCAACAAATCTTAATCCACCACTACCAGGAAGCATGCAGAGGTAAGGATTTTTGTGGGTGATATCTTTTATTGGACCAACTCCATATTTGGGATAGCCTTAAGGTATCACCCACGAAAATCCTTCTCTACAGAGAAAAAAATCTATATGCATTAACTTTGAAAGAGACTTGAAGACATCAGACTTTCAATGTTTTGTGCTGCGACTCGCACAGATTTCACATAAGATAAGAGAACATGTGGTATCCCAAATGAATAGTTAACAGCCTTTGTAGAGTGGGACAAGGGACTCATTTTTGCAGCAAAGCTACACTTACTAATGAAGCAACGGACAGGGCAGAGTGGCTTAACCTCATAGACTAACTTGTTCAGAGAAGCACAGCCTTTGAAGGCTATGGTCTACAAAAGCCCAAACATTTACCCAACAGCTTGCCCCAACTATACAGTTGGTCCAGTAAAAGATAGCATAAAAATCCTTGCCTCCTAGTCACAGATACTACTTGTAACAAAAACAGGTAGTTTCTGTCACAGCTGCAACTTTGCTTCATAGCTAGGGAGCTGCATAATTCTTGGGGGCTTCCCCCTGATTTCATGGGCAGAGTGAGGGCCCGGGCAGCCATTTCACAGGCAGAAAGAAATTCACTAGGTCACTATTGATTGCATAAGTAGACCATAGCTGTTGGATAAATGTTGGGCATCATGTGTCTTTTCTCAGGTCTAGAAAAAGCAGCCAGGCTAAGCTAAACAGCCGAAAGAAGACTTCATGTAATGACTGGAGGGACGGAGCAGGGCTATGAAATAAGAATAAAAGGGTGATATTAGGAGCCATTGTAAGACAAAAAAAGGCAGTATAGTAGGCAATCTAGTTAGTTGCAGAGTGAGAACAGCAAGAAATAAAAGGAGTTGCTATTTAAATTATTTAAAACAAAATTCAGCATATTTTGTGTTTTTGTTGTTGCTGGATTTTGTAAAAGAGATCATTCTCCGCACTCAGGTGGATTATGTAGTTAATTTCTCTACATGGTAAAAATCAGTGGTTGTTTTGCTTAGGGTTGGGTTGGGTAGATCTTCCACATAGGAAAAGTAAGGGGGAAGAAGAAAAATATAAGTACCTACAACCTAAAAAGTTGAGATGGGATATCATGGTTAGACATAGTATTTGAAATTATGTTAAAATTTGAAGTTAAAAAGATTTAAAATTTGACAATGGTTCTTTTATGCTTTTAGAATTATTTGATGATAATGTGCTGCAGTTTTAGGGAACTGAAAACATAATTAATGCACATTCATTTATGGGGTAGCAGATCATCATTCCTCGGGGACTTCCAGTTCCAATGAGAAGATTTTTTGCCCTGTACAGCCAAATAAAAAGAGAGTAAAATGAATGACAACTATTTTTGGAAGTTAACAGAGCCATACTAGTCTGAAGTTAAGCAGAAAGCATGGCAGGGCGACACCTATATACTCTGGATGTTCATCCCATCCAACCCCATGGAGGTGACCTTGTATTCAAGATCTGGCTTGGCAATGATGCAACCCAGCACATAGGGCCATATTTTCTGGTCTGTGAGGAGGTTTGGAGGCTGGATGGCACATCTCTACGGGATGGATCCAGCTCCCAGGCATTAGGTTGAGAACCACCATTCAGAAAGGCATGAGCTTTCATAGGCTTCGGCCTACTTTGTTAGATGTTAAATTAGAGGTCTTAAGGAGATCAGATCTCCATAAATTTGTACAATCTTTACCAAATTGCACCACCATCCTGACTGTAGACTATACATGTGGGAATGGAATTAATACAGCCATATGCTGTAATTTTGGACAAATATTTTCTTTGCTTTATTCACAAAGGCAGCAAATGAGGTCACAGTTCTAAGAACACAATTAAACTTGTGTTCTACTTTAGAACTAGTTGAGTACAACACGTAAATCCAATGTCAACAGATTTTTTTTCAGTTTCAGGGTGGTGGAGTGGGCAGACTATTTTACAGCCTTCTACAATCTGATTACCTTCTCCTGATTACAAAGCCAAGTTTGAGATCTAGTCTACTTTACTTGTGACCTGTCTCCCCTGTATACTTAATAAAGGACAAACAGGATAACATATACTGGTGAGAGGCAGAATTGCATTTGTTAATCTTACCCTTCTCAAAGCTTGCATTAGCACCTCTGTCAAGTAGGATACGTACTAGCTCCACATTAGCAACACTAGCAGCATACATAAGGGGAGTCCATCCAAATTGAAAACTATTATCTACACTCATACCTGCAAAAACAGTAAAAATATATTGAAGGTAAGAACATACTTTATAAAACTCACTCCAATAGACAAAGTAAGCATAAATTTGTAACGGCTTCTGCAAATATGTTTGTATTTAATCTTAGAGAGAGAAAGAAAGTATTTTATTCCATATTTCCATCTTCTTCAGTACATCTCTCCTTGGAACTCTAGAAACAAATTCCAAAACTAAGTATCAAGAAACCTGATTCTTACCCCAAGATATTAAGTATTACGGCTTTTCAAACATGATCCAAAGACAGAAGCAAGAAAGACAGATACATTTTAGAGGGCTAAGACAAAACACTACTGAAGTCAAATAATCCCCTAAGCAGTGATCAGCTCTATATTTGTCATAAAAACCGCAGCAATGTTCCAACAGAAGAAGCAAGTTTTGGTCCTGGTGCTATAAACTGGCCTGTTTGGGAGTTTGCCCATCCAGAAACACTGCAGTACTCAAGTCAATTCACCTGCACTATGGCAGCCTATACATGTTCTCAGGGGGTGGGAGGAAGGCATTTTAATTAGAAAGGTTCCTGGAAAGCGGCTCTAATTAAAATGCCTCATTGCCACATCTATTAAGTCCCTGCACATTTAAAAGTGGAGACAGGACTCTCTAGCTAAACCTCATTTGTTGAGGTTTAGCAAAAGTGCTCCTGCAGCCATTTTAAAATGTGCAGAAGCTTAGTAGCTGTGATGATGAGTCGGCTCTGACACCTAATGAAAACGTGAATGAGCACGTGTATAGGCAGCCTATGGTTTTTATGCTTCAGAACCCTTCCCTTGCCCGTCCCTCTGCCTGCTAATTTGCCTTACCTTTCTAGCAGAAACTGCTTTACCATTCAGCACAACTGAGGGCCAGATTCCTATTATTAAACATTTAGTTGGCACTTACACATCTAAATCCTTCATTCATTACTATTATTAACTTATTCCAAACTGCTTGAGCTCCTGAAAAATCATTAATGCGCCTACTTTTGTAATGTGCTTTCATTTCAGCCTTTATTCTAAGACAGGAAAAGTGGCAAAGAGGAAGCGCCGTCCATATCACATCAATGTTTTCAGGAACTCAGACAAGGCAGAACAGGATCAACTCAGATGCCTAATAAGTGAAATAGTATCATCCCTGAAGGAGGTGTGGCTCTGGTTGCTAAGCAACCAACTCCCCACCCCAGGTGGGCGTGACCCAAGCTAGGGTGCTAGAAACAAGAAGCAGCTGTTTGGCAGAAGCTTTTGCTGGCCACCCCATAGTTTCATAGATTTCATAGACATTAGGGCTGGAAGGGACCTCGGGAGATCATCGAGTCCAGCCCCCTGCCCAAAGGGCAGGAAG
>NW_017728931.1:99965924-99993184 GCF_001723895.1 Crocodylus porosus
CCCTTGACCACCTTGGTCCATGCCCCTGACTGGGCAGAGCGGGAGGTCCCAGAGTCCTCCTTAGTTATTTCTAGCCTCCCTGCCCGCAGGCCTGGAACTGCAGGTAAGAGCCCCACTGGGCCAGAGCCAGAGACTCTCACTGGGACAGAGGGTAGGAAGCTGTGCGCTACAGGTTTCGGTCAGGCTGGCCCCTCATGCTGCCACCATGTGCAGCCGGGGACTTGGGTGGGAGTGCAGGAGCTGCAGCTATGGAACCGAGTGGGCTGGCTCTGTAACCTGCCACCACATGCAGCTGGGGACTCAGATGGGAGCACTATGGGGCTGGGCTGGGCTGGCCCTGCACCCAGCCACCACATGCAGCCAAAGACTGGGGTGGGAGCGCAGGAGCTGCATGTTATGGGGCCCAGTGGGGCTGGCTCTGCACCCTGCCAGCATGTGTAGCTGGGAACTTAGGAGGGAGTGTTACTGGGCCAGGTGGGCTGGCTCCACATGCTGCCTCCATGTGCAGCCAGGAGCTTGGGCAGTAGCTGTGGGGCTGGACCTGCACACAGCTCCCACCTGCGGCCAGGGACTGGGGTGGGAGCACAGGGAGCTGTGCACTATGGGGCCAGGCAGGGCTGGCCCTACACCTTGCCAGCACGTGTAGCTCCAGGGACTTGGGTGGGAGCATGGGAACTACATGCTGTGGGGCTGGGCTGGCTCCACATGCTGCCTCCATGTGCAGCCAGGAGCTTGGGCAGTAGCTGTGGGGCTGGACCTGCACACAGCTCCCACCTGCGGCCAGGGACTGGGGTGGGAGCACAGGGAGCTGTGCACTATGGGGCCAGGCAGGGCTGGCCCTACTTGCTGCCACCACATGCAGATCCAGGGACTCGCACACTCCAGGGACTCTGAGGACTACCTCCTTCCACACACACACACCCAACCTCCACCATACTCCCAAACACATCCACACTCTCCCACAGTCCTTCCCCCACACACTCCCACCCCCTCACCATAATCCTATACACACCCACATCCTCCCACAGCCCCCACCCCAACCACATACCCCACACCCATACCCCTCCACACACCCCCACCCTCTCCCACCCCCCATATCCACACTGCGCACACGCACCCCGCACACCTACTCCCCCACCACATACACCCCTTACCACCACCCCCACAATATACAAGAGTAAGACTGTATTTTAAGTTATGATGCAATCGCCTGTAGATACACTATGGAAACACATACATCAGGGCAAAAATATTTTTTAAATAAAATTAAAGTAAGTTATAGTAGATGTTTGATTTTTTTTTTAAGTATACAATCTGGTTTTTTTGCCCTGGTTTCAAGACGGCAAAACCTTCCCTTCCAAAAGGAGTACTTCCAGGGCAAGGGGAGGGACTTCTGGTGGCAAAAGTCAAGGGTGGGACTTCCAGTCCCAAGATGGCTACCAGGGGCAGGACTATACTTGCAGCCCTCAACAGCTCACCAGAATTTGTTAAGCAGCCCTCCAGCCAAAATAATTGCACGCCCATGTGATATAATAACCCTTCTAAGTTATCTGAGTTGCTTTGCATTGCCGGTGGTTCTTTGGGTTGAGTGACCTGGCAGTACTCATCTCCTCTCCAGGTACAGATGATTGTTGGCTCACAGGGAGCTCATTGCCTTTTGTCAGGTCTTGTTTTTAGTCCTGCTGGGTGTCTAAACACTGTCCTCACCCAGGCCAGCCCAGGTAGGAGACTGGTTTAGTCACTGACAACCCATCCATGGATCAGGCTCTACTAGTTTACATAGTACCAGACAGCAGAACAAGAGAGGCCTGGCCTGACAAGAATCATGTTGCTAAGTAGAAATAGGCTCTTACAAACATTTTAGTACATTCTTATGTGTATGCAGGAAGAAAAGCTAACAGAAGATGAGCTCTACTCAAGATCACAGGAATCACAGGTTTGGAAGGAAATTCAAAGGCCATCTAATCCAACCCCCAACACAAATACAGGATGTAATATTCTTATATTAGCCCAGAGAAATGCCTCTTCAGCCACTTTATGAAAACATTTTCCACTCTATGACCCTTTTGAATACTCTTTCTATACTCCCAAACAGTTGCAATCCCTTCCCATTTTGTGGCATCTGAGTTCCATTCCTCTATCCAAATCATTAATAAAAATGTTATACTCCAGACCCACAATGGCCGATGGTGGAACCCCACCTAAAACCTCCTGCCATTCTGAAACTGATCCATTAATAGTCTCTGATTTTAGGTGCATACATAATTGACTGAAAAACTGCAAGCAACTGTATCTAGCCCACAATTCTCTAGTTCATATCTAAGAATGTCATGTGGGCCTTATCAAAATCTTTACTAAAATCCAATCAAGTCCACTGCATTTCCCTCACCCACCAGACTACTTACCCTGTCAAAGCAGGAAATCAAGTCAGTCTGATCTTATTTGTTTTTAAACAATACATGTTTGCTGTTAGTGATCTCCTCGATTCTCTGGGTGCTTATAAACTGTCTTTTATATTTGCTCCAGTAAGTTCCTACGTACTGAAGCCAGGCTGATCAATGTATAATTTCCTGGGTCCTCCTCCTTTAAAAGTGAGAATTATGTTTACCTATTTAAAGTACTCCTGGTTTCTCGCCTGTTTTTCATGACTTCGCAAAAATTGCTGCCAGTAGCTCCAAGATCTCTTCGGATGATAAACTATGTTAAAAGTACCTCTCAGAAAAAAATTAAGAATAAAATGTATGAAAAGAATTCCTCAAAAATGTTATTTCCATGCTGAGAAAACTTAGGGAAGTCAATGAAAATATTCAAAGTCCAATGGTGCAGAGCTTCTTCTCTACATCCTGTACAGACACACAAGGACACAGCTGCAGAATACTCATTAAATCACTATTTTCCTGTTGTAGTAGATGTAAGTGTTTTTACATGAAGAGCCTATAGTAAAATATAATTTATTTAGTTAATTCCATCTCTATTTACTGTAACATACCCATGGGAGACTACTGCTGATTAAGAAAGATGAAGCAATTTAACTTTCCAGGGTAATGAGGACAAAAAGGAAGTTTAGTGCATATAAATATGTTTAAGAACAGCCAGTACAGCATGACAAAGGTGGCTTATTGCCCAAGTAATTAGTCATAGGTTTACTCAAACCTAAAAATGTTATTTTTTTCCTTTGTCAAACTATATTAGTTGTACTGAGTTGGTTGTTTGCTTGTTGTCTTAAAGAATGCACAAGAAAATCATCTTACAAGTTAGCCTTTTTCTACTTTTCCCAGATATGCTTCCTTACAGACTTTCACGTGCCTGTATGCCATGTAGAAATAGATGCAATAATGTTTTCTGAAAGCACTTAATTACATTTCAAAATGGAAATGAGATTTGTATAAACATTTTTCCCTAAATTAGCGTATTCTGTTGTAAGCTGTCCTGAGCTTCTGTTAGGAAGGGCAGCATATGAAGTGCTTTCTACCCTCTGCTCCATTGACAATATCTTTCTTGGACCTCCATTCAATCATTTCATTTAAATTCATCTCTGCTCAGACACAAAACCCTCTATTCCCTTCAAATTTTTCCTCGAGACTTCTATCCTCTGTAATATCTACCTGAAACGAGACCACTAAGCAAAGCATTGGTTCAAAAAGATTTGGAACAATGAAGCTGTGCACATAACTAATTTACTGGGCAGGCCTACACATTCTTTAATGCACCGTAATCACAGAGCATTAAGTTTAGTACCTTTAATAACAGGTACTGACTTAACGCATTGTAATTGCTGCTACTGTGAATTAGCACAGAATGCTTTTTGTGATGTTTCATGCCCATTGGTAGGGACCCACCAAATTCATGGGGGAAGTAGAGTAGATTAAAGGCAGCTCCTTTAGTCATGCGTGTTCCCCCATGTGCACCTTGCCCCTTCTCCCCGTCCCCCACAACTGCTGTTTAGGAGAGAACCCTGCAGCTCCCTCCTGATTAGCAGGGAAACTAAAACTGCAGTTTTAAACATGGCGCCATTTTTGCCTCCCCACCAGTCAGCAGCAAATAGCAGAGCTGTCTGGGGCCCATCAGCCAATGAGCAGCAGAAGGTAAATATGGTACCATATTTAAAACTGCAGTTTTTGCTTCCCTGCTGATCAGTAGCAAGCCAGAAGTGGAGCCCTTCCACCTAACAGCAGAGGGAGGGAGTGGGGTAACCTGCAAGATTACAGGAGCCATAGTGCACCCCACTTCTGTCAAGAATTCTGTAGGACCCTACCCACTTGACTAATTGACTGCACATTAGCACAGTTTTTGCCAGCTGTGCTAATGCATAGTACAGGGGTTGTCAACTGGGGGTAAACGTACTCCTACGGGTACTTGGAAAGGTTATGGGGGTTATGTGTGGGTGGTGGGGGAGGCGAGGGCAGTGGCGCCCCTCTGCAGATAGATGTGGGGTGAGGAGGCTCACCACCCCACGCCACCATGAACCACCCTGCACCACCACCTCAGGGCCAGGGACTGGGGGCAGCAACGCCCCTCTGCAGGCTGCACAGGGGCCAACCAGCCGGCCAGACACAAGGCGGGGGGGCTCACATGAGGCAGCCACCACCCCGCACTGCCACCCACCACCCCATGCCATTTTCCCATGGTTGGTCACACACACGGCTCCATGGGCTGCTGACAGGCAGTGTATGGCTAGCCGGGTGCGAGGCCCATCAGCTGTCCACAGAGCCACTGGACATGGGAAAACAGCTCATGGCAGTGGTGTGGGGTGGTGGGTGACGGCAGCAGCAGCTTTGTGCAAACACCCCCCACTCCCCGACTACTGCCACTAGAAGTGGGGCACTTGTTAAAAAAGGTGGAAAACCCCTGGCATAGTAGAATTAGTCCAATGGACATTAAGCATCTCATGTAGATGCATCCACTGTGCACATAACTACTCTACTATAGAGTAACAGCAGTTCTTAGCTATGTGTTGTCTTCATTTATTTACATTTCACGTTGTCTTTGCTGTACACATGGCCAAAAGCTTCTGACCTCTAACTTGTTGACAATCACCACTGATTTGTGCCACAGTTCTGAGTGCTCTTCCCCCATATATTAGGAGTTTAAAAAGGCAGAAATGAGTAAAATACCTTTTAGCTCTTTCACTAATAAATAATTAAGACGTAGAAGTGAGGAAGGGAAGGAAAACATATTGTGAAATATATATAGACAACCTAGGTCAAAGTACTGCAGTAACTATAAGCTAAGCAACTTTTCTCCTTCAGGCAAATGTCTGTATTTATCTCACTCCTCAACTCCCACACAGTAAGCAGGTCAGAAATAGGTGCCTATTTAGACATAAAAACACATCCCTGTCCTAGTGGGCATTTGGCCTAGGTACCTCTATGGGCATAAACAGACAACACCAAATAAAATGCATGATGTGTCCACCACAGCTTCATTGGGTGCAACACATTGCCCATTGTCCTGCACGGGACAGCAACCCAATCTGAAGAACAGTTGTTGTGTTTCCTGTTTACAGTGATGCATCTTGAAGAATCCCCAAGGCATATCTCTGCATGTGGGGAAAGCCAAGCAGATGCTCCCAGGGCATCAGGAGCCTGATCCTCTGTGGGAATTCCCAGGGAGCAAAATATCAGGCCCCGTAAGTCCTAGGACCACCTGCTTCAATAACATTTCAGAAACTAATATCATCTTTGTTGGAGCCAAAAAATTTGGGGAATTTGCAGGGTAATACAAGGCATGGATGCCTGTATGATTGGCCTTTGTGCTGCCATAAACATATTTATGGTGGATCTGGCTTTTTAAGCTCTCCTGGCTGCTGTGGATGCCCCCCAGAGTGCCACTGGAGCTGCTAAAGCACAGGCTCTTACCCACCAGCTGCCTGCACCAGGGCACGGTGCAGCCCAGTGGCTACAGGCAGCTGGCATCGGCTCCCACCAGGGCTGCTGCAGCAGGAGCTGGGGTGAGTGGGGACTGGCAACGCCCTGGGGGGTTTGGGGCACAGTGCAGCTCAGTGGCTACAGGCAGCTGGTGTCGGCCACTCCTAGGGCCGCAGCAGCCAGGGCTGCTGAATGCTGTGCCCCGTGCTGTCTGGGGCTCTGACTGTCCGCGCTCACCCCAAGCTTTGCTGGCCCCAGGAGCAGCCAACACCAGCTGCCTGCACTAGGGCATGGCACAGCCCAGGAGCAAAGGTGAGTGCGGACAAGTGGAGCCCAGGCATGTGGGCAACAGGCAGAGCACGGTGCAGGCCAGAGGCTGCAGGCAACTGGCGCTGGCTGCTCCCAGGGCAGCTGTAGCTGGGGCTGGGGTGAACAGGGCCACGGCCCTTTCCCCTCCCCTCACAGACTTACCTGCTTGGGCAGGGAGAGGGCAGGGGGGCGCATCTATGCTGACTGCGCAAGTTTACCTCACATGTAACGAATTATGGGTCTATATATGCTCATTGCAGAAGAGCATATTCGCATATAAAGAACTTGCAAACTGGAGAAGGGCATGTAACTGGAACATGTACACTGAAAATAAAGCTTCTCAAAACAAAATTTCTGCTTGTTTCTCTAAACACAGCTGAAATAAGACAAGAGAACCTTCTATGTCTGAAATACCTACAGGACCTAATTTTTTAGCAAGAAAGAAAGATATTCTCTACACAGATTATGGATTTGCTGACTGTGGTGGAACTAGCTAAATGATGTTTTCCTTTAATGTCCCTGACTTTATACTAACAGAGCTAACTACTGCTGTACAACCATTAGTTTAAAAACCTCATGATTTCTAGGATACTAAAATAGTGCACACCCCCAAGCAAATGTTCTCAGGAGAGAAGTAATGGAGTTAAGTCTTTTAGTACCCCAAGTTTTTGTAGCTTTAAAAAAAATTCTATTAATGTTCCTCCTACCCAAAAATTATAGATCAACCTTCAAAAATGTATGGAAGCTGTTTTTATTTTAATAAAATAGTCTAATGCTTCATCACTTCACCAGTTTAACTTCCAAATAAAATGAATATTTGCATTAAATGTAATTTCCCCATGGTCGTCTTACTGACGTCAAGGATTGCAATGGCCTTAAAGCACAAACACAATCTCTTTCACTAAGGTTGAAGATCTTGAAACTGACAATATAGAAACTACATAAATGAATTCTATTCCTAATGGCATCAGAAATTACTCCTGACTTGTTAGTGTACCTATGATTGGTTTTGCCCATCTATGACTTGAATGAATTTGTAGAATACTGCATGCTGAACCACTGATAAAATAGTAGTTTTTGAACTATTTTGAATAAATATTGTTTATCCTGTTTTACAGCAGTGTTCATGTAATTCAAAAGACATAGCAATACAGTATACTGAAATGAGAAAAAAAGTCCTTAATCTTTTCCCAAACTCAGTAAGATCAAGGTTTACAAACCATTTTCCTCACCTGAATTTAAGAGCTCTTCAACTAAGGACACATTCCCAGAAGTCAATGCTTTCTTTAATCTTTCTTCCTTGTTTTTTATTTGCAATGTGTTATTAAATGCCTAAATAGGGATGGAAATGAAAGAAGAACTAGGTTACTTCATGATACACATTATGATACAGTTTTTTAATTCAATTTTTAATATACTTTAAAGGCAAGGGGAGGGAAGGAAGTACAAGAAAAATAAATGTTTTTTCCCTACATCTTGGTCTGAATTGTTACCAGAATTAGTTTAGGTTCTGCTAGCATATACAGATCAAAATTATAAAGAGAAGAGAAGAATAACTAAAGAATGGCATTTTATTACTCAGCAAATCTGCTCCAAATGTATTTAATCATATTACACTATATTATTTAAAAAATCAAAATGTTATTAGCTACATAGAACATAGCAAAAGTAGTTTATTTCTTGCTTGCACAGAAACAATTTATAATAATTACAATAGCAGAACTACCTGTGCAAGTCTCTCATCTTCATATTAAGTTTTGAGTAATAGCTGCATGCACAGACTCAAGACCTCGTTGGATGCATGAATATAACAGAAGCAGTACTTGGTTATATGCATATGTGCATTTATTACTGATGGAATAGTAGGGGTAAGAGATTAATATTAATATTAATAATTTATTGCTATTAATATTTATTATTTCCCTCTAGTTGCAATATATAGGATGTATCATAGATTTAATCTTTCCCAGTTTTCTAACATCAGTTAAACCTTACAGATGTTAGGAACCCTAAGGCTCCCAAGCCTATCCCTTTGCAACATTTGCTAATTCCTGCTACAAGCTCAATAACTGTCATAAACTTGAGTATATCTTTAAAAGGAAATGCAACCTTGATTTAAAAACCTCAGGGAAAGGATGAATACTATCACATACCTTAATAAACTGTTTTCATCAACAATTCCAATATTTTAAAAGTTTGTATTTTGTTTCCAACTCCAATTGCAGCTGCATAATATATACTAGCCTAAAGAACCTTTTATCAAATGATTTCTACTTATGTAAGTATTTATACAGTACGGCAAAAAGACCTTGTAATCTTCATTTCAATAAAATAAACAGATTGAGCTCCTTAATTCCTTCATTGAGAAGCATGCTTTCAAAGCATCAAATCTTTGTTAAGCTCTTTTCTGAACCCTTTCCAATATTCGCCATCTTTTCTATCGTGTGGACACAATACTTCATTAGTATTCTCACCATATTCAGAGGTAATTCAGGATGGATTCATTAAAATCACACTGATTTCAATGACAGATTTTAATCATCAAGTAAAAAGAATTAATTTGAGGTTGATATATATAATTAATATTCATCTTGTTTTACATTTGTACTTTTTAGTCATTTACCAAGTCTCATTGGGCACGTCTACACGTAGCCCTACGATGGTGAGCTGTGCTGCTGTACGGCGCGCTATAGCAATGACGTGTGTCTATACATGATCACCAGCTACATCGCTGTAGCAGCACACTTCCCAGGTATTGTATGCCACTATGGCAATGTAGCATTGAAATCTACCAGTACACCATGCACATGGCACAGTAACTACCCGTACTGTGCTGTGCTTTAGTACTTCCTTTTGGAGATACTAAAGCATAGCACTATAGCAACATTGCTTCACAGTGATGTGTAGATATGCCTGGCTTGTATCAAATTATACCACTTTCCTCAGGATTACCAAAAAGTACCTGTCCACATGTATTTAAGCAACAACATTGCTTAACACATTAATTCAAATTATTACTTTGTCAAAAAAATGATGAATGGCTGGCATTTCTTTTCTTTACTAAATTATTATTGGCCATTGATTTCAAACTGCATTTGGATGACATCTGGAATTAAAAAATCATTTATTAGTGAAATTAATTTACTTTAACCATGCCAGATACACAGTTTGTTACATAAGTTAGATAAACAAAAGTTAGTCAAAAGGCGTGGGAGATATGCACCTTCATAGAATCATAGAAGTAGGGTCGGAAGGGACCTTGTAGATCTTCAAGTCTGACCCCCTGCTTGGGCAGGAGAAAAAAAACCTGGGCTCAAATGACTCCAGCCAGGTAGGCATCAAGCCCCTTCTTCAAGACCCCCAGGGTAGGAGCCAGCACCACTTCCCTGGCAAGTTGGTTCCAGATCCTAGCCACCCTGACTGTGAAGTAGTTCTTATGGATGTCTAATCTAAACCTCCTCTCCAACAACTTGTGGCTGTTATTCCTTGTTATACCAGGGGGCGCTAGGGGAAACAAGGTCTCTCCCAAACCCTCCTGGTCCCCCCTAGTGAGTTTATAGATGGTCACCAGGTCCCCCCTCAGCCTTCACTTGTGAAGGCTGAACAGGTTCAGGTCCCACAGTCTCTCACTGTAGGGTCTGCCCTGTTGCCCCTGGATCACGTAGGTGGCCCTCCTCTGGACCCTCTCAATGTTGTCCACATCCCTCCTGTGTGCTCTGGGGCACACAGAACTGGACACAGTACTCCAGCTGTGGCCTGACCAGTGCTGCATGGGGGGGGGGAGAGGGGAATCACCTCCTTGTCCCTGCTAGAGATGCACCTGTGGATGCACAACAAGGTCCAGTTAGCCCTGCCAACCATGACCTCGCATTGTCAGCCCATGTTCATCTTGGAGTCAATAATGACTCCACAATCCCTTTCTGCCTCTGTGCTCTCAAGAAGGGCGTCTTCCATCTTGTAAGTGTGCTGCTGGTTACTACTGCCCAAGTGCAGCACCCTGCACTTGTCAGTATTGAAGCGCATCCTGTTTTTGCTAGCCCACCCCTGTAACCTATCCAGGTCTTGGCTGCAGTCTTTCCCTCCCTACTAACGTGCTCACCTCACCCCAAATTTTGGTATCAGCCAAAGACTGATAGAGACTTATAGACTAAGAGACCCAGAGAAACAGTGCACACACACAAGCTTTTGTGAACCCACATTCACTTCATCAGATGTTCATTTCCTTAAAGATTTTAGAACTGACTTTAAACTGGAGAGAAAGAAAGCCAAGTCCAGCTAGTTAACCACTTCTGAACTAATGGTTGGGCAGAACTGTTTGAATAAACAGAAATAAAAATACTCCCCTTGCACCTATGGAAGTGTTTTAAACACTTCAACAAATTCAGGGGGCCAGATCCTTAAGTAACAACTCTAATAGGTTCTGTGGTTTGAATTAGTTAATACTCAGCACATGCTTGTTGTCAATGTAGTTATTCAATTATATCAAGTTTTCACAGAGCACCTTTTAAAAGAAGTATGTCTAAAAATAGAAAAAGAAATGATGTGCCCAACCTGAAGCAACTTTACTTTTGTATTACTACTAAATATTATATTTCAGCAGTTGTGTTTGGAGGATACAAAGAGCTCAAGGTGCTCTCATTATGCAGATTCATGTTGAGCTATACCACATGAAGACTTTCATGCAAATTAAGGATGTTACTGGGATCACCTTCAACTTCCCTTCAACCTAATCATGATTAGTCAACACATTTTAGTTGGCATTATAGACAGCTTCAATGAACATAACTGCACCACGTCAACAGCACACCAGGGACCACTGTAGCTAGGCATGACACACTTAATACCTTCACAGTAGAGGTACATTACCAGAAGCCCACCACATGATAATAAGGGCTCACTCTCAGAAGAATTTACTGGTACTTCCCTAGCCATGGATGAGGGGTATGGGCACAAGTAACTATTGAAACTTCTCCAAGTGGAACACACTTGGAAATGTTTCATAAAGGAAATATTTCAGTCAGGGGACACCTGCTCCCTTCCTGGCTGGAACGTTTCAGACCATTACGTAAGAACTACCAGGGTCACACCATAGGTCCATCTTGCCCAGTAGCCTATCACACAGGCATTGGAGGGCCAGTGGGTGTTGTGCTCAGTGTCCCTCCTTGGCACTCGTTATGAACCTCTGACCTCCACTCCTATCCCTGTTTTCATTATTATTTGTCCCAATTAATTTGCAACATGTAGCCCCCAGTACTAATGGTAGCTTATAGCTTCCTTGGTGTGCCTGGGCCCATGAAATCCTCTGACGTGTTAAAAGTCCTGTCACAGGCATTTGAGGACCAGTAGTCACTGTCCAGTGTTCTGCTTGGTGTCCCCCCTCTTGGCGCTTGTTATGAACCTTTGACCTCCACACCTATCCCTGTTTTCATTATTGTTCATCCCAAGTAATCTATAGCACATTATCAGTGGCCCTGAATATTAAAGGGGGCTTATAATTTCCTTGGTGGGCACCTGGGCTCATCTTCTGCCCTGATATGTTATAAGTCCTGTCACACCGGCATTCGAGGACCAGTGAGTGCTGGCCAGTGTGCTCTGCTCAGTGTCTCCCCTTGGCACTCTTGCTACAAACTTTTGACCAGCACTCCATCCCTATTTTTTTTTTTACTTGTCCCCAGTAATCAGTTTTCACCTTTTCTGTAGCCTCCCCATCTGAGGGAGGCCAACAGCTTACTTAGTAGGCATGGACCCACATTCCTCAAGGTGGCAAACAGGCCTATCATGTAGACATTCAAGGGCCAGTGGGCATTGTCCAGCGTGCTCTGCTCGATGTTCCTCCTTGGTGTACTCATTTTGAACCTATGACCTTCAGGTCCCACCCATTTTGGCTTTGAGCTGTCTCAAGCAATAAGTGATGTGTTTTTAGTGCCCCCATTACCAAGGGGGGCTTACCTCTACTTGGTGAGCTTTGGCCCATGTTCTAGAATGGCAGATCGAGAGGCCTGTAACAGTGGGTGCATCTACATGTGCTATTAAAGCAATGCAATAAACTCCAATGCAGTTTGTGCCAGAGTCAGTTGCTCCTGGGCACAGCTTCTGCATGTGCGCCCCCATCCACAGTAGTTTGAGTGGAGGCAGAACAGCCACAGGCTGGCAGAGGGCCCAGGGAGTCAGCCCCAGACTCTGGGTGGCAATGTTGGGCAGCAAAGCAAGAAGGCGGTAAAGTGTGGGGCTAGGCAGCTAGCAGCCCCTGCACTTTAGCACCCTTGTGCCTCAGCCACCCCATGCCTCTCTGTCTACACATGCATTTCAGCACATATAATTACTCTGCCTTAGGATAGCACCACCCTTGCTAGTACTATCCTATGGAATTAATGAATTTTACTGCACCCTAATACTTGCGCACATGTAGACAGTGGTGACACTTTACAGCAGAGCTAATTAGCCAACTGCAGTAAAGCGCATGTGTAGACGCACCCACAGACACTCATTCTGAACCTTTGACCATCACTCTCACCCATGTTTTGTTTTTCTTTTCTCTCAAAAAATGAATTGTCACTCTCTCAGGGGCCTCTGGTGGGTGTAATCCCTTAAAAGTAACATATAAGTCAGCATCACATGGCGGCAGAAATTGGATGCTGAAAGGAAGAGCGAACTGAGTCTGACCAAGGTTTTTTTTCCACCTCCTCGCCATGCCAAGTCACCCCTGCCCATGGTCCACAACAGCTCACCAAAACTCCCTAAGTAGCTCTGCCCCAGGTCCCAGTCCTGTGCTGCACTACCCTGTTACCCCAGCCCCAGGGTCTCCATGGAGACTGGACTCTCACGGGCAGGGTGCGCTCAGTCAGGAGAGTCAGGATGGGACCAGAGGCAGGTGAGGAGCAGCCTCTGGGAGCAGGATGTGCAGGCAGGGCTAGGGCGGGGATTGTGGGATGGGGACATGTGGGGCTAGGGCTCAGGGCAGAGCCGTGATTTGCTCCTGGCACACTCCTGCCTGCAAAAGCAGCCCCCATTGCAGGGATGTCCAGACAACCGATCACGGTTCTGCCCTGCGATCCTGGCCCGGACCCTGGTGCCCACCCCCTGCCCCCAGCCATTCTAGTCCCAGACCTCATTCCCCTCCTGCCTGCAACCCCACCCCATCCACCCAGCAGGGCTGTCCCTAGGGGGAGGAATCAGAACAGCTGCCCCAGGGAGCCCTGTGCTTTGGGGGGCCCGTGGAGCCAGGCCAGCTTCATACCCAGCCGCTGACCCCTGGCCCCACACCAGCTGATCTACCCCGCACCCTGCTACAGTCAAGCGTGTCCTGCCAACCTGGGGGCCAAGCCTGTCTCCATGAAGACCTCACCAGCCCACTCTGTCCAGTGTCCCTGATGGCGCACGGGGGCTGACAGAACTGGGCTCCCCATGCAGCAATGCCGAGCCGGGTCCAGCAGCAGCTGGAAGCAGCCAATGCCGCTGGGTGCAGCAAACGTGTCTACACGGGCCACTACCCAGGCCGTCTCCAGAGCTGTGTGGGGCCAAGGGCTGCATCATGCGCACCCTTGACATAAGGCCCGGGGGGCTGTGGCACATAGCCGGCGCCTCCAGCTGCCAGGCTCCACAACCACAGGTGCCCTCTTCCTGCGCGAGCCCCTCCAGGAGGCAGCTGCTGGCGGCTCCTCCCGCAGCCCCGGGGTCACCGAGGCCCGGCTGCTTGACAGCCGCTTCCCTCCGCCCACCCCCTCCCCACCGGGGCCCGCCACTGCCCCGCGCAGCAGCACCAGAGCACGACGCGGCCGCCAGCGGGGCCCGGCCCGACCCCACCTGAGGCACGCCGTGGCTGAGCCCGAGGAACCAGCAGTCCTCATCGCTGTCACTGTCGCTACAGCCGCCCGGCGCCGCCAGCGACCGCAACACGCGCGCCATAGCCCCAGCAGCACTACGCATGCGCACCCAGCGCTTCACACTAGCGCTAGTGCGCGTGGGCCCGCGAAGGCGGATCACGTGGCTCGCAGGTGGGTGACGTACAAGGGGCGGGTTACGTGGCTGGGCGGGGCGAAGCCCCGCCCCGGATAGCGGGTCAGGCCTGGCGCGGGTGAGGGGCTCGGCTGCAGGTTCAGGCCTGGCGTCCGCGCTTCGGGGGTTACGTGGTGACTGCGCCCCCGCGACACTGCGCAAGAGCTCATCGGTCCCCTGCTCTGTGCATGTCGTCAATCGGTGCCCAAGCGAGCAAGGTAGAGGGCTGTTACAACCAAAATCCCAGCTATTTTACATATAATTATTGAGTGGAAAAAATACGGGCCCCTCAGTTTGCTTGCCTAGGGCCCGCTAAAGGGTTAATCCGGCCCTGCACATGCCCCTGCTCTCAGGATTGGGACTTGGTGGCAGGAAGATGTTCTGGCTTGATAAGGAATCTTTTTTCCTCGGCACCAGGGTCAAGTACAGCTCCTTTCTTTGCTGGGCCACGTCCAAGCCATGCACAGGTTGTACAGAGCCGAATGCTGCTAAGTCACCAGCGTTAGTGCTAGGATGGTTATTTGCATTCCCACCCCAGCTAAGCTTTCACACACAAATGTGAAACCAAGTCCTTGCTTTCAAGTGGTGTTACACAGGGAACAAAGTGTGGGGGAAGTGGAGTCCCATTATTATTGTTGTATTTTTGGGAGGTGGAGAGTGATCAAACATCCTGAGTGTATGTTATTTGCTTTTCTTTGATTATGTACTTGCACTTTGTTCTAGGTGCCTCTGACATGCATTCAATATACTGTTTATTACATTTTCACCATGAAGTTCAGCTACAAGACTTTCTTAGAGACCTCGATCCAGGCTTGAGGCCCCATAAGACATCAAGGGGGAGACGACAAGGTGACCGTGATATTAGCATGATTTAAAAAGCAGTAGCCAGTGTAAAGACTTTTTTATGTTTAAGTTTAAAGGGATGTACCATAGCTAAAGAGATACTAAATTACTTTGCTTAGGGGTGCTTTGGTAGGACCATGGGTTCATGCACTGGCCTTCCTTTCAAGGCACCTGATTGCAAGTCCTGATTTAAAATGTAGGAGAATTAGGTTGGCTTTTTTTTCCTTAGACCTCCATTGCATACCTTTAACAATGAGAATGTGTAGTTTAGGAGAGATCCAGTAGTGAGGTCACCTTTAGGCCGGGAACTGTGCAACACTGGTAGAGCTGAGCAAGGTAGCTGGCACAGCAAACTGTGCTAAATTTTGATCTGTTATTATATAGAAGACTAATATGTCAGTATTTCCTTTAACCTTCATTAGGTTAAACTATATATACAAAACAAGTTAAGAACTGTACTCCCTAGGCTTCCCACACAAAGGGTGTATCTACTGCACAGTAAAGTGTCACTATCTACACGTTCATAGTTTTAGTACACAGTAAATTAGTCTATTGTGCAGTTAGCTACTACCAACACATACAGGTAGTAACTTAACTGTGCAGTAGATATTGTGCAGTAGCTCATGTGTAGATAACCAAATTTACTCCTGGTCAGCTCCAACACCAGGAGGTGTCCTGATAGCTGCTCAGCTCCCAGCTCTCCACAGGCTGCAGAGGGGATTTCCCCAGGTGGAGGGGGAGAGGGGAAAGGCAGCCCAGCCCCCAGCTGCACAGGGAAGCCCCACAGGGCACAGGGCTGAGAGACCTCTGCAGTGGTAGCTGTCTCCTAGCCCTGGACACATCAGGACCCCTCCTGCTGTGCATGGCCCAGGAGACAGCTGTCACTGCAGCTGGCAGAGCTCTCCTGGCCCCGTGCATATTGGGACGTGCCACCAAGTCTGAGGGAGCACCAAATCACTGATGGGGGGTAGGGGAGACTGGCACTTCTGGTTTTGCAGCTGGTGCTTCCAGGGGGTGCACAGCCAATCTCTGGGGGTGCTTGTGCACCTGCATGCACCTGCTATGCATCACCATTGCCAGCCACCATGCTCCCTTGCAGCCCTCAGGCTTGTACCCTGAGAGAGCCTGGAGCTCCCCTTGGCTGCTGCAGGGGGACAGAGTAAGGTAGCAGCAGCCTTGTACCCAGTTGCTCCCACTGGGTGGAGATTTGCTCCCAATAGTGAAGACATGTACATGTGCTCCCAGGGAAGGCTTACTGTACAGTAAAATACTGTGCAGTAAGCCTTTATAGCATTAATAGCATGTTCAGATGCAGCCAGAAAGTCACTATTTCATGTCAGTGTGAGTTACCTGCAGGGATCCAGGTTTTCCATTTCCCACAGAAAAACAGAAAACAACATATTTCCCATTTTTATCAGAGAAAACTTGGATTTCTCCTGGCAGAAAAACCTGCGGATTCCCTACTTTTGCAAACAGCTCTGCAGGTTGGTTGAGCTCCAGCCTGCAAAAGCTGTTTGCAAACAGGGCGGGAAACCCCCAGCCCTGCCTGAAACGGGAGGGGGAAGGATGGGGCCTGAGGCTTTCAGTCAGCCACAGCTCTGCTCAGCTCAGCTCAGCTCAGCTTCACTCTTTGCTCCTAGTGGAGCCTGAGGTAAGTGGGGCTTACAAGGGACTGGGGGCCCCTCTGGCAGGGCTGGGGCTTGCAGGTCATGGCTGGAGGCAGCTCCATGCTGCTTCTGCTGCAGCTGCCTGCTGTTAGGGCAGGGAGCTGCAGACTTGGGTCCCTGGCCTCATAGCCCTGGCAGCTGGGGACCCCCTCCGGCTGGGCTGGGGGATAGGGGTGTAGGTGGGGGAAGCTGCATGACTAGGGCAGGGGGCTGTTGTGAGGGCAGTGAGGGGCACCAGCAGGACTGCGGGAGGCACTGGGGACAAGTGAGGGGCACCAGCAGGGCTGAGGTGTCTTTGGGGGAAGTGAGGGGCACCAGCAGGGTTACGGGGGTGCTGCAGGGGGCTTTTAATTTTAATAACATATTTTGGAGGTTTTATCAGAGAATTTGTGATTTTTTTTTTGTCAGAGAATTTGTGATTTTTTTTATTGGAGAAAACCAGTATCACTGGTTATTTGAAAGGACTGAAAAAGGGGCCTTCTATGTAGTGAGAGGGTGTGTCACCCTCAGCCCACAAACCAAATGTATCTTGTTGAGGCATAAAATGTGGCTGCACCTGTCATGTGCCGGGTCCAGATAAAGATCAAAAGCAATAGTAATTTTTATTGGTGGTGAATTGTAAAAATCAACTTGTTGATCTGGCAGGGAGAATTGTGGTAGCCAGAACCAGGGGGGTTACTATCATGAGTGTCACAGGGAGGAATCAAGGGACAGACCCCGAGGGGCCGGGAGGAACCCTGGGGTCCAGAACATGCCGTGGAAGGCAAGAGAAGAGAAAAGAAAACAGAAAATCTCTTACTTGTAACCGGAGCTGCGGTGAAGCCAGAAATGGCGGCGGGACCTGCGTGGCTTGTTAGCCGCGGTTTTTTTTAAAGCTGCAGCCAGCTGAGGATAGGAGCGGCAGGAGCCGGAGGGGGGATATAAACAGAGCCATGAGAGAGAGCGGGGGTAGAGACCAGGAAGGTTGCCAGCAGGGAATGCATCCCTGGAACCCCTACTGGGAGTAAGAGGAGGTAGGACTGCCTCTCACTGGGCTGAAGAGTGCTTTGAAGTCCATCACAGGGAAGATGCCAGCAACAGCACAGAGAGAGGAGAGGAGGACGCACCGCACTGGGACAGAGGATTCGGGTGGGAAAATCAAAGGGAGCAGGAGGAGAGAGATGACGGAAGTTACTCCCAAGGAGCCGGGGAGATCGGCAGAGCTAGAGACGTCTCGCCAGGTGGGACTGGCGCAGGCTCAGGAAGGCTCAAGGAGAGATCCCAGGTGGGGAGCGAAGAGCCTAAACGGTGGGAGGGGCTACGGAAGATGGGCTCCAGCTGTGTAGAGCCGCCCTGCAGGGGACATGGGAAGACATGACTAGAGGGACCACTGAGGGTCTGGCAAACCCACAGGCTGGGTGAACAATGGAGGGGAGCTGGTAAGCTAGTGCGTACCCAGGGCAGGGCCAGTTAGGAGCTTTAGGGACCTGGGCCTATTGGTGTAGAGTGGGCTGGGAGGTCAGGGATTAAGAGGCCAGTTGGGCCCATCCTATATTGCCCATGAGCCCCTCTGGAATTGATATTGGGGTTTTTTTGTTGTCTCTTTCTGTTTCTCACTTTTGGAGGGGTTGTGAGGTATAGCATAGAGAGCCCCAGTGTTGGCTCTATCAAAAGGGGGTGTGGTCCCAAGGGAAGCTAGACGGTTGCGAGACCCTGTGGGTAGATTACAGATTGGGTCCAGGGGGCCCATAGTACGTCTCTACAGGAGAACACGGGGCACCAACAGTTGGAGGCCTGGCCGCAAGACATCAGCAACTGGTCGAGGCTGGGTATCAGGGCGAGGTATAGGGGAGGTGGAGCCTCATGGAAGGTCACCACTCAGAGGTCCCAGACGCTCGAGAACCCCAGTAGTTGGACCCCACCACTGGAGTAAGATACAAAGTCGTGGCAGGCGAGATTGGGGCGGAGATTACCCAGGGGAGGGACATCCGCTCAGCAAGACCACAGGGACAGATTGGCGGACAGCCCTATACATCCAAAGCTGCACAGCACGTGACCAGATGATCGAAGCCCGATGGGTGCAATGAGCAATAAATATATGCTTTTGGAGACATCCAGGCAATTGTTTAGCAGTTAAGATTAGCTAATGTAAAACTTGCAAGTTTGCAAGCTCCATGTGGAATTTGTCTGTCACAATTTAACCAAAGTGCTGAATCTAACTGTTTGCACTGATCATGAGACTGACTAGGCCCGAAAAATAAGCCAAACTACAAGATTAGCTGATCTAACAGGTTTTTTAAAAGTCAGCCATAACAAGATCTGATCACCTAATATAATTAGCACATTCCTAGGAATCCAAGCAATAAGAAACCAAGGGGTTGAGCTTGGGCAGGTAATGCTAATTTCAAACCTCAAACTAATGTGGTGTAATTTACTTATTGGGTAAACCCAAGTTTCGGGCAGTAACCTTTCAGGATAATTTCTAACACCTTTTAATCCCATAGGGTAACAACTATAGGGCAAGATTGTCAGTGGCTCTAAAGCCAAAAGATTAGCATAAGATAAGGCATAAAGGAACACGCATGTCAAGTGACCAGTTTGAAGGATGGGACAGAAGGACCATTGCTGTACCAAGCCTGGACCCCAATCTCCCAGTGTGAGCGAGGACCAGATCCTGACCAAGGGACCTTCTTGGTGACCCCTCGGACAGCATTGATCAGGGACACCTGACTTTGCTGGAACAACTTGGTGTGCACTTGGCATAGAGGGACTGCCGATAAGTTGCCAACCACATGTGAGAACTCTTTGGCATTCTGTCTATGTGTTGTTATTATTCACTATTAGCTCTTTATTACTGTACTATCTGTTTGTCATGTTAACCTTTCTGTTAACTGTTGTATGCTAAGCTATAAATAAATTTGCCTTTACTTCACTCCCGACTTGCTTCCTCGATCCCGAACCCAGCAGCCTAACAGCTGATATGCTCACAGTGCCTAGCCAGCCTGTGACAGAGGGTACAAATCATAAATGATGCAACTGTGCACATTACTTTATTATAGGCAGGACAAGCAGTGACACCAACAGTTAAGGTCCCATGACACCTTCCATTATTAGACCCTATTTTTAGCTCGTAACTTTTCAGCCAAAACAATAGGGATTTAGAAATCTTCCAAGCTGATTGTTTGCATATAGATGATTTTTTTTGTGCCGAAACTGTCAAAAAAACAAAAGAAGACCAGGGAGGATGAGCTATTTTTAGGATTGGGTTTAAAGAGAAATCCATGACTGTCCATAAAAAAGAACGGCGTGTGAAATTTTAAAAGCTGGACACCCTCTAGGTTTGGACCATATATTTGAAAAGGCACTTTGAGGGTCAAAAGTTGCAGCTTTTGCTGTTTCTGCAAAAAAAAAATCCTGCCAAAACAAATTTCTACCATCTACTGTATTTGCTCACAGCCAAGATGAGGTTTCTCCCCCCATTCAACATGGGGGAAAAAGCCTCTTGTCTTGGAATTAGGTGCAAGGTGGGAGGGTGGGGACAGGCGGCTGCTGTAGCGCTGGCTCCAGCCCTGACCCCCCAGGCACAGGGATAGAACTGCAGCTACCTCCTGCTGCCTCCTACCCTCAGTCGCAGCTCTGGCTTTCACTTTAAAATGACCCTCCTATAACTAGATTCTAGATCTGGAAAATTAAATAAATAATTGTACAAGCATAGAATCTAATTATGAGGGGTGGTCATCTTAACTTTGAAGTATTCTTGGATTTGAGTAAATATAGTATTTTAAGACTCAGTTGTAGGAGAAATTCATGCAATGATTTGGACCAGATGCTTTTTATTACCGCCTAGAACTTGTCCCTCATACATGACCTACTATTGTTACTGATTCATTTAAATTATATGGGTATAATTTCAGCAAAATTAAAATTTTCCCACAGAAAATTGTTCCAATGAAAAAATCTTGACCAGCTCTACTCACACTCTGGTAAGAACATTTTGAAATGCACAGAAGGAACTTGAATTGTATGCACTAAACAAAGTTTGTGTGACACATTTCATGGGATAAAAATCAAATATTGAATAACTGCTCATTCACCAAGTTATTATTTGTTATTATTAAGTATACTGTGGCCAGTGAAGAATGGGAATCCATTGTGCTGTCCACTGTACAAACAGAGTTGCCGAAAATACCTCACTCAGAAGAATTTATAATCTAAATAGAGTGTTGGGAGTGGGTGAGAGGTCATGATGTACAGAGCGTTGCCCTAAAGCAGTGATTTTCAACCAGGATGCCTTGAGATCCTTTCAAGAATGTTGTGGGATGCCATGCAGTGTTAGCACGTAGATTGTGTTATGTGTGCAAACATGATTCACGAGATAAACCTGGAGATTTCAAATAAGAATCAATAGCGTTAAAAACATTTTGACCTGTTATGGTATTTTTGAGTTCTTTACAACAACGAAAAAGACAGCGCTCTATTTTTCCATACTCCAAAAAAATTAGTGAAAACTAAAAGCATTTTTGATAACAAGATGTTCCTCAACTCTAAAATGGTTGAGAATCACTGCTCTACAGGCCTGTGCCCGTATAGGAAGTGCCTTATTTTGGGTCACAGGAACATCTGAGGTGCAGTCTCACTAGGGGCCTTCTGGGCCCCTTACACCAGATTGGGAAAGAATGATTGGGAGGCAGAAAAGAAAACTGCTGTTATTACCATAGCCGTATAATTTTCAATTTGATTCATTACAGAAAGATAGATCTCTTCACTAGCTTGAGGGATGGGGCTTAACCCCTGGAACAGTGAAGATATCACAGGCAATTGCCTAAGAGCAGGAAGAGAAGAGATTACCACTAATACTTTTCTACAATACAGTAGAATGAGCTGTACTAGATGGAGGCTGTCACACTCTTTTTGTCTCTACTTCTGTAGCAAATCAACCTCCTCCCTTCCCCCAGCTCTCCCTTTTCTTTTATTCCACTGATAGACTCATGGGCTGATGCCCGCACACATTTTTTTTTTGGTCTTAATTTATTTTGTCCCCTTTTTTTCATTCTCTTGAGACAGTTCTTTTGATTTGTAATTAGGACCCTGTATTGTTCTGGACACTAGCGTGTTTTTAGACTTTTTTTGGTACAAGAAAGAAGAAACAACAATGTATGTGAAAGGCCCACTTGGCTTTTGTTAAAGTATGAACTGCTAATATGTATGTACATTTCATAGCCAGGGAAAAGCAAAATGATAAAATGAAAATATATTTTAATACACTGGATAAGTAGGATTAGTATTCAAATCTAGTGCCAAAGGAAAAAAACCCCTGATATCTCTGTCTGTGACACTGAATTAGTTTTTATTTTAAATTTGTACCATTCTTTATGTGTGGCAATTATTTGCATTAAACTTGCTAGAAAATAGTTAAACCCAATGAAAATGATATTTGTCTATCATTCTGCAGTAACTTATTCTGAAACCATAAAGCCATTTTTTTATACTTGTTTATTGATGTTTGTGTTCTCCATGTATTCCATGTCCAATTTGAAACACTGAAGCTATGATTTTTCAGGGACTTTGAGGGCTTTCAACTTCTGTTTATTTCAATGACAGCTCATGTATCTGGCCAGAGCTTCCTTGGGTGGTGTCTGTAGGCTCCTTGGACACACTCAATGGCCAGTGGGTGCTGGCTGGTGTTCTCTGCTTAGTGTCCCCGTCCAGATCCCTTGTTATTAAGCTATGACCTCACTCCCCTTCCTGTTTTCTCTTTATTTGTCCCCTGGAATTAGTTGATGCGTCTCCAGTGGCCTTCCTTATTAAGGAAGGCTTATGGTATTTTGTGATGGGCCTAAGCCCATGGTCTTTTAGCAAATCAAATAGGCTTGTTTATTTCAATGACCAATCATGTCTCTGGGCGGAGCTTCCCTGGGCGATGTTCACAGGCTCTTTGGACACATTCAGGGGGCAGTGGGCACTTGCCAATGTTCTCTGCTCTGTGTCCCCGCTTGAAACCCTCATTATTAACCAGTAACCTTCATACCTGTTCCTGTTTTCTCATTTGTAGTCTTCCAGTACCCATTTTTGTGTTTCTAGTAGCCTTCCTGACTGAGGGAGGCTTGTAGTTCTCTTGATGGGCCTTGGCCAATTGCCCTTCAAGTGACAAATAGGCCAGTTTATTTTAATGAGAGCTGTGGTCCCTTTGCACAATTTACTGGTACCCTGAACCCTTATGTGTAGTCTTTATAAATTGCTACCATTCTGATCTGATTGATTACTGTATCCGCTTTGCTGTGGTTTAAATTACTACAAAAATATAGCCCAATGCTGCACTGTTTCTTTCTACCCAATTTAACGTTTGTAAAACTTCTTGAGCTCTTCAAATGAATACTAATAAGATGCAATATGATATTAAAAATAATATTTCATTTGAAGTGTATATTAAAATGTTAATTGGATCAACATGTGTTCCATGCTTTGTCATGAAAAGGTCCATTCTACCCAGCATTCTGTTTTTCTACTATCAGCAATATGTGATATTGTCTCCATTGATATTATTTTTCTATGCTATTAAAATAGTATTACAATGTATGTAGTAGCTGCTGCTGTTATTATTAAAAGCTATATTTATAGCATCATTCAGTATCATTCAAGATTAGGGTACCACTGTGCTGACAGTTGCATAAACATATTTGCAAAGAGCTTTCTGTCTTAAACCATAGAACTGTACATTTTTTTTGTAAGTTAAGTCTTGCTCTATTCATTAATATGAAAAAGAGTTTAAATATATTAACATTTTACTCGTGCTAAAATGTAAACTGTCACCCATGACTCATCTTTAAAGCACTGCCTTGTGGAATACAAAACAAAACATTTTTTATTTATACGACAGAAGGTTAGAGATTTTGGTGAGGAAATGCTTCAGACAAACTTATTCTCATACTAAATACTTCTTCAGAAACCTGTGGTGATTATGAAAATAGTTTAACGTGAAATATACTAGTAGCATATATAATTAATTCTTCAATTTATCTTCAACTTGTAAATTACTATTCTGATTAAAACACAACAAAAAGGTTAGACACAAACATGTAGCAAACACTTTTGAAAACGTATAACTTAAAACTTACTGAAATATGAAAACTATGAGGATTATTATAGGCTTCTGCCTTTGAATAGCTTAACAATGCACACAATTCAGAGGTTCTTTCCATTCTGTTTAAAGAAGTGCTGAGGTTTATCAGGCTTTTAAAATTCCATGCACTATTCTTTTGCCCACTCACCCCTTATTTTGAAAAGATTGTGAAATAAAGCTAAAAGCTTTTAATTGAAGATGTGATGGTATTAGTACTCCATAAAAAAATAAACACAGGAAAAGGTGGGAGGAAGAGAGAATAGCTACATAGTTAAGTGTCTTATGCTTAGAAAGAAAAACACAATATATTCACTTCTGAAAAATACTTTTTACTCAGTACTTTTTCATATATATATACTAGTATGTTTACAAAGCCTACGGTGAACATTTTGGGTTTCATTCTGGAATACTTGCTAGTTATTTTTTATTTCACTATCTTCTCTAACACTCTATCATCCCTGCAGTTTGTTCTGACAAAAAATCCTATTTTCTAAAATAAGACCTTGCCTTGATAAGACTGGCAGGATCAGTTTTTTTCCATTTCCTGCTTATTATCTAAGATAGGTCTTGATTCTGTTTTCATTGAAGTCATTAAATGACCTGCAGCTTCCCACTTGGGTGGGAAGGCATATAGGCTATATCATAAAGCTTTGTGTTCTAGGAATACAAGGCCAAATCCCATGCTGCTTAAAGCAAGAAGGTGTCAGTCATTTCATATATGTACTGATAAAGCTTATCACAAGAGATAACAAAAACAGCTAATTTTCATGCCTGCAATTTGATTATACAATTTAACCACTTTACTCGCATTGAATTATCATAATTTATTACACTTATTCTAACTTGTGGTATTTCCACCCATTTTTTTTTAAAGGAAGAACACTGAGGCATGGGAATAATAGTAGAGGGTATTGACTGGCTCAACATTATCTTGATAACATACAATTATGGTATGATTCCCATTGTTCTTCTATGAATACAAATGTAACAGAAAGGTCAGTTACCATGCCAGAGATTTTCTAGTAGACTTTTTCATACTTGGAAGGAGAACTCTTTAAGTGGTCTGTTTTGAATATGTGTTTTCTTGGGAAGATGACATGAGCAGGGTGTGGGGCCCAGGACAAATCAGCCTATGCAGGGCCCCATCCCTGGATATGAGGATTCTGCGGCGGGGGGGTGCCAAGTGGCTGGACATGAAGCCAGCAGCAGCCCAGAGTCACCGAGCCTCTCCGCCATGCCCGGCTCCGCAGGGCCCCCCCAAAGCACAGGGCCCGGGGCAGTCGCCCCAATTCACACACCCCCTCCCCAGGGACGGCCCTGGGGGGACAAAGATAATTTTCTTTCAGAACTGAAAAGTAGTCTTGTGCATCTGTGTCTAAACAAATATTCTGTTATAGCGAACAAGAACTAACATTAACTTAGATTAGCCATCTCTACAGTTTGATGTGTGCAGAAGAAAGGGAAGGAAGATCAAGGTGAGGGGAACCCAAAGGTTATTTTACTACTGATTAGGAGTCCTTTTTAAAAATAGCTGGTTGGCATAAATCAGGATTAGCTACGTGTGTGGGGGGCACCTGTAAAATAAAATACCATATTAACAGAAATCCAAGATGACTTGGAGTTTAAGATGACCACCCCAGTAATTAGATTCTGTACATGGAAAACGGTAAATTTGTTGTAATTTTCCACGTATAGAATCTAATTATTGGGGGACTGGTCTTAAATTCTTCCTCCCCTATTGCTATGACAGGGGCATCAGCAGAATGAGGTGAGGGGTCAAAACCCCTGCCCCTTATTCCCCCCTATGCCTACCCCACTTCTTGCCTGCTCCCTGTTATGTGTCTTTCTGCCACACAGCCACCTGTTGCTTGTCCCCCTCCTCCTCCACTTACCTTCTACTGGAGCTCTATTCCTTCAGGGTGGTGGCCCAGGCCCGGCCCAGCCAAAGTAATCTCCAGCTGGGCTGGGTGATAAGGAGTGTCAAGGAGGCAATTGGTAACTGGGGGGATAAGCTACAGGGGACAGTAGAGGGTAGGGGATGCAGGCACAGGCATGAGAGGGCAGCTGCGGATTCCCCACTACAATCCTGTTGTCTCCCCTGTACTTCTCCCAACTGGCTGCCCCCTCTCCTGCTGCACGAGCCATTCAGCCTGGGGCAGGCAGCAGCTCAGCTCTGGCTTCATCCCTGAGCCTGGAGCTGAAGTCAGAGCTGAGCTGCTGCCTGCCCTGTGTCAGTACTTGAATTCAAGGAAAAGCTATTTTCCCTCCCATACTGATTGGGAGGGGGGAAAAAACTCATCTTCGATTCAAGTAAATACAGTAATGTATCATATATATGCCAATGATCTCTCTGAATTTAAACTAAAAGCCAGATTCCATGGTCTTACGGTTAAAGAAAAATCAAACTATTACTAGTTTAAGTACATTTAAACTAAATAGACTCTAGGCTCTTTAAAGTAGGGACTGCCATTTCTATTTGGTATAGAGCAACGCAGTGAACAAAGAAGCTGAGCTAGAAAAGTGGGATGATTTTTCAGAAATGAAGCAGTTAAATGCATGATCTTCAGACCTCATAACTACAGTATCTAAGCAGCACTATGTTTGTTACATGGGAAAAATAAACAAACAGCATGAAAGCATTAATAAACAAAAAGCATTGTCAAGAAGAACCTAAATTTTGTAGAGAATCAGCATGCATTTTCTAGGAAGCTTCCAGTAAGAAAACTAGCTTGAAGTCAGCCACTCACCCCTAAATATTTACATTACAGAAGAAAAACATCTGTTTCTGCCTTAATTCTTGATTACCTTGAGGATAAAATAGTGTTAAAGATATGTCTGCATTTTCAAATAATTAATTTTAATGTTGCTTGTTTTTCTGTACATATTCTTTCTACTTTTTCTATATAGATAATATTTTTTAAGGTCACAAAGGTTTGAATCTATAGCAAATGTGCTCTCCTAGCCAGCCATGGATAGAAAACCACATAGTCAGGGTTTGAAGATGCCTATAATTAAGAAAAGATTTGAACATCTGAGATTCTAATGTCAAAATTCATCTGCAGTAGGACCACTCCTGGGAGGGTTCTGGTAACAGTATTTGCTGTAACTCTTCACTTTTTCTAGTTTTATAGTTGCTGATTGGTTTTAGTTATGATTGATTGCTTTCCAGTCTCTGTTTTTACTGTCATGGAATGCAATTGGATCAAGCTGAAGTGGCTTATTTTATTTGAGGCAATATGAGGTAAAACATTACTTACTAACTAAACAGATGTCTAATTTCATGATCTTTAAAACATTGGGGGGGAGGGGGCAGGGAACAGAACCATATCTTAATTGAGGCCCTGTTGTTAAACACCTAATTCCATAACTGAACATGTAAATGAAAGGGAGGAGAGTGGATCTGGCTAACTACAGGCCCATTAGCCTGACTTCTATCCTGGGGAAGATCTTAGAAAAATTTATTAAGGAGGCCATCCTTGA
>NW_017728931.1:99993195-100002594 GCF_001723895.1 Crocodylus porosus
ACCCCAGCTGACTTCCTGCCCTTTGGGCAGGGGGCTGGACTCGATGATCTCCCGAGGTCCCTTCCAGCCCTAATGTCTATGAAATCTATGAAAAAATAAATAAGTTGTCTGATTGTGCTGAGCATAGCAGCTTCTCGTGACTGAAACTGAACCAATGCACTTGAGGAAGAAATACAGAATCCAGCTGCTAGTGTGAAGCCTGTCTTAAAAAGGAAGACAGGCTTGGTCTCATTATGTTGTGGAAGTAGAGGAGCTTTAGGAAAGGCAGCTTTACATCACAGACTGGTTTTAATGTCCTGTTTGAATAATTTGAACAACTGAAATCAAATGGTTCATGAAACAGCAGTAATAATTACTGTAAATTTAAGAAGATGAAGGTGTTAGAATCTATGAGTATTTGGCTATAGTGTTTCCAGAAATATGCAACAGGTGGTGCTAAAAGATTAAATTACTAATCTGCTTTTCCAGTAAATTCAAGAACTGAGAAGTAGTTCAAATCTGTTGAGGAGATAATCTATATTTTCAAAAGGAATAAGGTGTTACTATTAACCCATCCCCTCACCTTCTAATTATAGGGAATAATGATAACGTGACAGAATATTAGCCCAAGTTAGAGAAAAGAGATCAAGCCATTTGGTGATGATAAAAGCATTTTACATAAATAGCATAATCTTATTTGTGCACTGAAGGAACACTTGAAAATTCAAGCCATCAGAAGTGTGTGACTTCTGCTACGTTTACTTCTATCTCATGTAATACTTGATCCAAGGCCATTTTTAATCAAGGGAAGGATTCCCACTAGTTACCTGATTTTAGATGAGGACCATGAACTGCTACTTGGTTGCATTGCGAACATTGAGAAACAGCCTATTTATTTAGGTAATATGGTTTGTTGATTGTGTATCTCTGCCCTCATTTTTTATTACTAAAAGATTTGCAGGAAGTAGGATCTAAAGGCCTATTCTAGATAAATAATACCTGAAGACTTCTAAATTGTGCAAGCTTTTGAAGGGTGTGGATCCTGGCTCCAGTTGGGCTGAATGATTCAGAAAAAATGTCAACCTGCCACAAGAACACTTTTTTTTAATCTCAGCCTTGTTTCTGGAAGTGAGGGATCTAACATGTCAGTCATGGCATATGGGGAAGTCTTTCACTGCACTGATTCTCAGGTTCTTTAAGCTAGTCTACTCTATATATCAAGCAGGAGTAAATACAGCTCTGCTGAATGTAACTGTTGAGTTAGTTATAAATGGGACCATAATATTTTGTCCTGGGTACTTAAGTTGCAGGGAAGACTTTTCCTTTTTCAGTAGTTTTTAGTACTATTTGGCTAATGTTTTTGTTCCCAGGCTTGTTGCTGGAGTTAGTTATTCAGAGCCCTCTATACAGACAAATAGAACATACCTATTTTATATATATATTTTTTAGTGTTTTCCTACTGCATGATGATTAGTTTTCTGTATTTGCCTTCTGGAATGTGAGGCATGGTACTTGTGACAAGTCAGCAGCCCAAGTTCTCCTGTTTATAGAAAGTATGTCATTGCAGGTGTGTACACTTGATTTCCTGCCAATATTTAGTTTGTGATCTTTCTACAAGTCAGATATAATGGAAGGTTGAGCAGAAAGAAAGACCTGTAACTAGACCAGACATAGCATTAGAATTAAAAAGCGGTATCCCTCTTTATGCATATTGTCCTCAGGACTCCTAAATATAATACTATATAAATATATACAGTAAAAGTTTTGTTATCTGGCAGGAGTGGAGTAAGGGAGGTGTCGGTTATCTGAGAGTTATACGGAAGACAGTGCCATACTTGTAGTGCAAATATTTGATGTGCATGCATATGCCAGACAGACTCAGCAAAGATTCCGGTTGCTAAAGTGAGGATTTTTATTGGGGGATATTGGAAATTCCAGTTAATAGAGTAGTCCAGTTAGTAAAATACCAGTTAACACAGTGTTGGGGGGCATATGCGCCAGTTCCACAGTCCTTTGCCACTCCTGAAACTCTTCCTCAATCGCCTGTATCAACTACTTACCTCAGTCTTTTTTGCTGGAGACCTTTCCTGCTTGTCCGAGCAACGGTACCCCAGGCAGATCTCTTTGGGAGCTGTCTATCTCTCTCACACTCTAATTTAGACAAGCCAAAGGATACTCCCCTTTGATAATCTGGTGCTCAACCTGCTCTGGCCTTCTAGCTTCAGCTCTCTAACTTCAGAGAATCAGCAGGCAAATTCTGTCCCTAGCTTTCTCCAACCTTCTGGCTCAATTTCCACATGATGGGGAAATCAGCAAACCGGCCTTTCTACTGCTCTTTCCCACTCTCTGATCCTAGTTCAGAAAAGTCCAGTGATAAACCTCTCAGTTTTCCACAGAACTGCTGAGCCTGTTTCCTTTCTCTCTCTAGTTACAAGATACAGGTACTGTTTCACTTTCCTAATCTAGTCCAGATGGGGCATCTGCTTGGTCACAGGGACATTGGGTTGATTTTAGCTAAAGGAGACAGTGACCTGTAGCAGAATATATGTTGTCTGGGTGTAAGCAGTGGTAAATTGTGACCCCAATCCTGATTTACATGTACCCCCTCTCCTTTTTTTGTTACTATTTTTGCTGGGTCACTGTGGCCTGCTTATTTGCCTTATTTGAATTTTTTTCTGTTCTAGACTGGATGGATTTTTGGACCAGAGCTGTCATTTTCTATAGTTTTTTAATGCATCTAATTCACTGGAGACTTGGCATGGTTACCTATAGATGACAGCAAAACATACCTTATTATTAATAAGATGGCAGATTAGCTGAACTGAAAAGTCTTTTCTATCTCTAATTCCTAGGACATACTGTATCAATAGCTGTATGCATGGGTCCTCCACCATCTCCTTAGTGCTGTACCTCTTTTGGTAGTTAATGCACAATGAATATCATTTATTTTTCAGACACAGTAGGAGTTGGGGTGTAGCTTTACAGAAAAGGGTATATTGATTTGATCAAAACAAGGGCCTTTGTTCTCTTGATATAGAAGCAGAGCTATTACTATTTCAGGTCATACCATTGGCCCATTTACTGTGGCAGCCTCTCCCCCATTGTAGATAGTACACAATACTACAGAGAAAGATGTAAAATCAAAATAATAGACAACTTTGCAACAGGTGATCTAAGCGAGAAATTGCTAACTTTGAGCAGTTAGTGATTGCCTTGAGTCTCAAAACAAGGGGATTGCTAATGTGAGTACATTATTAGTGTACATGCATTTTTAATATTCTTGGCTTTATGTAAACACCCACTTAAATTTTGAATCCCACTGAGCCTGATGTATTGTGTCAGTGATTCCACAGTTTTTAATTATGTATTGTATAGCAAAATCATTTCCTTTTGTTACAATAATTTGCAAAAGTGTAAAAACAAGTGCCTGATTTAACTTACCTTTTCTATACATTTCACAATGGTATTCACACATCTCCTTTTTTAACTTCTTGAATATTAAGCATTTGTAACCTTGTCCTGTTTCTGGGGTTAGGGTGTTTTTCTACCACCTGCTGATTTTTGTTATCCTTCTCTGCCTTTTCCTGTATTTTTGTATTTTGGCTGTGTTGTTTCTGGGAAACTGTAACAAAAATTGAATGCAGTATACAAGTAAAGCCATCCCAATTATTTATAGTGGCATTATGTATTTTCATTATTACAGTCTCTTGTACATAATGCAGGCTACCACCTTGTTTGTTTTTGTGAACTTTGCTGTCCACTGAGCAGATGTTTCATTGTGTCGTCCACAATGAAACCCACAGTAGGTCTTTTTTTCCCCTGAATGGTTCTAGTTAATTTAGAACACATCAGGGTGTATTAGTTCAAATTGTTCTCTTAGTCCTGGCACAGAGAGGTGTAAATTAAACCTTCTTGTGCCAGCAAGGTGGAATTTATCTCAAACAGGTGTTTTTATTACTGCTGTCCTGCTTGAAGGTTTCTGCAAGGGCTTAGTTTCCATTGGAGCCTCATCAGCAGAGACTGTGCAAAAGATGCTCTGAATCAGTGCATTCCCTAGTTGTGCCACTTACTTTTTGGTTGATGGTAGGATCATTCTAAAGCTACTTGCATTCCTGTGTCTGTCTCTTCTACTATCAGATATTCCACTATCTGGTCATTGTATTGTGACCTGGGGTCTGGACAGACCTTCATTTGTAGTGCTAAGAATTTCTGGAAAGTTTCCAGTGAGAAATGTGTGTGTGTTACAGGTGCAACCAGGGGGCTGGCACTCAGAGATCTCAGCATGCTTTATGGAGGGCCCTGTTTGCTTCCCAAGGACAGCAGAGCCCAGAGGAAAGCACCAATTGGCTGCTGCTCAGGAATCCACACCCATTGGGGAACCCCTCCCCCCACCCTTCCTCCTTCCCTCTGGGTGTGCAGAGCCACAATGCATCTTTTAACAGTTTCCATTGATAAAAGGCCTTATCCATTGCAGACTGAAAGTAATATTGACCCCTTTTGGTCATGGTCCAGTTGATTCTAATTTGATTTGGTTTTGGAAAGTTATGTGGATACCATAGCAAATGACCTTATTTGAAAATTAATCAATTCACATGCAAATAAATTGAGGGACAAACAAAGTAGGTCTATAGTTGGTGGGGGGTGGGAGGAGGATAATTGTTTTTATTTTCCAAAGGACAAATTTTGACAAACTAAGGGAACAAGTTAGTGAAATCATGTGAAAAGAGGAGTTCAGAGAAATGAATGCAGAGAAGACCTGGTATTTTTTTAGGTTTTTTAGGTTTAGTGCAGCAGGTCCAGTGGATATTATACTCCGCCAGCACCGAATCAAAGTGTGCCAGCACTTCGGAGAGCTGGTTCAGCTCCTGCTTGGGGTGGGGTGCAGCACCATGTACATCCACATGGACATTACCAGGGCCCTGACCACGTAGTCTCTGGGTTACCAAACAGTTTGGCACAGGCAAGATTCTCATGAGGTTCAACAAGAACAAATGCAAAGTCCTGCACTTAGATCAGTCCCATGCACCAGCTACAAGCTGAGAGCTGACTGGTTGGGCAGCAGCTATTCAAAAAAAAATTTCACTAGAAGGTAATAAAGCACTGAAACAGGTTACCCAGAGAGGTTGTGGAATCTCCATCTTTGGAGGTTTTTAAGACTGAGCTATAAAGCCTTGGCTGGGATGATCTAGTTGGGAATGGTTCTACTTTGAACAGAGGGTTGGACTAGATGACTCCCTGAGGTCCCTTCCAACCCTAATTTTCTATGATTCTAAGTGCAGTTGTCCCTGGCTAGCAGTGGGTATGGCACCGTGATTCAACTGTCTCATCAACCCAGGAAAAGTTGGCAGGAGGAGTAAGTTCCCAGTTCAGGAAGGGGAGCTGCAGAGATCCCTCCCTTCATTCCAATTATGACTTCCATGAAATACAGCAGGAAGTCCTCCTACCCATACTCCTGCCCTGTAGAGCTGAGATGTCTTCACTTCAGGAACAGCATGGAGTCTATTCACCCTGGCTATGGCATTTTCTTCTTCTAGAAGCTGAGAGCCAGCTTTTGAAGGATACGGATATGAACAGTGACCTTAATTTCTGTAGTATCTTCAGTTCCTGTAGTGTAGCAGTTATTACATTTGCCTCTTAAATGTTTCTGGTTCAAAACTGGTCAGAAACAGTCCCCTGTTCACTGCACTTCCTACAGCCTGGTTTGTAGATAACACCAGAGATGCTGGATAACACCAGAGATGATAACATGTTTATTCTTTGTAGCCATTTATTTAAACTTAGAAACATGAGGTATAAGATTTTGTCTTAAAATGAAAATGCCTCCATCTACAATCTTTTTCTGAAGTCTGATTCTGATAAACTCTGAGAACACTGAAATTATTTCCCCCACTGTACTCATCCTGTTGTATTTATCACATGCCAATTCCCACTTACCCACAGATTTTGAATAGCAGAGGTATTCACTGTGGTTTTGCTTTAATTTAAATATATTTGCAAGATTTTTTTCCTTGTGAAAACACCTTTATCAGCAAGCAAGGCTCATTAAGGGTGCAAACCTTGGTGGAAATCCTTCTTTGTTACTGGCCACAAGGTATTTTTGTGGGCACCACAAAGTGGTTATTTGTTTTGCTCACAGTGATGACAATGGTAGGATATTTAGCATCTAGAGAACTGAGATGTTTACACAATAACAACTTTCAAGTAGTTGCAGCTTTTGGTTTTAAAAATCTTAACTGTGTCTATAAAACAGAACTGCACCTGTTTGGCTTAGTATAGGGTTCCACAAGCCCACATGGTAAGAGCTACTTCTCACATCACATAAATTTTCCATTGTGTCTTATGTAAAAACGTTTTCATTAAATTCAGCAAGTCATAACATTGTGCTGGCAGCTGCCTTGATATTAAAAAGCAATGTCACATCTCAAACTGGCTGTCAGGAAATCCACTGGGAAAGTGTGAAAGTCAGCCTATTTTCTGAACTACTTCAGCATTCAACAGAATACAATTTCATATTCAAAAAATTATATTGAAATATAATATTTCTGAGCTGTGGTTAACAGCGAGTACCAAATTTACTCCAATGAGCCTCTTCTCTGTTCTCTGAAAATATATTGAGTATTAGCTGAAGATGTTAGTAGAGCTGCATGCAGAATTGAACTTGTACAAAATTATTTAAACATGGTCTCTCAATTGTACTAAAAGTTATTTGAAAAAGGAAGTAGATTATGGATTCACTGCAACATGTGAATTCAACCAGTGCCATTAATACTATACTAGTATTTACAGTAATATTTCAATTTAAAAAATGCCAATCTCACAATTTACAAGATTGTCAAAAATCCAAGCTGTAAGTCTTGTAAATAGTTTGTAAATAATGAACCAATTGTTTTATGCAGGAGGTGGCTTGATATTTTTTGTTGCTCAGCTGTTTGAGACAGCATACATATGCCTTTTGTTGAGTCACAGTAGATAATACTCTTGGATTTTTGCCCTCTTGGCCTCAATAATATCATTGTTCCAGAATTATTACATGACAATATGAGAAGGAAGAAGTAGAATAAAACTGTGTTTTGAAACAAAACTTATAAACTAATCTGAATAGGATTCTCAGGCTTTCAACTCCTCTTACCTTTATATTTCAGTCTTTAAAACCCTCTCCAACACCTTTTCTGTAAGACCTATCAGAAAAACAGTTTGATTTACTAAGGCTGCAGACTCCTTATGTGAGTATGTTCCCATTTGATAGCTTGCTGTCCAATTTATTGCTCCACCTCTATTTAGAATTTTTAATCTTTCTCTCTGCTACCTGCTAGCCCAATATTTGTTTCATTTCTTGGTCTTCTCTCTGAAGTTTCTGATAGCATATATATGTCAATAAATACCATATACATCCCAATACACATCTTGATGTGATGACTGCTGTTTTCTGTTTTAAATATTGATTTTTCTTATGCATGTGTTCTATCATCAACACTGAGTTTGTGCATACTACATAAACTACATATTTTATATTTATTATCTAGATCTGATTGTAACTTGAAGGCCTTTCTATACTGCTTCATTGGTAAAAAAAAATAGATCTGGGAGCCCAACAATTTGGCCACTGAGGAGTACTCAAAGGTGGAACCTAGGCCATAAGTAGCTGGGTGCTTGCCCCTCTTACTATCTCCAGTGTGTGTCCATACAGATGTTTGGATAAACTAGCTTAACTAAACCAGTATATGTTTGTGTAGTCCTAGTTTTAAGAGCAGGGGGAGGTGCAAAGGCTGTGTAGAGATCACTTAGCTCATCAGTTTTGAATTTTTGGGGCTTTGGGTAGAATGGTGCTCTTTTTATTGGCTGTCCAGTTAACAAACAATAAACTCAGAACCTGTCTACACAAGAACGTTGCAGCAACCTAACTTACTGGTTTTTAAACCAGTTCAGTTAGAGTAGTGCTGACGCTTGTGTGAGTACTCATTTCAGCATAAGAATGGCTTATGTCAGTTTAAATTAAACTAATTCCTAATCTTCTTGAGGCTACACCAATAGTCCTGGTTTACATGAACAATCTATTTTTGTACAGGAATTTACACCAGTTTTAACAGCTTAAGTTCCTGGTGAAACTTTCTCATGTGAACAAACTCTCAACCTACATTTTCCCTTTTCAAACTCTCATCTCTGCTAGCTGCTTCCTTATAGCCAGAGTGAGGTTAGAATAGAAACACTCCTGCCACCGTAAGTCAATGGGGAATCAGTCAACATTTTTATGTGGTTCCAGGCAGGTGAATTTGTAGGGAACTGCCATCCTGTAGGAGGGTCTATGGTCCTATCAGTACATTTGCAGTTTAGTAAGTGATATAAATGGGCATGATCTGTCTTAGCAGCCTGCATCTGGTCAGTGAATACTATCCAAAAGAGTGTTATAGTAATTGTGCAGCAACTTAAAGGACCAGCTTTTTAAGATGTCATTGGTGAGTTTTTTAAGTACAAAATTGCAGATATAATTTACTTGAGAGACAAATGGCAACATCTGAACTTCTGATTTTTGCCTGCAGGCTCATTCAAGTAGTTAAAAATCTAAGTAATGTATATTATAATTTATGTTGGCAATTAATTGTGGGTGCAAAGCTGCAAATGGAAAATTTAGGCCCAAAAAGTTTGAGTCAGCTTTCAAATTCATTATGCCTGCCCTTAAACTTTGGTCAGATTGCCAAATCAGTTTATGAGGATGTGACTGCAGTAGATATATCACCCACAAAAGGTTAATTTGTAATCTTTTCCCAGAAGGCGGTCAGTAACAATGTTTTCCCCAAATATAGAATCACCCAGTGAGAATTTGTTCTGGTGTTATGTTTGTAACTATATCCTGATAAAAAGTCTTTGTGGGTGCAGTTTCCTTGAAAATGGACAAGAATGGTTTTAACAGTTTTCTCATGCAAATTTGATGGCTCGAAGCTTAGGCTCAACTCAGATGTTTCTTACAAGTGCATTCACTGGCATTGTACTATTTTAATTGAAATAAGAACCTTTTTTGTAGTTATTTCTACTTGCCCTTGCTCAGGTGTTTTAGGGCTGTACTTCATGCCCCACTTTGAAAACCCTAGCAGGCCCTTATGTTGCTCTGTGCATAGAGACTGGAAGGTAACAGACCTTTGCCACCCTTTCAGTTAGAGGCTTATTTTGTGCTTGGCTTTCATGCATCCTTATGCATGAGGGTGGGCAATTATTTTGGACGGGGAGCTGCTTACCCAATTTTGGCAGGCAGTCAAGGTCCGCATGGGTAGTCCCGCCCCTTGACAGGTACCCTGCCCCCTGGTCACCATCCTGGGACCAATGTCTCAGGGCCAGCACCGGTGGGGCACAAAGTGGGGCACAGGTTGGCAGGGGTCTATGGATCTGGGCTAGGCTGCACCAGCAGGGAGACAGGGGGAGCTGGCC
>NW_017728931.1:100002964-100008505 GCF_001723895.1 Crocodylus porosus
GGCGGGGGAGGGGCCGCTTTTCTCCATGCCAGGATGGCAGCGGGGCCAGGTTACAAGGTGGTGCTGAGCACGGGGGGGGGAAAAGTGGCTTCTCTCCACCCTATGCCTGGTGCCCTGTGTTGCAGCCGCTCGCAGCCCATCTGGGGCTGCCTGTACCTACTCCAGACAGCCCTGTGCAGGTTGTGAGCAGCTGCAGCACGGGGTGCTGGCCACAGGGCGGGGGAGGGGCCGCTTTTCTCCATGCCAGGAAGGAGCCTGGGAAAAGCTGAGCACTGGGAAAAGTGGTCCCTCCCCCACCCCGTGGCCGGTGCTCCCTGCTGCAGCCGCTTGCAGCCCGTAGGGCTGTCCAGAGAAGGCACAGGCAGCCCCAGGTGGGCTGCGAGCAGCTGCAGTGCGGGGCACCAGCCACGGAGTGGGTGAGGGGCTACTTCTTCCCCCCTCCACCTGCTCAGCTTTTCCCCGGACCAGTTTTCCCCGGGGTCCTCCCCTGCCCTCCTCCCACCCTTCGCCTTTACCTGCAGTTCTGACGCAGGGCAGCCACGTGGTCCCAGGCCAGAAGCCCCGGCTTCCCTTGGGTCCTACTGCCCTTGGTTCCTGTCATTTTTACAGGAACCAAGGGCAGATGAATATGAATTTTCTAAACTTTTTAGGGGCCCCACAGGCTGGATACTACGGCCTTGTGGGCCGTATTTTTCCCACCCCTGCCTTATAGGGTCCTATTGAAGTTTGTCTTAGTTTTGCATTCAGAAGTGAGAAATCTGGAATCTCCAGCATGCTTCAGCTATTCCTTTGCTCCAAGTCTTACACATAGTTCTAGGATACATGGCCAGTAAAACAACCTTTACTGCTGCTGAAGTAGTAAATGCTATGGTGGGCAGTGCTCTACATGCTGCTGGGCTGCTGCAGACTCTGATTGTGTGTCTGTGCATTCCCTGCCCCCCGCTGCAGCCGCCCAGAACCCATGCCCAGGCTACCCTGCATTTGTGTGATGGAGCTAAGCCCCATTATCCCTGGCCTTCCACTGCCAGTGCAGCTATGCTGAGATACAACAGTTGTAAAACAATAAAAAGGGGACTCAGGCCTGTCCTGCACCAGGGCTTGAACATGCAATGAAGGAGTGCCAGGCCTATTTGATTGTATTCTGGACATTTAGTCTCAGCTGCATTGCTATGCTGAGACCTAACAGCTAGGAAACAACAATAGGTGGGCCAGGACTATCTTGGCTTGGGCCTGAACTGCAACTAGCACCCAACCATACTGCTTGGTTGTGGCATAAACTGCAAAAGGAACCAAAGAAAACCCAGGCCTATTTCACTGGGCCTGGACTGGGCAGCAGAAAGCTGACCTGGCCTATATACCACTGAGGCCTGGAGAAACAGCAAGAAGTGCCAGGGCTTCACCTTGGCTCAAATCTTCCAGCCAGCTTATGGCTGGGGTTCAGCCCCACACAGTTGGGCTGAAACACAGTAGCTGTGAAACAGCAAAAAGGGCCCAGGCTTATGGCTGCAGACTGGACACGTAGTCTCAGCTATACCACGATACTGAGATGCTACAATCCCCAACTCAGGGGCCAGTGACTGCCAGAACTCTGTTTTCTGATTAGTCTGCACTAGAAAATAATACAGTCATGGCATCATCCCACTCAAGGCCTGCACCACCAATAGCTGCCAGGACCCTGTTTCTTGGTCAGTCTCCACTAGGGAAGTATATACTCATAGCATCATCCTACTCAAGGTCTGTGTGACCAAAACTGCCAGCAAGACATGCAGCTGGGGTTCAGCAACACAGCTATGCTGAACCCAAGAGAAATTGCAACAACTAGGCTCTCAGCTCTGGCCCAGAGTGTGCCAGCAAAACTGCCAGGCTCCAACCTTGGCCAGTTCTCTGCAGGGTTCGATGCCCCCACCACGGCATTATCCCACTCAAAACTCAGAAAAACAAAAAGAGAAAGAAGAGGGAGCTAAGAGAGGTCTCAAGCTGTGAGACAGATTTTCTCTCCCTGTACCTGAGGCTTTCCCTTCATATAGCTTCAGTTTGCTTCTCCAGTGAAGAGGGGTGGGAAGACCCCTCCCCCCATGTGAAGCAGGCTTGCCTGGCTCCCAATTTAGCTTTCAGGCTTCAGCAGCCCCAGGAGGAGAATTATGGGAAAGCATCACTGCTCCCTTGCCAAACATAGTGGGCATGTCTACACATGCACTTTAATGCACAGTAGCCTATTTTACTGCACATTAAAGCAGTGCATAAAAAACCTCTGCTATTATGATAATGCATAGTAAAATAGGCTACTGTGCATTAAGCATCACCTAAAAAGCATGTGCTTGTGGTACTGCGCATTAGGACGTCCTAATGCTCATTAATTTAGTATCTCACATTGGAGGTACTATATTGAACGTGCATTAGGAAAAGTACCTTAATGCACATGTACACTTACCCACTCAGTGTACAAAGATCAAGAGCTTTAGTCTCCAACCTCCAAATTAAGGTAGTCATAGACAATTATCTGGACCTACTTATACCAACAGAATTCATCCCTACTATTATCAATATGGCATTCTCTGCAAGAGAATCAGTTAATAAATACAAATGAAATATTTAATTACTCTGCAATTTTTAAATCTCACAAATATTAACTTATACAAATATATTTGGTGAATGTTTGGGAATCCTTACCTTGCTAAACGAATATTTCCACAGCTTTTCTTTTTAGTAGCAATTCATTTCTACTTAAACTTTCTGGGAAAGAAATAGGTGTTTAGAAATTACTGCATCAAAGAGGATGTTAATCAGCCATGATTAAATGAGCAAAAGTGAATTGCATATTAAGAAATAATTTATCTAGAAATAAAGAACAGTTTAGGTAAACCAAAATGATAATAGTAAATGAACATTTCCAAATCAGTTGGATAGTGTCTCTCTTATGAATAATAAAAATAAAATATAATTTATAGAACTATAACAACAATTTATTGTAATTTCTTAAATATTTTTAGAGTATTTTTGAGCACAATATCAATAATTAAAATACTTTTTTCAAAGAAACAATGCAATTACAGTTTATGTCTACGGTTTGACAACAGACCTATATATGTCAACCACAGAAAAAAACAAGTATACTATTATTTATATATAAATAAAGATACAGATTAAACCCTGCCCTGGGCAAAGCAAGGAACAGGAAGATGTTGTTTAGTCCATCCTTCGAAAAAACAAGGCTGCACTTTAAGAAGCAGAGGCAATTTAGGCCTCTGTCTTGTATTGTCTGCTGATAGCAGCATATATTCAGGACAGGTGGACATGTTCCCTAAAAGAGATTGCATCTCCACTTCCTTGCAAGCCTTGGGTCTACCCCAAAGTCTTAAAATCAATGGAAAGATTTCTGTGGACTTCAGTGAGCTTTGGATCAGACTTACATTGTGTGACAACCTTCCTGGTCAGACTTTTCCCGCTTGGCCTCTCTCTGGACTACTGTGGAGAGGTTCAGTCTTGCTACTCATGTGCAGAGGGGTTAGTCTGAAACAGTTTGTGAACCTGAGTCAAATTTGGTCATTAGAAGATATTGGAACATAGGTGCCATTTAAAAAACTAGGGAAGAAAAGGAGAAGTAGGTGGTGGTCTGCCTCTGTGGCCTAGTGGTTTCAGCATTCACCTGGGAGGATGAAATACTTAGTTTCCTTTTTCTCCTCCAGTGAATATTTAAATATTTCAAACAAAATGGAATAGCTGGATGTACCCCATATTTTTCTCTAGTCTTGTGGTTAGAACACTTTCCTCAGACTTTGGAGACCTTAGATAAAATTTCTCTGAATAAGATAATAGATCTTATTTTGGGTGACCACTTTTATGTCTGGGCCTTTGGATTTGGGGGAGGGTGGTAAGAACACCCCCCACATCCTTAGGTCTTGTAAAACAAGCCATTTGCTTTTATTAAATGGCCCCACAAAAACAGTTTTTTCAGGTTAAATGCAGCATTTCAAACTGAAAGTAGTTTTGTTTAATTAACTGAAAATTCTGTTTAAAAAGGGGTACCCAAAAGAATTTTGCATTGATTTTTTTTATTCAGCCACCAAAACAAACAAAAATCAATTGTTCACACAGACTTAATCAGTGTGACAAGCCATCTTTAGCCTCTTTTTTAAAAAGGAATACTGTCAACTAGGTACAGTGTCTAAATTACAGTTTTTAAGAAACTCTTGTCAGACTCATAAAACAATATAAATAGAAGGCCTGTCTGCATTTTAAACAATGAAAAATCAATGACTACAGGTGTTATTTTTGGCAGCCACACAGCATTGTTAGTTCATGAGAACTTTCATGAGAGATCAAAAGAGGAGCAGAATAGGAAAAAAGTGAAAGATTTGGGAGAAAAAATAAGATGCAGATTATACCTTTTTATTGTATTCATAGAAGCAGAAATAAGTGTACCTGAAATACTGCACAACATACCCACATTTGCTTATTGTTCCCAAACTTAGTGAGACCCTTACAGTATGAATCTGGGTATAAACGTTTGTTTAGAAATCATAGGTAAAATATGAGTCCATCACATAAATCTCTGAATTTATAAGCATACTGTTAACATTTAAACTACTGACTATAAAAGGCAGCACTAAGATATGGTTCCTGTCTTTAAAACTTGAAGCACTTCCTTTCTATTAAAATCCCTCTACTTTTCCTCCCCCTCTCGCCCGCTGATCTTAGCTGGAGAATATCATTACCTTATCCCCTGATATAGCTATTAAACCACCCTCTTAATACCCATCTAGTGGAAGTGACCCCAAATGATTGGCCTGTTTAAAGCAGTGGGATTGTTATAGGTTCAGAAGGGCTAGGATTTCCTCTGAGTTACATCAGGATGACTAAAGGTTCCAAGGACTGATCAGAATTTCTTGTTCTCCACTTCTAGTTCAGTTCAGTTGTGAACAGAAGTTCTTACTATGTGATATCTATGAAATGACTAATGTAAACAAAGCTGATAGCCTTATCTAATTTTAGTGAACTCCTAACAACACATCTGCAACACAAAAACCACCTTAACTGGCCTTAATCAGTATCTTTCCTGGCATCCGTAGGAGGTGTACAAACTGAAATACACTCCCATGTTAAGATAGCCCCAGCTATGTCAGAGATGATAGAATAGAGGAAAACTTGTTTCTTATGTTGTATCTGGTCTTTGGACAGTGCCTGGAATTTCCTAAGGGCTGTGAAGTCCATCACCTTTCATATACTCAGAAAGTGAAATATATTTTGCTTTTTTTCTTTGATAGTTTCCCCACCAGCGTTGCAGAAGGTGGCTTTTAACAACTCCACACAATAAACTTGGCTACCCCTTTTCAGTGGTGATTTAAGGTTTGAATATTAAATGCTTAAATATAGATCTTTCTTACTAGGATTATATGTATATGTGTGTGTATATACACCCCCCCATATGTACATATGCATATTTTATATATATATAATGCATATGTATACATCTATATATAAAATATGCATACATACATATGGTGTATGTATGCACCATATATAATATATATATATGTATGC
>NW_017728931.1:100008605-100014589 GCF_001723895.1 Crocodylus porosus
TGTATACATCTATATATAAAATATGCATACATACATATGGTGTATGTATGCACCATATATAATATATATATATGTATGCTTGTGTGTATAGAATCACAGAATCATCAAAAATTAGGGTTAGAATGGATCTCAGGAGGTCATCTAGCAGGTCAGCCCTCTGCTCGAAGCTGGAACATCCCCAACTATATCATCCCAGCCAAAGCTGTGTCTACCTAGATCATAAAAATGTCTAAGGATGGAGATTCCACAATCTCTGGGTAGCCTCTTCTAGTGCTTCACTATCCTCCCAGTGAGAATTTTTCCTAATATCTAACCTAAACTTTTTTGCTGCAAGTTGAGGCCATTGCTTCTTGTTCTGTAATCTGCCACCACTGAGAACAGTTTAGCTCCATCCCCTTTGTAATTACCTTTCAGGTAGCTGAAGGCTGTTATTAAAATCCCCTCTTAGCCTTCTGTGTATGCATGTGCATATGTGTGTATGTGTGCAAGTCACATGTACCATATATGGATGATTTTTAATTAAATCTAGTCCTTAAGTAGTAAAAATATGGCTGTTAGAGTTTACATGTAAGGTTAAAGAGCATCATTAAATAGAATATAATTATGCAAACCATTTTTCAGCCTGGTCTAAATGGTACAGTCTTATTGACTTCTATAGCCTTACAGTAGGCTCAGAATAAACCATTGCATCTAAAATTTTTGACTGCCTATAGATGTGCTTGTTCATGTTCTAATTAAAATATGAATGAGCAGACTTGATTAATCGAGTCTGCTCTACATTCTAATTAGAACATGAATGAGTCATGTGTATTAAGCCCTCCTGCATTTTAAAATGGCCACAGAGGCACTTTAATGAGCTTCGGTAAAGCACTCCCGTGGCCATTTAAAAATATGGGGACTTAATACATATGACAGTGAGCCATTTTAATTAGACTGACTGTTGGGGCACCACTCTAATTAAAACAGCCCCTCTCCACCCCTGAGCACATATATACGCACCCTTATAGACTAAGCAGTATGGCCTGTACCTAACAGTGGAATAGAGGTGGGTAACAGTGTCTCTCCATCACCTTATCCTGGAAGCAGCTTAAGGTTATGGCTTAATTAAGAGAAGCTTTAGGATTTTACTAAATTTTACTAGGTAATAATGGCCGCACAGGCTGGAAATTGCTAATGTGAAATGCCCCTTCACACAAGCTGAGACACAGAGAAATAGAGCTGGAAATGCCAACCCCACTCTAGTAAAAGATTTCCTCATTCATGGGGAGTGTCAACTCTTAGGGCAGCTCTAAGACACTTTTGTCCTGCTGAAGTGTACTTAGAAAATTTTAACAATAACATGATTTACCTGATGATCTCTATCAGACAGGTGGGCCATATGCCTCCAAGTTGCACTTATTTTATAAATTTTGGTGGTGTACAAATGTCACCAGAAATAGAGACTTATTACTACTGTTAATTGTCAGATGTGTACAGGACACTTTGTATTCATGACTCCAGAACGCTTGTAAATTGCAAGCTTAAGCAAACTCAAAAGTAATAATGATCCTATTTTCATATAAACATATTTTTGAACCCTGGCTTTAAGAACTGCAATGCAGACTTCAACTATTTAAGTTACAAAACTAACCACGTTAGCTAGGAGCAGCACAAAGCTGTTATGCCATATAGCCCAGCTGTTACTTGTAATTAGCACTGTCACCATTGCACCTAGAAGGTTAGTCACAAGACCAGGAGGACCTCCATGCTAGTGCTAAAGGAGGATAGGAAAAAAGTCTCTGCCTGAAAGATCATACAAGAAGACAAGAGATATCAAGAAGATAAGGGAGTGCAAAGAAACATTATTACCTGCATCATGAGAGGGCTTGATATCAGCAGATATCTACAAATATCTACAGCTATATTTCTTGATAAGAGATATCAAGAAGGTAAGGGAGTGCAAAGAAACATTATTACCTGCATCATGAGAGGGCTTGATATCAGCATACCTGCAGCTTAGCCAATGTAAAGATTTTTGTAGGTATGTTGGTACTTTTAATAATGCTGTTTTTGAATAACATCATGAACATCACAGAATGTGCTGGTACAAAGGTCTTAGAATTTAAGGAAGTAAATTTTGAACAATTATGAGCTCTAGGCCCTTCTTCTCCACATTTACCCAAAGAACCTTGCCTGTTTAGTTTTAAGCATTTAAGTAGTCACTTGAAGGCAGTGAGATATACTGTGCATAAAATGATAAGTCTTAGAATGTATGTGACACAAAAGATTTTATATGATCTTTGGGACAGTTTGGGTTTTTATGTATTTCTATATAATTATAAATACATAGTCAGTCTTTTATTATATTTTATATTTTTTTAGAAAAATGTAAAATCCATTTGGAACTTGAAGTTGATAAAATTAGTGGATCGTGTAATTGTTGGTGTTGATCATATCGAGAAGTAGAAGTATGAAATAGAAGTAATTAAAGAGTACATTAATGAATGTCACAATTGATACTAAATTTTGGAGGTGTTCCGGTTACCAGAAAGATTAGGATCTATGGATTACAGGCATGTTTCTAATATATTTCAAGTAGAGCATCATTAATCCCCTTGGAGAAGGTTATGACTATGGGTAGCTTTAAAATAACGAAATACACAGTTTGAAAACAATAATATATAGGATAATATATTTAAGGAAGATATAAGCGCCTTATATGCAGGATAATATCTAATATGCAGGATAATATGTCTAAGGAAGATTATCAGAAATACAGATATCCCATGGAAGGAAGAAATCTGAAAAGCAGAGGTTTGAAAATGACCTTGGGATGATACTGCACATCAAATTTGATCTGAATTTTCAATCTGATAAGAAAGAAGGTTAATGTAATTTTGTACTGCATCTGCAGAGGTATCAAATCATGCAGCCAGGAGATGATAGTCCCTGTGGTTCTGGTAACCCTACACATGAAATATTGCTTTGATTTCTGGATACCTCAGGACCAAAAAGTTAACTGCCAAGATTAGACAAGAATAGTAAAAATAATTAGGGAACTAGAGAGCTTGATGTTATAAGGAAGGATTTATAAAGCTGTGTATGTAATAGAAAAATGGTCTAAATATGAACAAATGGCCATATGGTCTAAATATTTTTACCAGGCTTTTTTAGTTCCAATTTTACCATCATTCCTGCTACCAGCTCGGCTCTGGTGATCATTGCAACAGCAGAATTAGTAGAGTGGAGAAGGCTTCATCAGCCACAGATGTTTTAAACACTGGGGGACTTAGATCCATAAGGGGATCTCGGTGATTAACTACCACTTTTATGCCCCAGAATTCAAAATTTTGGTCCAGATTACTTTTGCTCATATGTTGCCTGATCCTAGAGGGGTCTAAAGTCCTTATGCCAGAGACAGAATGCATATTACTTTATAGTCTCATGGGTAATGCATTTCCCTAACAGACCTGAGTATTGAAGCATTTCGTATGAAGTAGAACAGCTTCACCAGAAGAGGCTAAGAAAGAGCCACCTCAGAACATATGCTGTCTTTTGAAGTAAGAAGTAGGGCATTCTCCAGACAGGCTGGGTTCAGAGGTTCAAATCTCTGTTATAAGTCAAGTAGAAGAGAAATTTGGATTCTATGGATCCTATTCATTCATATCCCACAGGAAAGCTCTAACCCTGCTGAGTTGTTAAGGTAGTTGGGGTGGGGGGCAGGGAGGCACTCCAACCTCTGGAGACTGATTTTTTCTTTTGTAGGATAGGGCTGAAAAGGCTTAGGCCAGTGGTGTTCAGCCTTTCTGCCCAACAGGCCACATGGGAAGTGACTGGTCTGTCTGAGGGCTGTATCTGGCTGGTGGTCCCAATCTGGCATCTGAGGTGGGTGCAGTGGAGCCCCATGCATTGCGTGGAGGAAGGTGGAAGGTAGTCCAGCCCTGACCCAGCCATACAGGGGAAAGGGGCTTGGCTTGACTTCATGGGGGGAAGGGGTGTGGTCAGGACCCAATCCAGCAGTGTGGTGTAAGGGGCCATGGTCCAGCCTGCAGGGAAAAGGAAGCATGCCTTGGCCCCATTTGGCTGGGGGGGCATGGCTTGGCTCTGATCCACCTCATGGGGACTTGGGAATTTGGCAGCAGGAAGGGGTGGCGGTACTAATTACCATTGTTCCCCCCAACCAAATTTCCTGACCTGTAGGAAGCTCTGTGGGCCAGCACCCCTGGCTTAGGCTGCTAACCAAGGAAAGGATTCTCATGGCTGTGAATTAATTCTGAGTGAAAGGGCTTCCTCCGGCTCAGTTGGGCACCTGAGTCTTTTGAGACACCTTGCTTCTCCTCTCCTTGCCATTTCCCTCTCAGGAGATGTCCTTCAGTCAGTGGGTGATTTCTGTGAATCCTGTTTTGAGGAGCTTGACTCCTCGCCAGCATTGTATGCAGTGCTTAGACACCTGACTCCAGGCAGTGGATTCCTCAGAGTTTGGTGGTGTGAATTCACTTGTGAATTTTGCCCCATGTCACCCCACCTTTTCTGAGTTGGATGGGATGATACAGAGCTTAGCTGGAGTCCTTGTCTACTAGTTGTCATAACACTACTGTCACTGGTAGAGCTGGAACGCTGAGAGGAACAGTGTAGAAAATTGCACGCTTCATAAGAGAGATATTGGCTATTTATGTTTACAAGTACTGTGAAGAAATAGTACCAAAAGAGCAAGGAATTATTTATAAAAATACATCTCGATATAATTAGGAATGATGATGTGGCAGAAATAAAAGAGAAATGTCACAAATTCCTGAAGTGACCATTTCAACTAGGAGATATGAATAACCATGATTTTAAACATTTTCTAATAAAGTTTTGAATCTGATCTTTAGAGGACAGGTGGGGATGCTCACAACTCTGAAGGAATCAGGCAGATTCAGTATGCAGAAAAGGTGCTTCAGAGGGGACACGATATTGATGGCAGTCTTCAAATACTTAAAAGGCTGTCATAAAGAAGAGGGAAAGCACCTTTCCCCTTGCTGCAGAGAGGAGGATGAGGACCAATGGCTTGACGTTGCAGCAAAGTAAGTTTAGACGGGATATCTGGAAGAAATGTCTTCATTGCTTGTAGTAAGGCAGTGAGCCTAGGGACTCTCCATCAGTGGAGGTGTTCAGGAAGAGGTTGGACAGCCACTGGTCAAGGATCATCTAGGCATAGCTATGCCTATGGTCTACTATGGGAGTCTCCCATGCTTCTGGGCTTTGCTGGTTTCCCCCTCATCCCTTTCTGTTACATGTCATGGTGTCTGTGAGCCTTCTTCAGAGGTACTGAGTGTTGGCTGCAGCCAGGGCTGGGGACTTTGACCAGTGTATGCCAGTGCTGGTGCTGGGCCCAAAGCCAGAGGTTTTTGGCTAGAGGCTCTCGTCTCTCCACTCCGGGCCAGACTGATCCCCATATTTGGGATCAAGAAGGAATTTTACCCCATGGTCAGACTGATACGGACTGCGTTGGTGTGTGTGTGTGGGGGGGGGGGGGGGGGGGGGGGGGGAGGCGGGGAATGCCTCCTCTGAAGCAGGGGGCATGGCCCTCTCCCCAGGATGTCTTGAGTGCATATTGACAAAGTTTCATTGAAGCAGGATGCTGGGGATGGAGGTTGGGGGATTGGGTCTGCTGGTGTCAGAGTTGACAGTTGTTTTAGGTCGAGTGTGTGGCTAGGGATGCTCCCGCCTCGTGCAAGGGTTTGTCCTGGATGAGGTCCGGCGGTCCCTTGCTCTCTGGGGTGCTGTGAAGTGCCCCGCACAAGGTGTCGGGGGTGTCCTGGGCAGGAGGCCGAGCGCTCCCGGCAGCATGGACATGTCCAGCACTAAAAACGTGACAGAAGTCAGTCGGGACGTGGGCCGAGGGCTGCCGCCCGGCGCAGTACATTTGGAAGCAAGCGGGTCGCGCCAACTCCGCTGCTTCCCGGGACCCCGCGTGGTGCCCGGCGCCCCGAGCCCCCTCGCGCCCCAGCCGCGCAGCCCCC
>NW_017728931.1:100014689-100019942 GCF_001723895.1 Crocodylus porosus
GGCAAGCAGAGGCGGGGAGCGGGGCCGGGGGAGGAGGCAGTCCTGAGCCCGCGCGGATAAGGCGGGGAGCCGGCGGCGCCCGAGACCCGCGCGAGCAGCAGCCGCAGCGCCCCGCGCCCCGGCCGGCGGCACCATGCAGCGCTCGCCCGTGGAGAAGGCGAACCTCTTCTCCAAACTTTTCTTCAGGTAGGAGCCGGGCACGTGCTGCCCGGGCCGGGGCGCGGGGACCCCTCGGGGCTGGGCTGGGGCAGGAGCAGGAGCGCCCGCCCGGGCGGGGCAGCGGGAAGACCCGGCCCGGGCCCGGGGCTTTGTGAGCAGGGGTTGGCGGGGTCCGGGCGTCTGTGTGGGGATGTTTATAAATCGGGGTGTGTGTATCTGGGCGGTTGTGTGTGTGTGTGTGGGGGGGGGAGTGTTCATACATTGTAAGGGGCTGGAAGGGACCTCACAAGATCATCGGGTCCAGTCCCCTGCACTAGGCAGGGAAGACAACTGGGGTCAGGTGACCGCAGCGAAGTGACAGTCCAATCTCCTCTTGAAGATTTCCGGGGTAGGTGACTGCACCACCTCTGGAGGGAGCTTATTCCACAGTCCGGGCACCCTGACTGTGAAGAAGTTTTTCCTAGTGTTAAGCCTGAAATGCTCTGTGGCCATTATTCCTGCTTTTCCCCTTGGGTGCCCTGGTGAACAGTTTGTTAAAGGTGTGTATGGGGGAGGGGGTGTAGGGGGGTGTAAGCAAGGCAGCTCTGTGCTCCCCATAGAAACGTTTCCTTCTCCACCTGGTGCAGGGGAGCAGGGCTTCCTGACCTTTTTGTACAGGATAACATTTGAGCCTAATGAAAGCACAAGGTTCACGCTGGGAAATTGCACATGCTTCTGAGCACCTGTGTCCCTGGGAGTGTTACAGATAACACCCAGCAGTATCATGAGATTGGCAACAGGGGGAGGTAAATCTCTTCTATTCTTATCCCACTTGGTAGAGGTGGAAGAGCGGTTGCAGCTGCAGTGGTCCAGAAATTCTGCAAGAGGCAAAGATTTCTTAGGGCAGTCGCTTTCATTGGACCAGCTGTGTAGTTGGGATAAAGTACGAGAAGCTTTTGAATGTTTGTCTAACTTTATCTCAGCTACGGAGTTGGTCCAATAAAAGAAATCCATCCCCTTGAGAAATCTATCCTACTTTTACAATCTTTGATTTCTCCTCAGCCTGAAGAAGAGCATGTGCATTCAAAAGCTTGCAAAGACAGACAATTTTTGGCTGATTTTTAGTAAAAGGTATCACCTCTGAACCAAGAGTTTTAGAGTTTTGCATTTCTCTCTATCACACTTTGTGCATTTGAGCTCACACTGTGTCTAGCCAGTTCCACTATTTCTCTGTAGAGCTAGCTAGAGCTTCCCTTGTTGGTTGGATGGGTATCTCACACAGCAACAGGGGAAATAAGTTGTGAGAAAAGTGTGATTTAAAACCACACAAAAAAAAATGGCAAGAGGTTTCTAGCAGGAGGGGTACCTGGCGGTTGATTAGCTCTCTTATTTAAAACTTGACTGGATTTCTGAGTGATGTCCCTTGCAAAGTACTTTCTGAGAAACAGGTCCAGGCACTCTTTCATTTCATCCTACTCATTTCATCCTTGTTTCTTGGAATCTCTGATACTTGTACTTCAATGCATAATTAAAATAAAACACCAAGAAAATGTATTTCTGTTTCTTGCTTTAGGCAAAAATTTTATGCACATGCTTACTTGCCCTTGGGTCTATTCTAGAGCTCTTTAAGACCCATAGGAGCCTTTCCATTGACTTCAGTGAGCTTTGAATCAGGCCTGCAGTGAAACAAAATCATCAATAATGTGTCTGGATGCAACTAAAATTAAACAAATGCTCCACACTAAAAAGATGCATTAGTTATATAATATAAAAGTTTCTTTTGTCATCAGTACTTTTAAGACGCTCACACTTGTTTTTGAGAGAGAAATCTACCTACTGAATTATTTTTTTCTATTTACAAAGCAGCAGAAGACATGGACAATATGGATATTACTTGAAAAATGAATTTGTCAAAATAACTGTCTATGAGCTCTAAGGTCTTCTGTTTACTTGCCATTTTTACCAGATACAGAAAACCCTTGTTATTCGTGGATTAGTGACTTGCGGTTTCAAATATTCGTGGTGCAAATATTCGAACCCACGCTCTCTTCCCCCGCATGCTCTCTCCCTGTACGCTCTCTCCATAGCGTATAGTGTTACAGTGGCAGCAACATCTGCAGGAGCTCCGCGCTTAATGCCACACTCCTGCTGCCACCAGTGTGCACCGTTCATGAATGCAGACTCAGAAAGCAGACATTCATGAACGTATTCATGGATTTCCCCATTTGTGGGGATCTTAGAATGTATCCCCCGCGAATGGTGAGGGTCTCTAGTACACATTACTTGCAATATCCCTGCTTCTCAAATTATGTTTTGTATTGTTGGACTGAATACTGTTGAAATGTTTCATGTGATGGATCAAAAGAGCAAAAGCAATGAGATGCAAGAAATTGTGTTTTGGAAATTGCATCTAAACTTTTCTTTTGAAGAGATGTCAGTCTGCATGAATCTTCTTTATTAGACACTTGTCTGCTTTCAAATTGAAGTTAATTGATCCTTACACTCTGAAAGCACACTGGTTTATTTGAAGATACAGCCCTTAACTGTTTATTTATTCAAATAAAATCTTTCTTTCATCAAGGTAAGGATCAATTTCAGAAAACATAGTATGTTACTGTCCATTGCTAAAGAGTAAATTAACATGCAGAAGTAAATGCGGTGATCAAGTTTATATGCATTTAACAAAACCTAAGAAATGCTCTTCATGATAATGTCAAGAAAGTGGAATTATCCCATACATTTGTGGTGAGTCAGATTTGTCTGAGTTTTGCTGAAATGATAGAACTTCATATAAGTGTTTTCATTGTATCTGCTTAGCAACAGCAGCTGTGATTCAGGAAAACACCCTAATAAAGCAAAACTCAGGACATGCTTAACTTTAAACTTGTGTTTAAGTCTCAGTGATGCCTGAATGTGCCGTAAGTGCTACCCTGTGTACCAGGGACAGCACTCTGAAGTATAAGTGTTCTAGACCAATAAGAGCTGAAGTAGAACCCAAGTGTCATTTTTTCCCCTTATAAAACACCAAGAAAAAGCTACTTTTCTTAATAATAGCTTAATGTTTTCCTGGAATCTGTCTTCATGTAAAAAAACTTAAGAAAACTATCTGAAGTAGACTTTCTTCTAGGTTCATACTTAGCTTTATGTTTATAAAAAGCTAATCCGGATGTAATATAATAGACTAAAGGTCACTCTGGAACCATTTAGAATAACTGAAGTATAGTTTGTAGATAAAGTTCTATTCAACAGAAGATTGTTAGTGATAAGCAAAATATACATCTTAGCTATCTGGTAATGCCTTATTTAATGTTTCGTAATATATTACTACTTAATTCTGGACAGATCATGTATTTACTTTAAACTCATATGCTCTGCTGAAGTCAATAGGTGTTTTGTAAATATAGTAGATGCATAATAAACAAAGATACATTTTAATTCTGTATTTGTACATTTTCTTTTAAACTGTTTCCAGTTTGTCCCCATAAAATGTTGAACAATAGCAAGGTTTTCTAAAACAGCACTGTTGCATACTGAATTTTAACAGAAGGAATACCACCATCTGTGTGGGAATCAGCAAGGAGATGACCCAGGCTGACAGCAAGGGGGAGAGAGAGTAGTTTCGTCACTATAAAAGTATTAACTCATAGTTTTAACTTTTCCTCCTGAAACCATCAGAGCAGTTAATATGTAGATTTTGGCTTATTTTATATTGGAGATAAGTGAACGAAGTGAGTGCACTAAGAACTTTTATTTGGTCATTATTTAATAAACAAGTCATAGTTGTACTTCATCTTTGTTTACTAAGTTCCAGAATTCATCTTTTCATTTCCAAGCCTTAAATGCTGACACAGCTGTGTTATGATAACTTTTTATCTTGATTCAAAACCTTAGGTTTAAGTACAAGGAGTAACCACACTGCCTTCACTCTTTTATATATAAAGGTAAGGATGTGCCTAAATCTTTGCAGGATAAAGGTCATACTTTGCATTTTAAGAGTTGCTAAAGCATGTCAAAGTATTTTATTATAATTCATTAATTCTCACTATAAACTTGTAGGATTGAAAAGTATTGATATGTTCTGTTCTGTTAATATAAGTCACATTTTGTAGTTGGGGCGAGTGAGACACAGAGAGGTTAGTGCACCTGTTTTCAAAAGTGGCACCAAATTTGGACACTTCAGGCTTTGGCACTGAAGTTTCACAGGCCTCTCAAATTTATGGATCTGCATGCTCCCAGAACTGCCACTATCTTGGCAAGTCTGAACAGCTCGGCACCTCTCTCATGCCTAAGACTAACTAGGATCCTCAATCCTGTATTCCTATGCCTATCTCGCTTGAGATACCCAATCCAGTAATTGCTCTTTGAGTATGGTTGATAAACCTATACTGTTAACATCAAAACAAAATAAAATGGCAGCTGCCACTTCTGGTTAAAATCTTAGGAGTCAGTAACTTTTTTGTCATAGCCTAGTGTTTAGACCCTCATTCCAAATGCGAGAGATAAATTAAATTTCTTCCTCTCTCATCTCTCAGGAGAAAGTCCCTCCTGTTACAATTATAGAATCATAGAAAATTAGAGTCGGAGGGGAACTTAGGAGGTCATATAGTCTAATCCCCTGCTCAAAGGAGAACCGTTCCTAACTATACCATCCCAGCCAAGGCTTTGTCTACCTAGGACTTGAAAATCTCTAAGGATGGAGATTCCACAACCTCTCTAGGTAGCCTGCCTGAATGCTTCACTCCCCTCAAGTGAATGTTTTCCCCTAATATCTAACCTAAACTCCCCTTGCTGCAACTTGAGACCATTACTTCTTGTTCTGTCATCTGTCACCACTGAGCACAGTCTAGCTCTATCATCTTTGCAACCATCTTTCAGGTAGTTGAAGGCTGTTATTAAATCTCCCCTTGGACTTCTCTTCTCCAGACTTAATATAAGCCCAGTTCCCTCAGCCTCTCATAGAATCATAGAATCAATGAGTCAGAAGGGACCTAGACAGATCACTGAGTCTGACCCCCTGCCATGGGCAGGAAGAGCACTGGGGGTGACAGGCGTCATAAGACCCCAGCCAGGTGCCTATCCAGTCTCCTCTTGAAGATTTCCAGGGAAGGTGAGAGC
>NW_017728931.1:100020421-100043836 GCF_001723895.1 Crocodylus porosus
CCACAGCTTGGTGTCATCAGCAAACTTGAACAGGGTGCTCGCCACACCCTTGTCCAGGTCGCTAATGAAGATGTTGAACAGCACCGGCCCAAGGACTGAGCCCTGGGGGACTCCGCTGCCCACACCCTCCCAGGTCAACATCAACCCGTCCACCACCACCCTCTGGGTGCACCCCTGAAGCCAGTTTGCCAGCCATGTGACTGTGCATTCGTCAGTGCCACAGTCCCTCCCTCAGCTTGCCCACCAGAATTGGGTGGGACACTGTGTTGAAGGCCTTCTGGAAGTCCAAGAAGATGACATTGACTTCCTCCTTCCCATCTAAGCTCTTTATTACCTGTTCATAGAAAGAGACCAGGTTAGTCAGGCAGGATCGGCCTTGCACGAACCCATGCTGGTTACCTCTCAACATCACTTTCCCTGCAGGGCTCTCACAAATGCGGCCTCTCCTTCTTGAAAATAGGGACCACATTGGTCCTTTTCTCCTCAGAAGTCATGCTCTCCAGCTCTCTAGCCATTTTCTTTGCCCACTGCTGAGCTCTCTCTACAATTTGTCCACATCCTTTTTGTAGAGGGGGGGGCCAAAACTGGATGCAGTACTCCAGGTGTGGCTTCACAAGAGCCAAATAGAAGGGGAAATTACTTCCTTGGCCAATGCTCCTACTAATGCAGCCCAGTATGCTGTTACACTTCTTTGCAACAAGGTCACACTATTGGCTCATATTCAGATTATTGTCCACTGTAGCCCTCAAGCCCTTTTGTGCAGAGCTTCTGCTTAGCCAGTCAGTCCCAAGTGTGTACTGGTATATGGGATTGTTCTGAACTAAGTGCAGGACTTTGTATTTGTCCTTATTACACTTCATGAGATTTCTTTTGGTCCAGTCCTCCAATTTGTCTAGTTGTCTCTGAATCCTAGCCCTACCATCCACTGTATCTACTACTCAACTCAGGTTGGTGTCATCCACAAGCTAGCTGGGGGTGCACTCCATCCCATCTCCCAGACTGTTGATGACGATGAACAAAACCGGCTCAAGGATTGACCCCTGGGACACTCCACTTGATACTGGTTGCCAACTAGCTATTGAGCCATTGATTACTACCCTTTGAACTCTTCCATTTTGTAGGAAAAGAATTAAGGTTTATTGGGCAAACGAGAGAAACAGCTAGGGTGAGGATGGCTGTAGTAGTTGGTGCACTTTGAAAGGAGGGTCTTAGGTTCTGGTGCCAGCTGTCATGACTCTTTTTGTGTTTTATCCAATAATTTGTTTTTCCATTAAGTAACTGATGGTCTTTTGGGCAGGTACCAGAATCCAGGAGTTTCCTTTCCAAGCTGAGTGCCATAACTACTAAGCTGCAGAGTCATTTTTGGACTAGCTGTCTCTTCCTCTTGCCCTGTGAATCTGTCATTCTTTTCTTCATGGTGGAATAGCATCAACCAAAATGTTGGAGATTGCTTTCATCCCAGAATAGGTGATAGGCAGATGGCTGTGGTACTGTTGTAGGAGTTGAGAGTTTAAAATCCCGCAAGAAGAGGAGGGACTTGAACTCTCTAAGATATAAGTTGTATAGTAGGAGGCATCATCACATCTGACAGCTGTGTTTTAAAAGAAGGTTGCTGCTCTTTTTGAAATGACTTGGGTGACTCAATCCAGGAGAGAGTTTAAGGCTGTGAATCCTAAGTAGAGGAAAGCACTTCCCTGCAGCCCAGAGTTACTGTATGTCCCAAAGAGGAGTTGGTTTTCATCTTCACTCTGCTTTCAGCATTTCCTATTGGCTACCTTAAGCAGCCCCCCACTCTTCAATAATTTGCTTTAACTAAACCTAGGTCAGGACTGTGGATTCCCCTATGGAGCCAAGCATTGCAGAACTCAGTATTACAATGTCTGAGTTCCTTTGTTGATCTAGTCTGTAGGTTAACATTCAGAAATCCTCTTGAAGTTAATGGATGGTGAAGATGCTCAGTACCTCTGATAATCAGACCCTGGAGAGAATCTGATGCAGAGCAAAGCCAATGAATGCATAGGTTTCCCCAAACCCATATTCCAAGTCCTGTCATTTCAACTACAAGATAGAGCTTCCCCCTGCTAACATGTTTGAATTCTGTGTTTATAGAGGTCTAAACTGTAGCCTTTCAGTTAACAACAGAAAGTGCTAAACAACTGCATGATAGCAACTAATGAAATCTCCTCCTATCTGGGCATTTCATCCATGTGAAATACAGCTATCTTAATCAACTTGTGCTTGAGATTTTTGAAAGCTACCTTAAGACTTATGGTTCTGCCACAGAAGAATAACTTTTAATGTGTGTATACATTTAAAATGGGTATTCGAAATTATTATGAGCTTGTCTCTACATTTTTATCATTCTTTTCTGTTTTACTAAGGATGTATCTGAATCCTTTAAGCAGGTTTCACTGTAGCTACTGACAGCAAAAGTCATCTTAGTATTTACCTTGCAGAAGTTTCTAGATGCCCTAAAACAAATCAGGGCCCTACTGTGCTGAGCAGAGTACAACCAAATGGTAAGGGACAATCTCTGTCTTACTAAATTTACGATCTATCAGACAAGACGTGCAAAGATTATGCCTATGGTGGCAGCAGCCTCTACTGACCAGCATGGTTCTTAACACATTCTGTTTCCACTTGTTTGTTTCCAGTCTGGAAATGTGTTGGTGAGGCTGTTACTGGGTCATCCCCAATGGCTGCTCTTGAGTATGCCAATAACCATAGTTTTGACTAATAGCCACACAAGAATGCTCAGAAGCTCTTAGTGGCTTATTTCTGGGTTTAGGGCATACGAGTAGTAGATGGTGGGTAGAGTTGATTTGGGATCGTCTTAGCCAGGATATGCCACCACCGCAGTGCAGGCAAATTTTGAATGACTTGATCAGTAAGCCTGTGGTAAGCTAGGAAATTAACACAGAACTCCTGATTTCAGTTCAGTGCTTTAACTACGAAAACATATTTCCTGTGTGGGAAAGGTCATTCAGAACTTGCCTACAGTGAGCCACTACCATTAGGCTCCATGAAAAAGATACACGTAGACATTTTCACCCTTCAAAAACTAAATGTTTGTGATAAATTTTCACATCCAGGTCCTAAGAATATGTCCTCTTACACTTGAACACTTCTTCATTTTAATATCCCACTGTTATTAACCACCAGTCAGTTATTCATTAAAACATTTAATTCTGACCAGCCAATGAGGATGAAATAAATACAGATTTGGGTTAGGGTGTTCTGATTAAATGCTTTTATTCCACTGTTTTTTGAATAGCTCTTGAAAACTTCACTTAGTTTAGGGTACATAATGTGTTCATAAATGCATAATTATATCTATACATATACACATTTATATGCTCCATAAGCAATGGAGCATATAAAATCCAGGCAAAATCATTGATTAAGTGGCAAAATGCTGCTATGGGAAATTTGCAAGAATAAGTATTTTGCGGTTTCTGCCAAGTGGCTAGACAGTGTGAATAACTTTGTGATCTCAAAATGTGACCTGAAAACTGCAGTCATTTGGGTTTCTCCTGTTGAAAACTGAGCAACTGTTTCAGTCTGCTAGCAGTAGTACTATTACTGTAGGTCTCACAGAGAATTAAAGCATACCATTCCATATTGACACAAGATTTGGGGTCAAATCTTACTACCCTTGTTCACACAGATACTTCTGCTGAAACCAGTGAGATTATTGAGTAAAGGAAACAGACTCAGGCCTTAATGAGCAATACAACATATCTAGCCATTTTGGCTGCTTGCAGACATGCAAAAAACCCAACCAAAAATTATGCTTTACTGTAAACTTGGCATGCCCCTGCACTGAGCCCAATGCGTGCCCAGAAGAGACGCATTAGTTGGACCCAGATTGCCCAACGTCTGTATAGATTGGGCACTTCAGCAGGGTTTTTTGCATGCTTTCATCTAATAGCTGTTTGAATGAGCTTTAGACAAAAGCAACAAAAAGCTCTGCTAAAGTGCCCAATCTATACAGACACAGTGGAGCTGGGTCCAGCTAATGCTGCTGATTCAGGTAAAGCCCTTTTTTTGAGGGCGGGGAGTGGGGTTTTACATCAGTCAGCAGCAGCTGAAGTTAATCTTCTGACTACTGTAGATCCAAATAGATTTCTCTAAAGTTAGAGGCAAGAATTTGTGTGGTTAATCTATTTTATTGGATTAATGTTGTTATTATATGCAGCAGACCCAAACCTTCTACCAAAATCATGCAGTTGGTCCAACAAAGGCTATCACTCAGAAAAGTCCTTGCCTACAACATTTCCTGGACCATCACGGATATAGCATCACTTTTTTAAAGTTAAATAATGCTCTAGATTTGGTGGTCTAGGAAAATCATGAGATGAGGATCTTTGTGGATGATCTCTTTTATTGAACCAAGTGCATGGTTGGGACAGATTGAAACTTAATTTTAGATATCAGAGTAATATTGCTCCTGGGAGAGAAGTGGGCACAGCAGAGTGAATGATTACCCACCCCTCCCAAAAAAGGAAAAACAAAAGAGTAAGGGTGCTGTGATATTCCTGCAAATTATCCCAGATTTACCCCAAATTCCCTAACAAATCACCCACAAAAATCATGCCTCTCACGTTCTTTAATGTTTTAAAAATCTAGCAAATCTTATTACTTAATACTGTTGCAGATAAATTTAGGAAACAGTTCTGTCTTATAAATCCTGTTTCCTAGATAAAGGATGGTGGGAAGTGAGGTTATTTATTGTTTCACATGCGGTTATTTAATATGCAATAGTGAAATGCTTTCTCTTGTGGTCAGTATTTTTAAATTGCTGTATGTTTTAACAGCTGAATGTTGATGGCCCTCATCAGAGCTAATAGCTAGCTTCATGTTCTTTTAAAAATGAATTTTCTGAAAACTGAATTTTCAGTAACTGAAATTTCAAGGGATACTTTTATACTTGCTTTTGATAGTTTGCATCTTGGATACCCTAATATGGCATACCACTTACATATCTTTGTTTCTATAATGTGGCATATTTTGTTTCAGATATGCAATTAGCTTTATAGTTATAGAACCTCAAACAGCTGCAGTACCATTGGGTGTCATATTAATTCAAAAAGCACTATCTGAGGAAAAATTAAAATTCTGACAAAAGGCAAGATCTCAAAAGCCATGTTATGTTATTTAATAGAGAACTTGAGAAAATTAAGTCAATTTCACATTTTTAAAAAAGGGCATAAAAGTTTAAAACTTGTCCAAGACTTTCTGTTGAGTAATTCTAATTAAGATTAGCTCTTGGAGTCCTGGGGTTCCAGCAAAACATTGATTATTTTTCAAATGATGCTATTCACAGTTAGTGGTGGAATCAACGATATTGCAGCTGAATATTTTCCATGTGTAATAATGGTCACCAGCAAATGCAAAAGCTTGTTAAGCTCTTCAATTTTGATTACCTGCAAGAAAAGAAAGACTAATGGATTCACATTCATTTACAGCCTCATGATGCGTATAAGGTTCATGGAATGAGTAAATATAATGCTTAGAATATTTGTTTTATTTTTGTTATACTTTAATCATCTCTCTTTGGTGTTGCAAGTAAGTATACCTTGGGACACAATGCCTTACAGCTCATTACCTAACTTTTTTATCCTAATGTAGTGTCTCATATAATGTTTGAAAGTTATAGCAAGCGAAGAACCTTGTTTGATGGGACATTCACAGGAAGAGGGGATGAAACATAATCAAACCCATAATAAGACCTTACTTTGCTGTGGCACCTGAAGTGCTGAAAACAATCCCAGAAAGCTAGTGATGATGGCTGGTAACATGTAATTTCTTTATGGATGACTGAATTTATCTTTGCCTGTCTATTACAGGGAGGATAGATGGTGCAAACACTACCTACACACCTCATGTTATACTTGGAGGGGAGTTACCCTAAGTGATTTAAAAAAAACCTGTGTGTGGTTTCTACTTTCTTCTACCAACAGGGATGACTGTAGTGTAGTCTTTGATAGAAGGAGTCTAATCTAGTTCCTGAATCCCAAATCCTTTAATAATTTCTCAAATACATGTGCTGTCCCTAAGTGTTTTGAACCTCTTAAGTCAATAAGTACTGGGGGCACTTAGAAGTTTGCAGTGCCAGACACAACAGATAATATTCAGGAAATGCTTGTGCCAGTCTCAAGGTGGGCATGCAGATACACTTCCCTTAGGGAGGGAAGGCATTGGTCCTAGCTAGTGCCTATAGATGTACTTGATACCCAAAAGAGAAGGCAGTGAAGGTAGGTTTCATTTTGTACCAGTTTATAGAGCTGGTTTGATATGATGGCTGAGTCATTGGTCATCAGGTCTGCTCATCCAGGCAGTTCTTCTGCATACCTTATAGCACAGTCACACCCAGATGGTTGCAGTAGGGCAGTGGTACTCAACTGGTTTGTCCAACAGGCCAGATGGGCAGTGCCCAGTCCCTCTGCAAGCCAGATCCATGTGGTGGACCCAATCTGGCATCTAGGGCAGGTATGACAGGGCCCCATGTAACCATGAAGAGGAGGGCAGGGGGCAACCCAGCTCTGATCTAGCTGTGTGGAGGAAGGGAGCATGACCTGGCCCTGATCGAACCATCCTGGGTGAGGGTCATGGCCCATCTGTGACCACTGTGCAGGGCTTGGGATTTTCACAATGAGGGAGGGTGTAGTAGCTGCTGCTGCTCCCCCACTGCCAACTTATCCAACACATGGGGAGCCCTACAGGCCAGATGCCAAAGCTCTGGCCTGTGTGCTGGAGGCTGAGCTTCCCTGGTCCAGAGCAAAGTAGTGCTTTGGAGAATCAGATTTCTGTACCAGCATGTCTATTTCAGGATTGCTGGAGGCAGGAAACTAGCTATATCTGTGCCACTGGGAATTCCCCTGGGCTGGAAGAAATTCCATTTAGTGGAATATGCCAAGTCTGAAGCTGCTTTTTGATATTGGAAGGATGCACAGCAGCCTTAAGCAGGACCAAGAATACAGAAATGACAAAGACAAGGTGGTGCCCATCAGAGAAGCAAGTGAAGTTGTCCGGTAGGTTCGAGTTTGCCTGTGTGACTGTGCAAATTAGAAAACCAAACTGCTACAGTCGGCATGTGTTATAGATTGCAAAAGGGAGGAAAAATGAAAGGAAAAAGACAAGAAACAAACAAACCGAAGTTAAAACAATGTGTCATGTATATGGTACCTTTGTATCTTTCCAGTAGCGTGTATTTTGTTACCAGGCAATCAATCAAAGAGGTGGAACTTGTTTTCCTTCTTTTCTTCTCACCCACAGTACACCCTTGAAACTCATTCCCTGCTGGGTTTCACATATATATGCCCATAATAAGATCCCTAGTTAGTGGCAAGACTCTGACAGCACTACAGGTTTCCCTGTGAAAGAGTTCATTAAATGTCAACCAGTAATCCGGTGGCATTTGTTAACGTAATGCTTTAAAGCCAATCTGTTTATCTTCATCCTTGCTTTCTTTGTGTCAAAAGAGATTTTGCTATGACAGAAGAAATGAGAACCAGAAATGAGGAATTAATGCTGGTATTCCTAATGAGTTCAGAATGTTAAAGGCCAGATTCACTGAAAATCTTTGGTGCCATTGTTCTAAGGCAGTGCCAGACCCAAGTCTGATATACATGGCCAGTTAAACTAGGTTTATATTCACTTTACAGAGAGGAGTGAAAATCCCCCCTCCCCTTTTCTCCCTCCTCCCCAGAGTATAATGGTGAATCTGGCCCTAAAATGATGATGATGGGTTATTTATATAGCCTTCTAGCTGGTGCATGCTATTTTGAAAGTATACAAAGCCTCATATTCTTTCTGACAGCGCTTTCTCAAGCATCTTCTGAAAATCTATATTAAAGGGGGTGCCATGACAAACTGTCTCCTAGAGATCTGAAGATCTAATGAAGCCTGCAAGTTAGCCCACAAAGCTGGGGATGAAGAGCAATACCAGGTCACTCTGGAAGTATACATGCCTCTGTGTAGGCTCAACTTTTGAAATCCTGACTGCAGTTTAGAAGAGCCTGGAGGGAATTCGTGGAGCAAGATGGCATCATTGCTTCCCTGCTCATGGCAGTGAATCACCCTTGACTGTAGCTGTCTCCATGGGTGGGAATACTGCAACTCTTGTGCACACAGGGCTGAATCAAATTCATTCTTAAGGTAGGACAGTAGGTGCTTACCCAGTAATTAGGGTAAGGCAAAATACACCCAGTTTAGGATAAGGTGAGGGGGTGGGCAAAGAGTTGTAGTTGATCAGCTACTCAGACTACATTCCCATGAGTACAGTAGACCTGAGATACTTATGCTGCCTTCCTAACAACCTCTCTGCTTCAAGCACAGTAAATTTTGTTTCTTCAGGCTGTGGCAAAATGCCCAGTTAGATGCTAATAAAAAATACAAATAAAAAAATGTAGAAAGAAACAATGCAGTAGAGACTGTTTTCCCAAAATATAGGGGGTATAAAACTATAAATCTTTTTTTTCCTTGTCTCAAGATACATTAAGAATTGCTTAGTACAGTTTCAGAGCATTATGCATGGGTTTACAAGGTACTTGTCAAGGGCAGTCACCCTTATTAAACAACAATACTTTGGAATGAAGTGGGGGGGGGGGGAGTGCTCTTCAGAACTATCTTAGCTTACTTGCAATAGTCATGTAGTGTTCCCTCACTTATATTCATTTCATGATTGCCAGATTTTCTGAATGTACTGCAGTTTCTTTTATGAAACAAATTGGCAAGTGTTTTTTTTCTCCAAAGGAGAAGGGATTAGTAGTGTTTGCACAAGCCATGTACACAGTTCCTTTCTGTCATCCTGTACATGACCTAGCTCATCCTTTGAGATGACCACCCAGGATTTTTACCTAACAAGATTTTGAGTTATTTTAAATATGAAGTCATTCACATGAATTAAAAATGTATCTCTGATATTGCTGTTCCCTAACTTCAGCAGCAAAAGAGGTCATGAACAGTTTTCCCTTTACCACTTTCAAAAGCATATTCTGATCATTGGTTTTACCATGACATGTTATGAACTGTGTGCGCTTTTTCATGTAAACTGCAGCTAAAGATTGAGCTGAGACCAAACAATTTATCTGAAACGTAGGATTTATGTGGTTGCAGAAGTGAAAGACAATCCTTTTATTGCTTAAAAGAATTCTCCAAAAAATGCTTAAGCATAATTATCCACTTGGAATATATCTCATTTTCCCAAATGCTTAATAGACTAAATTAGTAGGATTATTGATTTATTATTAACATTATAATCTTTTAAAATATTTTTAATGTTAGATTATGTGTGCACACACATGAACATTAATAGTCATACACATGCATCATGCACCTCATTTACACAGAGGCCTTTGTATGACATGCATAATATTAGTTTTATACTTACTTACATCCTTTATGCTGCAGAAGAATATAATGTGGCCATAATATAGCTCAAGAATCAGGTTAATTTTCTTTATATAATACGTATTTATACACACACAGAGCAAGGCTTACACTAAAGATAACCTCCAGTAAACAACTTGTAGCCTTGAAATGACCCTCTTAATACATCCCTTAAAGTTTTGTTTGGCCCCTTCATTGCAGACTCTTTTAGGAAACAAATCTTGTAAGTCTTTTCCCTTTTGGATGGCTTCTAATTTGTGGGCTAGGATTTTCTGATCACCACTTTAATTGTAATCATAAAATATATTTTTGTGACAGATGCACAGACACATAAAAAATGCATGCAGTGATTACTTGCAACCTATTTATAACAGTTAGCTACATAATTATTTGTAGAAAATTATTATATTTAACAATGAAAGTGAAGCTTATTTTCATTGTAACCTTAGGTATCTCCAAAATGTTACTTCTACTATTGTATGTACTTTACTGTGTACCTTAAAGATGCTTGTTAATTGCATTTTTCTTAATCTTATGTTTTCAAATTACCTTATTAATAAAATATGATGAAAAATTTGAATGGGATTCCTTGGGGATTAATTTCAAGTAGTGTTCGCTATAATGCATGTAAGGAGTACCATGAAATCAATAGCTGATACATTACAGTTACTAATGACTTATAAAGTGTTACTTGTATAGGGCAGCTAGTTAAGAGTATCTTCTTGTTTTTTTTTCTTTGAGTTGATAGATACTTTGGAAACAATATCAATAAGCATAAGATTAAGTCCAAAATCTTTCTTAAATTTTAAGCGTCCAAAAATTATAACTTGGTTATTCCTTGAAAGTATGGCTATCTGTCATAGTAGCTTCCACTAACGTTAATGGAAATTATTATTAAACCTGAACATTGTGCTAAAAATGTACTTTTTAAGGCCTGTATTAAAGTAAAAAAACCCTTGAAAATGTTTTATAAAGGATAAAAGCTATCATTGGCACATCCATTATGCCTTGATCTTGCAAAAGATCACATAATTTTCCGTGTCTATTGCCAAGTGAACAGTTATGCATATAAACAATAAGTTAGGATTTCCTTACTTGTAAGATTAACTTCTGTTTCTAATGTAACAACATTTTAATGTAATATCCATTAGCACAGAGACTACACTTTCTTGAAAATAGAACTCCAAAGGCCCAGTCTACTGCTCACTCTACTCCTAGTGATTTTTTGGGGGAATGTTTGTATAAGAGTCATGCATAAAATAATCCAATTTAAGATCCAATGCTGTTCTACTAATGTTATCCTCACCTACATACCAAAGTATTCAAAAGCTACATTCTTGGTTAACAAAGTGTCATTTCATGGTTTATTTTGTAATGCTCTGTTGCATAGTGAATTATATATGCAATGCTGGATATGACCTAAACAGCTAACCTCTCTCCAAAATGAACCTTGGAACATAGTAATAAATCTTCTTTTGTTTAGGTGGACAAAACCAATTTTGAAAAAGGGTTACAGACAGCGATTGGAATTGTCAGACATTTATCAGATCCCCTCCGCAGATTCTGCAGATAATCTTTCTGAAAAATTAGAAAGGTATGATTATGTACATATTTATTAGCATTATATCACGATCTGGATGGCAATGACTTGATCTGGAAGAGTGAGTGAGGACTAGTGACAGTATCAATTCAGCTTGCTTAATCAGAACAGGACACCAGAAACACTGGAACAATAGAGTTTTCAGCAGCTTTTAAAGTCCTGGTTAGGATGCAGGCAGTAATGGTTCAACCATGTAGTTTGTTTAGTTTTGGAAAATTGGGTCACTTCTGGCCTGGTTTCAGGCTTGCAATCTCATTTTTAGTTTTGTGGCTGCCTTCTTCTGTATCAACGTATCACACCACTACCAACTATTTTTTCTTCACAGTCTAAGAAAATTCCATCCCTTTGTTTTAGTTTCCAGGGCTAAGTCTTGTTCTCAGCCCTACCTACTTAAGTCTCCCTGCTTTTACCTTCCACATGCCCCCTTGGCTTTCACCTTTCTCTTCCAGAGCAAAAAATCATTTTCCTCAGCATCCATCCCTATTCAGAACTTCCACCTCTGAATCCCTCCATTGGCTTTCTTGAACAAAGGAAGATTTTTCATGATCTCCTTTCTGACTTTTATGACCCCAACTCCCTTCTCTTCTATTTCCATTTTTTTCACTCTGCCAACAGCTTTTTTCTCACTTCTCTCTTCCCATTTTCACCTTTTTGCCTTCTTTCATACTTCAACTTTAAAAAAACCTTCCTCACCTCTAGTGCAAAAGACACCTGCCCGCTCTTTCCTCAAATCCTTCTTTAAAACATACTTTTGCAAAGTCTACCAATGTTAGCATATCCTTGCTGCAGTTGCTGAATGGAACCCATGTTAAATATATATTATATAAATGGGAACTTCATGCACTGTTTGATATTTGACCATCTTCAGAGGACCAACAAAATATTTAATTGCTTAAGCAGAACGTCAGTGGCCTAGAGTGGTGATTTTCATTTGTGGTACTGAGACACCCAGGGGTGCCTTGATATTCTTTTAAGGGTGCTACAGAGCGTCATGCAATAGTAGCCCTGCTCGATGTGCAAACACCTACACAAGTTTCACAAGATGAATCCAGAAATTTCAAATAGGAATCCATAGCTTAAAATTTTTTTTTGACCTGTTGTGGTCTTTCTGAGTTCTTTGCAACATAATAATCACTTTATTATTTTTTCTGTTGTCAGAAAAGGAGTACAGTTAATTTTTTTAATTGAGTGCTGCTAAATTCAGAAAAAATTATGGAGAATACCTTGAGTCTAAAAATAGTTTAGAACAACTGGAGTATGGGGTTGGTACTGCTACAAGGGCATTTTTACTCAAGGAGCACTTGCAGGATTGAATCCTGAATCATAAGCTAATTTACTTTCTTGCGCAGATTATTTTAAAAAATAAAACAAAACTAAATCCTTAGGCTAAACTTCCCGCATTCTCTGGGAGAGTTTGGATCTGCATAGCAATGTGTGTCCACTAACATTCAAAGTAAGATGGGAAGAAAAGAAAAGAACACAGGTCTCATCTGTGGACAATGACTTTGAAAGGGAACACTTTTAATGGAAGATATATGTCTTTATGTATATTCCAAGGGATTGGATGTATTTTTTAAAACATTAAATTTGTCGTATGATAAGTTGTATTCATTAATAAAATAAAATGGGAGCTAGGTTTTCAAAACTGATGGCAATGTCCTGAACACATTGCTGCTACTTAGTAATTATTTATACGAGGCAGAATTTCTAGACAATGTGCCTCCAATTAATCTTTCCCTTTGAATATACTTTATTGTTCCTTCATTTGCCAAAATTCAAAATTCAAAATGAAAAGGAAAGTGTATTAAGAGTTTGCAGAGTTATCAAATACATACATATAAGTATCACAAAGCATGGTACTTCTCTCCTTCTGACTAACGATGTACTTCGTGATAGGAAATTACAACCAAAAAGCCCCTAAAGAATTGACAAAAACTAATGCAGTTCATTAAGCAGGCCACAGTTTAGAATACTTTTTCTTTGTTTTCTTCTTGGTGAGGGACTGGAGGAACTCCAAAACTTTTATTTGCCTATTATTTGTGTATTGGTCTTAAGAAGTACAGCAGGTTTCTTTAAAACTTACAATGTGACCTTTTCATGAATTAGCTCCCTGCAGGGTGATATATCGCTGGGTATTTAAATCTGCCAGATATGTGGCTGAACTAGATTTGAACTTTTATTAAGCTATCAAGTCAATGAGGGCCAGATCTTTGGTGTCTCCACAAGGCTTTGTTTTACTAGTCACTGCAGCTAAATCTCCTTGGATATATCTGAGTGAACTGAACTATGCTAGAGCCATGGACTGATGCTCTGTGCCCACATACCTGAATGGTCTTAGTTTTTGTTTTCTTTTCAGAGAATGGGACAGGGAGCTGGCAACTTCAAAGAAAAAACCCAAACTTATTAATGCCCTTCGACGATGCTTTTTCTGGAAATTTATGTTCTATGGAATAATATTATATCTGGGGGTAAGAGTATTTTTTACTAAACTCTTAGATTGTACACAGTGATTATAGTTCTGGTGATTGCTAAATTATTGAGGAATCATGCTAACAACTACATTTTTTCTTAGTGACATTGGTTGTAAAGGTTACAGAAGCACAGCTGCTAAAAGTTCCTGGGAAATAACCTTAAATGAAGCACCTGCTGGAAAAAAACATAAACGTCTTAAGAATCTGTTTACTGCCTACTGATAGCATGTTTCCTAAAGTACAGAGAGCCCACCACAAAGTATTTAATATACTACTGTATTCATAACATGCTCAGAACACAGTGATAATAGGTAAATAAATTCTCCTTCCTAATCTCCAACTGAGCCCAAGGAAGCACTCTACCAGGTCCAATATGGAGAACACAATATTTAAAAGTAGCTTGGTCTAGAAATTTCAAATTATGACAAAACAAAGACAAAATATTCAGAAAGATGGAAGAATTACTATTTTGTTTCCCTCTCGCTTCCCCCCATACATTTTCATATCTTTCATTTTATTGACATTCAAAGAATTTTTTTACTCTGACATTAAGATAAAGGTTATGAAATTACAATCACTTTGGGTTGGATTTGGTAAAGTGTGAAAAGCTGACCTTATAATAGAAGGCTTGTTTCAAGCTGCTTCCCAGCATGTTATGATTATGCTCATTTGCAAATGCCACAGATTTTAAAAATCCTACCACTGGGGTTATGATCCATGGAAACAGTTCACTGTCAGTAGCTGCATGTTGGGGAGTTGAGATATTCAAATTTAACATTAAAAAATTGTAGTCGGTCAGTATGTATGTTTATATATTCATGGCTATTTCCTAATTTTCACAATTTAAGAAGTTGAGGGACACAGTAAACAGTTAACAAAATGCTGTATTATTATGCATGTTGAAAAAATGGTAGCTTAATGAGTGGCACAAAGTGATCAAAAGTATTCATTTGTAACTCACTTTCAGTTGTCCAGATTCTGATCTCCGGTATCTTGATATACTAGTAAAAGTAGACTAACACTATTAGATTGGATGTTCCAGAGCCTCTGGTCCAGCTGAACTGTATTTGATGAAGGGCCATGAGTTAGAGAAAAATGTGTTTCATGTCTGGTCACGAAGGCAATTTGGTCCCAGCCTAAAATAGAGCTGGGCTCTTAATTTTGGCTCAGCTGCCCAAGACCCAATGAGGCATTCTGGCATCAGGGTATGAGGAGAGCTTACTTTAATCATGCCTCTGTTTGCATGAGAATCCCCACCATGCCAGTGGCTGGAAGGGAGAAGCAGCATTGGAGCTGCCAGCTGCCATTTGAACTGCCCAAAGATTCCTTTACACAAGAAGAATCCTCTGGCAGCTGGGCTTTCTTGCAAGTACTTGGAACAAAGTCTAGAACCTGATGCACTGGAGTTACTTTAGAGCAGGGGTGGGCAATTATTTCAGGAGGAGGGCTGCTTCCTGAGTTTTGGCAAGCCATTGAGGACCGCATGACAGGCAGCCAGGGGCAGATAAATATTAATTTTCTAAAATTTTTAGGGGCCCCGCAGGTCATATAGAATGGCCTGGTGGGCTGTATTTGGCCTGCAGGCCACATTTTGCCCACCCCTGCTTTAGAGTATATTAGTGCTATTGAAAATCGCATTTGGCTCTACTTTAATAACTCGGTATAGGGACAACTTAAAGTGATAAGCTAATACTATAGGTAAACATTAAACGTTAAAGCATTAAAAGCATTAAAAGCAACTGGTATAGGCAACATTTAAGACATTGGGTAGCATTTGAAATTGAGGTCCGTTTTGCCAACTAAGTGCCTGAGTCTAACCATCACTGATTAATAGCTTGATTAATAGCTTTTGATAAGATAAACCTGTAATCAAACATTACTTGATATATAGACCTTTTCTCCTTCTTAACTAATACTTCTTTAAAAGTTTTGAAGCCAAATTTTGATTGACTCTACAGCTAAGTCCTGAAGGTTTGAATACATTTTTACTACCATGTAAATTTGCCTGCGATAACCCAGTGCTATTTGATATAGCTGTTTGATATAGCTGTACCTCGGGATATCATTAGCCAAACAATGGAATCAGGAAGTCAATAAGAAAAGGGAAGCTGTGTATTACTTTAATTTTTAATATTGACAATTTATCTAGTTTGCAGAAAATGAAAATATTCAGTATATAGCTCTATCAGTTAATCCTACTGTTTTTTTTACATGTACTTTCAATAACCCCTTGTTTTTTTGCCACCATTTGCAGAACTCATTACATGGGTAATTATTATAAGTTGAGGACAACACTTAGATTAAAAGTGTAATTAGATGTACATTATAAAAAATGTAAAAAACTTGAGAATCCATTTAATTTATTGTGAGTGACTCCAAATATCTCATCATCCATATGTAGTTTAGTATCTTTAAAGTGTTTCAAAAAATTCTGTCACGGTAGATTTTGTTTTTTAAATAAAAGCATTGGTGCTGAATAATAATGTTTGTATGATGTTTTCAAGTTAAGAACAGAATAATTAAATGGTCATATTTTGTTTTGTCTTATGGAGGGTGAAGGTAGACAGGTAGTTTAGAGTTGCCTATTCAACCTGCCCACCCGCAGAGTGTTTTTTCACTTTGGCTACCTTGTTAGTGTGGCTTTTGGAATGATTCACAATGCTGTAGGAGGGCAAACAAGCTGGATCAGGGGCTAAAGATTCAGCTAATTCTCTTTGGTGTTGATGTAGATAGATGGATGAAGATAATGACTACAGTTCACCATAAATTCTCTTGGACAGGGCTTCTCTTCTTTGGACAGTGCCAAAAACTCTGGGGTCCAGGTTCTGGGTGGATGCACTAAGCCCTAGCATAATGGAAATAAATGATGGTGAAGATGAAGAAGAAAAAAGGCAGAATAGATAAGTGAGTGGAAAGGGAACATAAGAGTGATTAGTCTGAGGCAAATGCACTCAAAAACATAAAGGAAATTGAATAAAAGGAGCAATGCGAACAGTAGAAGAAAAGTTGCTCTGATGAAATGGAAAAGAAAAAGAAAAATGAAAGCAGCTTAGAGACAGAATAGTTTAATGTAATTATTTAAAAATAAGTGATGTTTAATGTCAGTATAGTTCAGTACACAGAAGTACATATGCATTTGATGGATACATACCTATCTAGGTCAGTTTCAGGCCGTATTCCTTCATTTAGTTCTATACGGTGTTGATTTGACTGTTTTATTTGGAATATTTACCTAGTGCAGACTTTGGCTGTCCATCTACTGAAAGAACACATGGTGATAATGTTCTATAATATGTATTGGCCTCCACTTTGCAGTGATTGTGATTCAAAGCAGTGTGTGTGTGTGTGTGCATGCTTGCTCACACAGAATTAATTCCTCATTTGGAGGAAAAGGTTGTTCAAATGGATTTCCTGGGTGTAGAACAGAGGTAGGCAAAATACAGTCCACAGACTGAATCCAGCCCACCAGGGCATTTTGTCCCTCCTGCAGTGAGTCCCTTGGCCCTGCCAGGTGCAGGGGGAAACCTGGGCCATGGTGCATACATGCTGTCCCACAGCCCTTGAGCATGCAATGGGGTTGGTGCAGAATAGCTACTGGATTCCATTTCCTGGCAGCCAGGGTGGTGGCTGTTTCTGGCTGCTGGACACAGCTCTGCTGCCTGGGCAGCCTGGACCATCCATCCCAAATGCACAGCTGGGAGTGCCAAATGGAGTGGGTGGGAGCTGGGATCTGTGCAGGCAGAGTACATGGCCAGGTAGATCAGATGGGGCTGCAGGCAGGTAGGGAGACACATCCAGGAGTGAGACGGGTGAGCAGGGCTGGGGATCAGGATTGGGTTTGTAGGGTACAGTGTGAGACTGGGTCTGGGGCAGATCTGTGATATGTCATGGCCCTGCAATCCCAATCCATGACCCTGCCTGCCTCTTTCACTCCTGAATGTCACTCAGTGCCCACCCAGAGCCCCATCTCATCTGCCTGGCCATGCACCCTACCCATATGGGTCCCATCTATTCTCCATAGAGACCCCAGGATCGCAGGGCAGCATGGGGCTGGAGCCTGGGGCAGAGCCATGATCCACTCCCTGCATGCCCCTACCTGCAAAACTGACAGCAACTCTGGGATGTGCAGGCAGCAGATCACAGCTGTGCCCCGGCCCTGGCCCCACTCTGTCTCCACCCTGAGAACCCAATCCTGATCGCTGGCCCTGCCTGCCTGTCCCACTCCCAGATGGGGCTTCTCATTTGCTTGCGGCCCCATCTGATCTGCCCAACCATACACATTGTCTGGCAGATCCCAGCCCATCTCCCAGGTTCTGCTCCCCACCTGCCTACAGCTTCATCCTGTCTGTGTATGGGGGCCAGTTAGGGAGTTTTGGTGGGCTGTTGCGGGGAAGGGGGGTACTGACTTAGCCTACAACAACTCACTAAAACTCCCTAAGGGGTCCTCTCACCCAAATAATTGTCTACCCTAGTGTAGGATCAGCAAAAATCAAGGAAAACACTGTTTCAGGAAAGATTAAACTCCACTCTAGCATCAGCTTTCATATCCTAGAACATAAATGTGATAGTACCTACATGCTATTAGAGTCCTCACTTCCAGAAAAAAGTCCCTTCGTATACAAAACATGTCCACAGTTTAATATAAGTCATCCTTAGCTTAAACTCTCTCTCAGTCTCAACTATTACCCTGAAGAAGAAGTAGTCTTATGGACTGGGGTTATGTAGACTTTTGTCAGTTTCCTGGATGATTTATTCCCTTAAATCCAATAATCCATTCTTTGAAGGGAGGATCTTAAAGTAGCAAAGATAAGAATAGCTTGGGACTGTACAAAAGAAAGGGAGTATCCATGTTTAGGGAATGAAGAAGAGTTAGGGGGTGAAGGCGAGGTCTCTGTAAGCTCATATGAAACCCACTTAACCTTACAAAACCCACTTTTTGTGATGTGATAATTCATAAATAGGGCAACGTTTTTTGTATCACAAGCACTGGATTGAGGTATCTGAATAGCAGGAGGATTAACTCTGAGGACTGATTAAGAAAGAAAGAAGAAAGAAAGCAGCTCTGTTAATACAAAATATAACCAGCAATGATGGGAAAGGAAATGCAGGAAAACTGACAGCTCAATGAGTCTTCTGTAACTTTTTAGCTTGGGGTTTGCTATAATGTAGCAACAATTCTGTAAAAATCTCTCTCAAACTACCAAAGGCAAGAGGAATTTCAGATCTCAGTCTGAGGTTCTGTCCTTTATTCTGCATAAAGAATTGAACAAGAAAATGCCTGTGGTCAGTGAAAGGCAGTGAGTAGTGTTCATTTATACCAATAGAGTTATAAAATTCATGTGAGATTATGGCAAGAGCTAGTGAGGAATCTTTCAGCACTTGTTGCTGGAAAAAGCTGATTGGTGGAACCTGAGCATTTTTATGGGCAAATATCAGTTGTATAAAAACTTTTGTCAGGAAATATTTCTCTGGCCCACAGGAGAATTTCTGGTTAAAATGAGAGAGAGAGAGAGAGAACAACTTCCTCCTTTTCCCCGCCACCTGAAATCCAGATTAGAACTCGTTTAGGATGTGGAAGAAATTCCAGCTTTCAATTTGGTAGAACAGGGACTTGAGTTTTCCACATCCCAGATCTTTCTACTAGCTCTTTTGGGGTGAGATGCTCTTAGTTTCTCCCAGTGGAGCTATTCTATTATGTATAAAAATGCTTAGTTGTTCTCAGCAGTTCTGGATAATCTGCCTTTCAGTGAAGGACTGACTAAGCTACTGAGCTATTAGCTTAGAAAAAGAGAAGGTTAAGAAGTGATCTTAATCCAGAAGAAGGGAGAATAATTCCGATACAGTACCTTCTGGCTAAGAGAGCACAGCCTTGGGAAAGCAAGCAAAATTTTTTTTAGCCTAAGTGTTCTCTGATTTGGAGTTGAAGACTGAATGCAATATGCCATGGTCAATGAATAAATAAATAACAATGAATGTGTTACTTATGCCAGGAAGCACATGCATCAACCTATAAAATAGGCAGAATAAGTAAAATACAAGCAGCAGGCAAGACTATGATGGCAAGCTATAAAATAAGTTGACTAACAGCAACTAACTGACAAAGCAAACCTACTGGCATGTAGAAAAAAATCAGCAGAAATTATAATAATACTTATGAATGTAAGAGGATTATGCAAGACAAGTATTATTTTAACACACTGACTATTAAGACAGCACCTCTACCCAGAACCAGCTCTAGATTTAATTATGAATACAGGAACAATATTCAACACATGGGTCCAAAAGGTTCTTTTACACAATGTTCTTGTTCCTTGATGTGGAGCTCTCCAAAATGGGAATCTTTTTTTTCACCCCAAAGTTGTCCCCTGAATCAAACTGGCATATAAAGATTAATGTACTAGAATGCTCCTAATCTAAAAGACAAAGGCACATAAGGAGGCAATGGTTAGAAGTTGAAGCAGGATAAATTCAGACAGTGGTGAGAGAGTTGCAAATAGAAAAGTTCTTGATTGGGTTCAAGTCTTGTTTCACATCCCTTCATGGCAACTTGGGATGCTTAGCAGTTCATGTCCCAATGATCTCAAATGCTAGTATCAGCTTATAGAGAAGAAGTATAAATCAGGATTATTTTTTTCTTAACCCAAAAGTTAATTAAGTATTAGAAAAACATACCTAGTAGTATATATGATCATGTTGGAGTAATAATGTAGCTGTGATGGTCCAAGAAGTTTGTAAGAGGCAACGATTGTTGTGGGTGGTATCTTTTCTTAACTCAACAATATGTTTGGGATAGAGAAGCTTTCAAATTCATTGCATCCCTTTTCAGGTCTGAGGAAAAAGTAGACAAAGTAGAGCTACAAACTGTCTGCAGCATTGTGAAATTGGAAGAGAGGGACATTGCCAGGATAGCCAACGGACAAGAAAGTTGCCAGAGAAAGGAGAGCTTGATTACTGGAGGATTAAGACCATTAAAAGGGGAGAGCATTGTTAACAATTGTGGCATGAAGAGAGATTAGCAGGAATCAGGGTAGATTATAAGGAACCATGAAATCAATGTTTGGGTTTAGTCCTTGATTCTTAGAGTCCAGCATTGCTTTTTTATAGAACAACCACTCACTTTCTGACCTAATTGTCCTCATGTTCAAGGGAAATTTACAAAATATATTAAAAATGGGCCTGGGAGAAAAAAAAATCATTCTCATATGTATGGTCATGTATCTCTGTTCTTTATCTTTTTTCTGGATCATTCATTCTGGTGCATAGTTTTACTTTAGATTCATCCACATAGAAGGCATTTGGTGCACTGGATGAGATATACCACATTCTGGGACAGACGTGTCCAAGGATTCTGATGGGTTCATTGTGGTAGCTATGGAGACTAGTTGACATGGTGTAGTTTTCTGAAAATTTCTCCTTTTTGGGATCTGTTTCCCTCCCTATATTTAAAGCTTTGAATCAAGAATGAATGTCTTCCTAAAAAGGTTGTGCTAAAGTCTAGCCAGCATTTATCGGTTTGATGCAGAAACTGGATGGCAGAATTTTGTTGCCTGTGTTATGCATGATGTCCACTTAGATGATCATGATGGACCCTCAAACTTTAAAAACTATTACTTTAGGAAACTTTGCACTAATCTTTACATAAAGTTCCTCTTGAACATTTGCTGCAGTGTGTTAATTGCAAACAACCTTAAAAACTATTTTCTTCTTCCATGTATCTCATTTTTTTCAGTGATTTTTTTTTTATAAAGACAACAAAGCTATATCCGTGTTTAAAATGTTTACTACAGTACAAGATCTTGTCATACATCTGTGCCCTTTTTTTGGAAGATCCTTTTTTATTCAGTTTTGTAGCTCTCTAGTGAATGTATATGAGGAAAATATAAGCTGTCAATGTTCATTACCTTCCTTAATATCAGGGTGACACTCTAAGCTACCACTTCATTTTCACTTTTCCCTTATGAGCAGCGAAGTACTTTGTCAAAATTGGACTTCTCTTATGTTAGAACAAGACAATTGCTTGAACTATTTTCAGTGTGAATTTTGTTCTTCCACATTTTCCCATATAGACTATAACCTGTCTGCTATTGGCTCCTTCTCCCTCTTTTTCTCCTTGATACAATATTGCCATTGGCTATTTCATAGTTGGTCTAATAAAAGATTTCATCCTAAGAAATCCTATTTTCCTGAGCTGCATTTATAGTTCTTCAGATGTCTTGAATAGCTTTTTATTATGGACCTAGATGTTCATATGCACAGTTGCTCCACTTCTGATGATACCTTTGTCTTTGTCAGTTTCCCTGTTATTACTTATCTTTCTTGTATTTCCGGTAGTGTGCCAGGCTTTTTACCGAGGGTTAAAAAAGACAAGGTTCCCATCTCAAAGGCTAGGGACAGACATTACACATAAACTGGTTTAAGTGATCAGAAACTGCTTTAAACTTGTGACAGAACAGACGTTCAGTGCACATAAAATAGTTTGAAAATAGCTGAAACAGGTTTGAGATAAATCCAGTTGAATGTAGTATCAGACTTAACTGATTTGGGTCAAACCGGTTTATGCAATGTCTGTCCCAGACCCCTTCCTGCTTTAACTTAAAGCAGAGTCCTCCAGCATCCCAGATGCTTTGCAGCCCTGGGCAAGGCTCTCTGCTCCAGAGAACAGGCTGGCCCTACCCCTCTGCTCCCTAGCTGGGGCTCTGGCAGAGACTGCAGACAGCAGCATTTGCCTGGCTTCCCCTTGCTCTACCCCCCACCCACTTCTCAAGCAGAGACTGCCCCCTCCGCTCTCCCACAGCATGGACCATAGCCACCATGTGGTATGCTAGCTAATGCTGAGAGGTGTCTGTGGAAGACAGACAGGAAAGTGTCTGTTTAGGACCTTTTGAAGTTAATCAACAGGTCAGCTGGTAATGTCTCTCTGTTCCTTCCTTGGAAAAAGTTGTTTAAGAAGAGCTTGAACTAATGAGAGAGGCTTTTGTTTTCTTGATGCGGTGTTAAATGCTATGCAACTCCCTTCTATGTAACTCCCTGCTGGCTCCCTCTCTGGTCAGGAGCAACAAGGAGTGAAGTGGGAGACCCCTCCCTAATCAGAGTGTCCTGCTGGGGCCTGGCCCTCAGTTCAGCAGTATGGAAGGGAAAAGAGGGCTGCTCTAGCACCCCCCAGCTACTAGTCTGAGCCACTACCTGCATTTCTTCAGTCCATTTCCATCTCAGACTGGCCTCCCTGTGCTGAAATCTCTTATGAATAGATCTGTTGGTTGAGTCATTATTCATCCTGTTTCCACATAAGGAATTAAAGTTTATATCCTGAATAGAACACCAGATTTATGTATTACCTTTCCTGGATTAATGCTAATTCTGGGTCAACACAAACAGTATAAACTAGGGGCCTGTCCTCACAAAGACAATAGTGTTATTAGTAGGAAGAGGGAGGAATGTTTATTAAAATAACACACACACACAACCTAAGGCAGCTGTGCTTAGACCATATGCATCAACAAACATCAAGTCAAAGCTTTGTGAGTCTCACAAATATGCAAAAAGTCACTTTTCAAGGACATGGACAAGCACTTTCATTCTCTCAGAGATACCAAAGATAAGTTGTATGCCTCTGTTTAAAGTAGTAGGCACACTACCATTATAATCTGTTCCATGTGTGAAACAAAGGAAATGCTGTACTCTGCTGCTATGTATGTTGTGAAAATAGAGACATTAAATATATTTCCAGTTAATTAGAATAAGATGATTTGTAGTGTAGCAAAACCCCGTTTTTCTTTTTCTTTTAATTTATTTTAAAATGCATTCCCCCCCCTTCCTCAACCATTTCTGACTTTTTCTCTCCCTCTCTATTCCCTATAGATAAGTATAAGTGAGCTCAGACTTAGGATAAGCTTTAAACATTTTTATTTTGGTAGCAAGTTTTTGGTTTTGGATATCCACTGTTTTATATTG
>NW_017728931.1:100043936-100063018 GCF_001723895.1 Crocodylus porosus
GTGCAAGGGAACTAATAGGACATTGCGTCACCATCTCATTTTTTTCAGTGATTTTTTTTATAAAGACAACAAAGCTATATCCGTGTTTAAAATGTTTACTACAGTACAAGATCTTGTCATACATCTGTGCCTTTTTTTTGGAAGATCCTTTTTTATTCAGTTTTGTAGCTTTCTAGTGAATGTATATGAGGAAAATATAAGCTGTCACTGTTCATTACCTTCCTAAATGTCACTGCCTGCATTTCTTCAGTCCAGAGGGGATGTCTGTATGGTTACAAACCAGTTCAGCCTAGCCAGGTTAGACTAAACTGCAACAAATTAATCAATTCAGGCTTAGGCTTTTTGAATGTATGTCCCTAGCCAAAGAGCTTACAGAACGCACAAATAAACAGACAGAGCAAGAAATATGGCATGCACTAAGCCTCTGATTTCCAATCTGATCTTAAAACAGTTTCCTAAGATATATGGTTCCCTAAGATATTTTTATATTCTCTGTTTTGTACTATTTATTGTCAGATTAAATTCTATAGCAGTAGAATGTAGCATAAGTCAAGTTGGTTTAAAAAATAGTAACTTTCTCATGCAGAATTAAAAAAAAAATTGACAACAAATAATTGAGCAATTGTAGTATTAAATGGCTGATATAAAAAAAAATTAGTTGCTTTCTAAATTTGGTCCTAAACTAAGTGTCAAATAAAACCATTAAGACAAAATTCAAGGAAAGCCTTTAAAAGTGCTTGCTAAAAATTAGAGTTGCCAGTTAAAGTGTTGAAATAGGGCCAAATCAAGCTCTTTAGTCATAAAACTGTCCTTATGGGACAGTTCAAGTGAAGATTTTGGGATTTAGTCCATACATTGCTGGAAAATAGTAATAATAATATAGAATCGTAAAACTCTCCCAAATCAGTGAAGTTTAAACAATAGTTTCTCAACTCCCATATTGCATCTTTCAGTCCTTTTTTTTCAATTTAAAGATAAAGGGACAATCACACTTTCTGGAAATAATTGACTACCCTGTTATCAAAGACAGTTTTAATACCAGTATGCAATAATCTTTTAGAAGCAACCTCAGAGAATTGTATATTGATTAGTGTCTGGTCAGCCTAAGTTAATATAACATAACTGCAGAAATTTTTTACTATCCCCTCCTTGCCCTTAAAGGGCTTCATTGGCCATTTTTAATTACTCTGCATTTTGTTGTGAGATAAATAAATACAGCAAAACCTGTCTATCTGTTATTGCTGCCATTTTAGCATAGTACTTTAAATTGAGGGAGAACAATGAGAATCCTTGAATTTCATGTGTTTTGAAGTTTGAGCTGGTCATAAATGTGTACAGGGTATGTCACTATTGAGCTACTTGTTAGGAATATGCCACAAGTGTGGGGGCTGCCTATAAGTATTTTCAAGATTCAGCATGAATAAGCAGGTGATATTTTGAAAAAATTGTTAAGGAGGCCATCAATTACAAACTGGTAACTGGTGGGGTATTAAGAAGCAACCAGCATGGCTTTGTTGAGGGTTGATCATGCCTGAAAAACCTGGTGTCCTTCTATGACCAGCTAACTACTCATCTGAATGAGGGACATGAGGTTTATGTCATTTACTTAGACTACACTAAAGCCTTTGATTCTGTTTCCAACAAGATTGTCTCAGCCAAATGGGAGGGTACTGGACTGGATCAGTCTACAGTGAGGTGGATGGACAGCTGACTTACAACTCTCTGGGATGGGGTCCTAATTGATGGGATGGTCTCATCCTGGAGGGCTGCGTCCAGTGGTGTCCCCCAGAGATCTGGCTTGGACCTGTGCTCTTTAACATATTTATTAATGACTTGGATGAGGGGGTAGAAAGCTCAATGATTAAGTTTGAGAATGATACTAAGCTGTGGGGAAATGTGGGCACATCAGAGGATAGGGTAAGGATTTAGGATGACCTTGACAGATTGGTTTTATGGGTGGAATGGAATCAGATGAGGTTTAACAGGGAGAAGTGCAGGGTTCTTCATCTGGGGAGGAAGAACCTTCACCATAACTACACGATGGGTAATGGCCCACTGGCTGGCACAGCATCTGAACAGGACCTGGGGTTCACAATCGACCAGAAGATGAACATGAGCCAACAGTGTAATGAAGTTGCCAGCAGGGCAAATAGAACTGTGATGTGCATCACCCGATGTGTTGCTAATAGATCCAGGGAGGTGCTTCTCCCTCTTCATTTGGCATTGGTGAGGCCACAGCTGGAGTACTGTGTCTAGTTCTGGAGTACTGTGTCCACTTCAAGAAGGATGTGGATAAGCTCGAGAGGATACAAAGAAGGGCTACCCGTATGATTAGGGGCCTGCCCTATGAGGAGAGATTCAGTCTGAGTAAGAGAAGAGTGAGAGGTGACTTGATAGCTGCCTACAAGTCCGTTAGGAATGAGATCTAGGGAAGCAACTCTTCAGGAAGGCACCTCAAGGGAGGACAAGGACCAACGGGCACAAGGTATTTGGAGGAAAATTTAGGCTTGACATAAGAAAACATTTCTTTTCCATAAGGGTTAATAGAATGTGGAACACACTCCCAGCAGAGGTGGTGCAGTTGCCATCCTTGGCGGTGTTCAGAATGAGGCTGGATAAGCACCTTGTTGAGCTTGTTTGAGCCCAGTAACTTCCTGCCTATGGCAGGGGACCAGACTTGATGATCTTACAGGTCCCTTCTGGTCCTTCATTTCTATGATTCTTTTAAAAAAGCTGTTGAAACATCCACATACATGCATCTGTCCCTCACTAGCCTAGGTAAGACTTTTAAATGTATTTGAAAGTATATCAGATTGTATTAACAGCTAATTTGTTAGAAATACAGAAGGAAAAGTTGAAAAAAATCTAAATGTACCTTATTTTGTGTTTCTAATAGCTATCCATCTTTCATTAACATGAATTAATAGCTCTCTATAGCCAAACATGATTTTTCCTGAATGACACACCAACCAATGTGGCATATTTGCCAGTTATTTTTCCTATAATTCTACTGTTGCCCTGAGGGGTCGGGCCAACACTCAGGATCTCAATATTGCGCTGTTAGACAGGAGGGCATGATGTACAATTGCACATATACAAACACACAAATCGGTTAGGTGCATGCACACACATACTATCAGCTCAGGCACATACATATTCCAACCAGCCTAGGCACATGCATACCTATCACCAATTCAGGCACATACACCATACACCCCAAAAGTTAGACACAGATCACTAATTTGTATATCATGCACACAATGCCACACACACACACTAGCAACTCAGATATACACACGTTCAAAATAACTAGTCTAGGTTCATGCACACCTATCACCAGTTTAAGCCCACACATACTACACACACCAAATTTAGACAGAATCAGTTACCAGTTACCAACACCTGCACATTCAATACACATATGTGGATTACTAATTTATATACCACACACACAATGATATCTATATATGTATATATGTGCATTCACTAATTTACACATATACCACCCACCTATACATACACAAAGGTGAGTTCCTAAGTTGAGTGTTGTGATGTGTATGTATGTATGTGCTTGGGATACCTGGGGAAAGGTTAAGTTAAGAAAGTAGAAGTGTAGGGAGTTAAAGTTACCAGGACTGGGATTAGAACTGGTAGACTACAGGGGCCTGGGCTGAAGAACTAAGGCTCGGGGGTAACTTTAGGTTAATTGATCTTAATTGATTAAAAGACAAGCCCAAAGCCTGCAGAACAGAAAAGATGCCGGCACAGAGGCTGGGACTGGAGCCAGAGCTATGGGGGAACTGAAAAGGCAGGTGGGGAGAGGGAAAATGGGACTAAGGGAAAGTGTGGTTGTTAAAGAGGGCCTCTGGGTGTGGGGAGCCAGAGGATGGCTCTGGGCAGCTAGAGAAGTTGCAGGGAGCGGCAGTGGGAGCTGGAGAAAGGCTCCAGCTGCTGGAGAAAACTGCAGGACACCCATGAGTCGCTGGGAAGCTGGGGGGCAGGGGACAATTACAGAAGGTGTGGAGGAAGCCTGAAAACAGAGAGATGGACAGCAGAAAATCTCAGGAAAAGTGGCAGGAGAGACTGAAAGGTGGCAGGGCAGTAGGAAAGCAGAGAAAGGCAGCAGAAAGTCACAGGGAAAAGGCAGTAGGAATTGGGAGGAGATCAGGAAACTTGTGGAGAGGGGTGGGGACTGGAGCTGAGAGAGAGAATGAGGCTAGAATTTAAGATAGGGAAGGGACTGGGATTCAGTAAAACATGACCCAACTTGGGGTTGCAAATGACAATGGTTTTATTGAACAGGGGAGATGGTGACGCAATGTCTTATTAGTTCCCTTGCACCTGCCCACCCACCCACACAAAATGATAGCATGGGTTAGTGAGGCTTGGTGCAGGGGCTGAAGTCCACTGAAGTCCAGGAGGAGAGAGAGAGAAAGAGAGAGAGAGAGAATCCAAATTGTAGGAGGAGGTGTGCAGGTAATATCTACCTATCCAGGCTGGAAAGCAGTCCTTGTCCAGTAGATGTTGTCCAGAGTGGGATCGCCGGCAGGGCCTCTGGGTAGATAGGTGGTATGTCATGGTGTTGGTCCAGATGGAGAGAGCGTCCCACTGGGTCTTGTCTTCACTGCCCCTTTTTATAGGGTCATCCACGTGTGTGACCCTAGTGACAGGAGGCATGTCCAGGCAAGGGTCAGCCCCTGGTGTAGTGAGCATGTGTGCTTCGTGCAGGGATGTACAGTTTTGGGTGGCTGTAATGGTGAGAGCTGCTGGTTCTGCAGTGCCTTTTGTCTTTCAAATGCTGGGTACTTGTCTCTGTTCCTGGGTGAGGTCTGTGGTTCCTGGATGAATCAATGCGAGGTGATGGCCCAGTTGTTACAGGCCATTCAGTAGAGGCCTGCTATTTCAATCATTCCCAATTTTCAATCATTCCCACATATTTCAATCATTCCCAATTACACTCATTCATCGGGGAACCAATTTACATGGGAGGGATACGTGACTCATACAGTTGTGACACAGGGGATGCCCAGGCAGAGGACACAAGATGGAGACTTGACATATAAAATGGAAACTTGACCTGACTTTGTTCACTTACAAACACAGGCCTAAACCATACAATATCCATATGAAACAATAAAAAATGATATGAAAATGATAATAATAATACAATATACAACAGTAAGAATTAATACAAACCTAATAATAATACAATATAAAACAGTGGATATCCAAAACCAAAAACTTGCTACCAAAATAAAAATGTTTAAAGCTTATCCTAAGTCTGAGCTCACTTATACTTATCTATAGGGAATAGAGAGGGAGAGAAAAAGTCAGAAATGGTTGAGGAAGGGGGGGGAATGCATTTTAAAATAAATTAAAAGAAAAAGAAAAACGGGGTTTTGCTACACTACAAATCATCTTATTCTAATTAACTGGAAATATATTTAATGTCTCTATTTTCACAACATACATAGCAGCAGAGTACAGCATTTCCTTTGTTTCACACATGGAACAGATTATAATGGTAGTGTGCCTACTACTTTAAACAGAGGCATACAACTTATCTTTGGTATCTCTGAGAGAATGAAAGTGCTTGTCCATGTCCTTGAAAAGTGACTTTTTGCATATTTGTGAGACTCACAAAGCTTTGACTTGATGTTTGTTGATGCATATGGTCTAAGCACAGCTGCCTTAGGTTGTGTGTGTGTGTTATTTTAATAAACATTCCTCCCTCTTCCTACTAATAACACTATTGTCTTTGTGAGGACAGGCCCCTAGTTTATACTGTTTGTGTTGACCCAGAATTAGCGTTAATCCAGGAAAGGTAATACATAAATCTGGTGTTCTATTCAGGATATAAACTTTAATTCCTTATGTGGAAACAGGATGAATAATGACTCAACCAACAGGTCTATTCATAAGAGATTTCAGCACAGAATGCAGAAGCATTTTATATTGCTTTTGTATTGCTGACCAAAAATAATTTACAGGGTGACAGGAGGAAAAGAAAGTCAAAGGGGAAAGTCCTGACTCAATAATGACTCAAAACCCAGAATTATAGCTCTGCAAAAGTAGTTCATTTATCTCTGTTGCTGTCTGGTGATTCTTCTGGCATGCAAGAACTTGGAAGCCTCCCCAGGTAAGGAATTACAGTATGTCACACAACTGTACACAAGAGAAGCTGGCAATTGCCTGTTGTGGGTTTATTTTCCAACACACACCTTTTGGGAAGTAAACAGAGACATGACCAGAAGTGGGGAAGAGGACATATACACATGAATTTTGAACACAAATGAAAAACAGAACTCACTCATATCTCATAGTGATTCACACATAAATTAAAATAAATATTTAAGCCAAAGTGGAGAGATGATTGTTCATCTGTTTAGGATGGACTGGTGGTGAGAGAAGTAGAAGGCAGATCTTATGGCAATGAGGAAGTTGCAGTGGTCACTGTGAGAAAGTGATCAGGGCCTGGGCAGTGGGAATGAGAAGAAACAGACCTATTTTTGAGATTATTCAGTGGAAGCACTGGTGGGATTTAATGACTGCAGTGAACAAAGAGAAAAGGGGTAGGGGATTGCAAATGTGATCAAGAACCTGAGATAAGGTTTTAAAGAGCATTGGAAACAACTTCCTGATGCAAGTGTTGGAGGGACCAACTAGGGTCTGTGCACTTATTGATCTGCTGCTCACAAACAGGGAAGAATTTATTGGTGGCGGATGTAGAAGTGGATAGCAGTATGAGCTGTATTGAACATGAGATGATAGAATTCAGGATCCTGGCAAAAGGAAGAAAGGAGAGCAGCAGAGTATGAACCCTGGACTTTAAAAAAACAGACTTCAGTTCCCTCAGGGAGGCCAGTCTGAGATGGAAAGGAGTCCAGAAGAGCTGGTTGTATTTTAAAGAAACCTCACTGAGGGCACAGGAACAAACCATCCCAATGTGTATGATGAATAGCAAATATGGCAGGTGACCAGCTTAACTTATCAGAGAACTCTTCAGTGAGCTTAAACACAAAAAAGAAACTAACAAGAAGTGGAAGATTGGGCAGAGGACTAGGGAAGAGTCTAAGAATATTGCTTGGGCTTGCAGGGATGAAATCAGGAAGTCCAAAGTGCAATTGGAGTAGTAGCTAGCAAAGGATGTGAAGAGTAACAAGAAGGGTTTCTACAAATGTGTTAGGAACAAGAGGAAAGTCAGGGAAAGTGTGGGTACTTTACTGAATGGGGGAGGCAACACAGTGACAGATGATGAGGAAAAGGCTGAAGAACTCAATGCCTTTTTCACCTCAATCTTCACTGGCAAGCAAGGTCAGCCCCTAGACTACTGCACCTGGCAGCACAGTTTGGGGAGGAGGTGAGCAGCCAACAATGGTGAAAGAATAGGTTAGGGACTACTTAGAAAAGCTGGACATGTACAAGTCCATGGGGCTGGATGCAATACATCCAGGGGTGCTGAGTGAGTTGGCTGATGTGATTGCAGAGTCATTGGCCATTATCTTTGAAAACTGTGGGACTTGGGGGAGGTCCCAGACCATTAGAAAAGGGCAAATTTAGTGCCCATCTTTAAGAAAGAGAAGAAGGAGGATCTCGAAAACTACAAACTAATCAGCCTCACCTCAGTTCCCAGAAAAATCATGGAGCAGGACCTCCATTTCTAAGCACTTGGAGGAGAAGAATGGGATCAGGAACAATCAGCATGGATTCACCAAGGGCAAGTCATGCCTGACCAACCTGATTACTTTCTATGATGAGATAACTGGCTCTCTGGGTGTGGAAAAAGCAGTAGATGTGATATACCTAGACTTTCTCCCAGACCCTGAGAAATTGACTCCAGCTCTCTGCAGCTCTCTCAGCACCACAGGTTTCTTTCTCTCCCTCTGGGGTGAGTTCTCTGGTGTGATGCTGCTGCTTCCAGCCTCACAGTCTCTGGGCCTTTTCCCAGACACAGAGAAAGTACCCTGGCTTGATGTTGCAACCACTAGCCTGGCAACTCCTCTCTGTGTGTCTGTCTGTTTGTCTGTCCTTTGGCCTTCCTATTAACTGTATCAGCTGGCCTAATCCTCCTTGGCAGTCTGCAGTCCCTTTTTGACTACCGGAAGCTGGGCTGTAGCCTCTGGCACAAGCAGTGTGCCAGAGCCTGGTTGGTATATGCAGCTTGTTACACTGGGCTACATGGAAGCATGTAGTCTGCTACAAGGACCGTATCCATATTACTTGAAGCAACTCAGTTGTTCAACCTGCTAAAATAAGGGTTCTACTGAGAAACAGTTCAGCCCTAGGGTGCTGAATTTTCTTGGTGCACACAGGAAGGGCTGAATGGATCAGTTGGTTATTTTATCTGTTCAGTTGTCTGTTTCTGAGTAAGACATTTTGAGAAGAAAAGCCTTTCCAGGATGAGCTTGAAAAATAAATCTAGAAACACATTACTAATTGAAGCATTGAATCAGGAATTTTATGTATGGATTTATTTTACCAATGTTTATGTCATCATTCCCCAAGCAAGTTTCAGGGATGCTTACAATAAAAACCAGATAAATTATAAAAAATGATAAAATATTAAAATAAGTAATAGAACAACTCCCTAAACAGTGCCCCAAATAACACCCCAGAACTTTCCCTGCTAAATATCTGCCCAAATAAAAAAGTCATACCATTTCTGGAAGAGATCCAGGCTTGTGCAAGGAGCCTCCAAAAGGCAAGGAGTGATTAAAAAGAATAACCTCCCACCTATTTTTGGTGAACAAACTTGGTTCACTGATGGAACTTGCAGGAGGTTGCTCTTCTCTGATCTTTGGAACTGAGATAGGATATAAGAAATGAGGTGATCCTTTAGATATGTAGGGCCCTGGCTATTTAGGTCTTTATAGGTCTTTCTCAGGAGCAGCATGTGTTTTTATATATAAAAAAATATCCCTGTGGACTGGCTTCACTGTGGTAGAGTTACATCATCATAAAACTGGAGTAATGCAATGGTGAATCAAGGCATGATGATTATATTTCTTTGTGATTTGCATGGTAACAAGAAAAAGCCTCTATATTTGTGGTATAGTAGAAGGGAGAAGTCTAGTTTACATAATAACAAATGTAAAAAGTTGTTCATTGTGGGGAAGAAGTTAACCAGTATTATTTTCTGTTGTGTTCACTTGCAGGAAGTCACCAAATCAGTGCAACCTCTTTTACTGGGAAGAATAATAGCTTCCTATGATATTGAAAACACTCATGAGCGATCCATAGCCTACTACCTCGGCCTAGGCTTGTGCCTTCTTTTTATAATGAGAACCCTGCTTCTACATCCTGCCATATTTGGTCTTCATCATATAGGGATGCAAATGAGAATTGCCATGTTTAGCTTAATTTATAAAAAGGTAAATTTTTCACTTTCCTTTAAATGTTAAAGGTTCTTCCAATGCCTAGAGTCCCACTGGGCTAGTATAGTGGAGACCATGCTGATTTCAGTAGGCAACAGCACGCAAGGTGCTGACGTGGCTAACAGAAGGGCCACCTGTTTCTGAGTTCCGTAACCTGAAGGAGTGTGATTTTACCAAAAATAACTACGGTAAGTCACATTCATGATTTGTTCATATTATACGGGCTGAAAACAAGCAGTCTTTGAGCCAAAATTGTGAACGTAAATTACATTGCTAATGGAACAGAATGTGTATTAAGCAATCATGGAGGGCTTGAGAGGGAGAAATGTAGATAGGTAAGTAGTAAAAAAAAAAAACCTTGCCAGGATACAGTTAACTGTCAGATTCTCTGACTTTTGCTTCACCGAAGTGGGAAATGACTCAAATTATCACCATATTTATCTAAGTAAGATTAGTTATGGGATGATTGGTAACATCTTTTTTCATTTTGGTAAATAACAGATTAGTTACACAATTCCAGTCTAAGTCCCTCGTGTTACTAGTATATATTTTAACTCTCTATAATTTTATGAATTTTAAGCCACAGAGGTCCAAAAAGCAATGAGATGCACAATATGAACATTTAAGATATCAGATGTTAACGTATAATTCTGAGTCTCGTTAACATATTTTTGCTCAGAGATGACTATATTTACTTATATACAAGATGGGTCCTCCCCTACCCCCTGCAATTGGTATGGGAGAAAAAAGATCCTTGTTTTATAATCACATATATTAAAGCTCATTAAATACATTGTCTATCTCTAAACTGCTACCAAAAGCAGCACATAGTCAATAATAGAAGCCAACTGTGAAATTGATTAAATGTAGTCAACGCTGACCGTGCCTATAAAACACAAGGCCTAAATTGGGCAAACATGGTAATAGGAACTTTTTTTTAATTTTATTTTTTAATTTTTTGTATTCCAAGCCAAATTAAAACAAATTCCAAATTCAACAGTCAGTCCAGAACCATAAGTGGCCCCCCTAGCAGTAAACATCCTCCACCCCCATCGAGGGCTTCAGATGTTTCCAAAACTTTTGGCAGGCATCTTACCTGCAGGCTCAAGCCTGGAGACTTCAGGTTCAGATACCCCCAAGTTTTGCTTGCCCTCAGCTGTAAGGCCCTAGGAGCAAGCCAGGGAGAAGTCTCTCATTTTCATAAAGTAGGCGTAAAGCCAGGACCTTCCTACTTCAGCCACTAAGCTGGAGATTTACTATACAATACCTTGAGGGGTACTATCCCTGTGCCAAGAGAGCAGTTTTCCCTGATGCAGCTAAGAAGACCACCTTTGTGGTTGAAAGGTTTCTCTTGCAAGGGACACTTAATCCGAACCTTCAACAGACCGAGGTAAGTATAACCCATCTAAATAAGACATAAGGTAGTACCCATTAAGTGCGGCTCTCCCTTAGTACTGACTCTTTTTCAAGTCATGGTGAGCCGTAGCATACAGTTCACCCAGAATCCCTCTGTCGCTTCTCCCCACCCTCCATCTCAGCCTGGTGCATATGATAAGTATGTCCCTGCCTCCATGACATGAAGCTGGACCAGGTTGCCCTGAATCTCATCTGCATATACATTTTTGGATCATCCCAGGAGTTGTGACAAGAACACAACTGGGGTTGTCATGACTGGGGCTAATTAGCTTATGGATCCTCGGTGGGGATCATCTTGTAATTAGGGTTGTTTTCTATTCATGTAAATACAATATGGCTGGTTACAGACATAAAAAAACCCAAAAACCAAAAAATGCCCCCATATGACACTTTGCTTTAAACTTGGTGCACCCCTGTATTGAGCCCAGTGCATGCCCAGAAGAGGAATTGCATTATTTTGACCTGGCTTGCACAGTGTCAGTACAGTATAGATCAGATGCTTCAGTGGAGCTTTTTTGGTGCTTTTGAACTGGCTATTTAAAAAAGGGAGGAGGGAGGACCCAGCCCTCCTCTATCCTTACCTCTATCAAAGGGAAACTCTTTGAGAAGATCATCAAGGAGCACATCTGTGGTGGGCCAGCTTTAGGGATGATGCTCAAGGGCAACCAGCACAGTTTCATTAGGGGCAGGTCCTGTCAGACCAACCTGATTGCCTTTTATAATCAGGTCACAAAAGTATTGGATGCAGGTGTCGCTGTGGACGTAGTCTTCCTGGACTTCAGCAAGGTCTTTGACACTGTCTCCCACCCCATCCTCTTAAAAAAAATAGGCAACTGTGGCATTGATGCCTACATAGTCAGATGGATTGCAGATTGGCTGAAGGGCTGTACTCAGAAGATGGTGGTGGATGTATCATATTTGACCTGGGGAGAAGCGGGCAGTGGAGTCCCCCAGGGCTCGGTCCTTGGGCCCATGCTGTTCAATTTCTTTATCAGCGATTTGGAGGACAGGGTGAAAAGCAACCTGTTTAAATTTGCTGATGATACCAAAATTTGGGGTGAGGTGAGCACGCTAGTAGGGAGGGAAAGACTGCAGCAAGACCTGGATAGGTTACAGGGGTGACCTCACAAAAACAGGATGTGTTTCAATACTGACAAGTGCAGGATACTGCACTTGGGCAGTAGTAACCAGCATCACACTTATAAGATGGGAAACTCCCTTCTTGAGAGCACGGAGGCAGAAAGGGATCTTGGAGTCATTATTGACTCCAAGATGAACATGGGCCCACAACGCGAGGTCACGGTTAGCAGGGCTAACCGGACCTTGCTGTGCATCCACAGGTGCATCTCAGGTATGGCCAAGGAGGTGATCCTCCCCCTCTACATGACACTGGTCAGGCCACAGCTGGAGTACTGTGTCCAGTTCTGTGTGCCCCAGAGCACACAGGAGGGATGTGGACAACATTGAAAGGGTCCAGAGGAGGGCCACCCGCATGATCTGGGGACAACAGAGCAGACCCTACAGTGAGAGACTGCGGGACCTGAACCTGTTCAGCCTTCACAAGCAAAGGCTGAGGGGGGACCTGGTGACCATCTATAAACTCAACAGGGGGGACCAGAAGGATTTGGGAGAGACCTTGTTTCCCCTAGCGCCCCCTGGCATAACAAGGAATAACGGCCACAAGTTGTTGGAGAGGAGGTTTAGATTAGACATCCATAAGAACTACTTCACAGTCAGGGCGGCTAGGATCTGGAACCAACTTGCAAGGGAAGTGGTGCTGGCTCCTACCCTGGGGGTCTTGAAGAAGGGGCTTGATGCCTACCTGGCTGGAGTCATTTGAGCCCAGTTTTTCTCCTGCCCAGGCGGGGAGTCGGATTTGAAGATCTACAAGGTCCCTTCTGACCCGACTTCTATGCTTCTATGCTTCTATGATTCTATGATTAGATAAAAGCACTAAAAGCCTCTCTGAAGCACTCAATCTATGCAGATGCTGTGGACTCCAGTTGAATTAAAGTGCTGCTTCTTCTAGTAAAGTGTTTTTTTCATTTCTGTCAGCAGCTTACATGCTGATGATGCGGAGAAGATAGAATGTGATTTTCATACAGCACAAAATGCCTTAATTCTCTTTTAAGACAAAATAGAACTTCTTTATAGAAGAACTACATTTCCGCATAATTAATGGTCTAGACTTTCCTTTTAGTCTTTTTGCTAATTTTATAATCTCTATTAAAATTTTTAGGAAGGTTGCCATGGTAGGGGATGTATGCAACTGTAGTGTGACACAGCATGCACGTGTAGTTAAACATTGCATTTTGTGAATATGCAATATAAGGTGAAAGTTTCACATAAAAAGTCAATATGTGCAGAGGACTGTAATTACTTTTAAACTGAAGTGGCATGAATTTTATGAGGGCTTTTTATAGGATTAAAACAATAAATGAAAACTTGTTTATATTGTTCTTGTCATATGTGATAGGTTTTTTTCCTATGGTAGTCATTCCTACTTATGCTGCTTTAAATGAATATTTTACCAGACCATCCTCGTATTATTTTATTTTACAGACCTTAAAACTGTCAAGCAGAGTCCTAGATAAAATAAGTACTGGACAGCTTGTTAGTCTTCTTTCCAACAACTTGAACAAATTTGATGAGGTATGTCAACAGTACTATTGTTTGTATAGCAGAAATCTGTTTGAAGTGCATGGCTGTAAAATTTCATACAGTTTAGGGATAGATCCAGAGGGGGATGACAGTGTGGTCGCACCCTATTGCTTTTAGTGTACTGCACATGAGCACTAAGTGTGAGGTCTGACTGGAGCCCCTTCTTTTACGTGGCTCTACAGCCCATTGGTGAGTGCTGCTGCTGTTGATCATCCCCTCCTTTCCCCTCTACAGAATGCAATAGGGAGGTGAAGAAGGGCCAGGGTGACATCAGCATCATGCATTCCTGGGCTCTGGAGCATGATGAAAGCAGAAACCCTGGCCAGACCTCATTCCTATCAGTTGGTGAACTCAGAACTCATTGTGTTTGCACAGCACAGCCAAAATTGGAGGGTGCATCGTCCCCTTGCCAGGTTCCTGGATTCACTACTGACCAGTTCTAGAATTGTCATGGCCAAAGTCAAACAAGGCAAGAAATTGGTCAACTCCAGTGGAATGTGCTTATAAATAAAGAGCAAACTTTCTCCTTTAATTATGGGCTAGCATATATTTAGAGAGAGACTGATTCAGATACACAATGTCATCCCCCCTCCTATACTAAAGACATCTGGGTTCCAGTAAAAATCTGGAAAGTTAAGTCTACTAGTAGAAATATTTTTAATTTATAGGGTTGTGTAAGTGTCAGTCAGGAGACTTCCAGCTGTTTCTTAGTTAGCTTCTTAGTGGCCTAAACTCATTTGTTCTTGGCTTCCCTTCACCAGGCTCCTATTGCTGTTAAACTTGCTAATACTCAGTTTTATGCTGCTTACACCACCTGCTCCCAGAGGTAATGTACATTGGGTGGATCTTGAATTAAGAACCAGGCAAAGGTTCTATAGACTTCTACAGAAGTTCTCTCTCAGTAAAGAGTCAGGTTCAAACCAATGTTTATGTACTTTTGGACTGTAAACTCCATGAGTTTCAATTCATTATGTCCAATGGTCTAACTGTGTGGATGATGTTGCTGTAAAAGAAGCAATAGACATGACCTGAATGAGACTGGAGAAGTGGTTGGAGACAGGTATCTAAGAAGCCAAATGCAGATTCCTGCAGCTGGGCTGAAGCTGAGGTGTGGGTAACAACGGAAGATTTTATGTGGCCTGATACTATGGAAGGTTATCAAGCTACTAGTGTGGTAAGAGCAAGTAAAAACCTTTAACTAATCAGGAGGTGCATCTACACATGCTATTATCATGGCGCATATCACACCAGATATTATTGCTCCTGGGCACCACGTTTGACCATATGACCAGGACCATAGTCCATTGATCTGGGTCAGAGCAGGCCCAGCGGGCAGTGGGCCGGGGGGTCAGCCAGCTGAGCCTGGGGCTACTCTGAACAGGCTCAACATGCTGTGGAGAGGCTGGCTGGAGCAGGAGAGTGCTCCAGTGTGGGGCTAGCCAGCATGCAGCCCCTGCACTGAAGCATCCTCATGCCCCAGGCAGTCCTGTCAGTGTTTACATATGCATTGGTGCACACTAAGGAAGTCCACTGTGGGATATTACTTGTATTTACAAGTACTAACTTGAGGCAGAGTTAGTTTCCTGCTGCCTATGTGTAGATGTTGAGACTTTACTGTGGAGCTAGTTAGGCAGCTCCACAGTAAATGTCTTGTGTAAATGTGCCCAGGTACTACTGGGCACACTCCCTTTAATCATTTAATAAAATGGGTTTTTTAGGATCTGCTCTCTCAGAAGAATGCTATTCAGACAGGGTTACCCTCTCTCCCCTCAGTCTTATAAGGTAAACAGTTATTAGGGTCTAGAGCCAACTACCTTGTCTTTAACTGCACTGTTTTCTGCTTTTACCTCTCAGGTCCTACTTCCAGAAACCACAGGGTATGTCTATACAGTGCAAGGTAGCACTCTGCTGAGACATGCCATCCCTGCTATGTGTATGTTAGATTCCAAACCAAAAGCGTTGTAGCCATTTTAGTGTGGCTTTATGCATGCATCTATAAGCTTTGCCTAGCCAAGGCTATGCTTTTTTCCAATTTAGTAGCCAGAATTCATGGAGTGGGCCTTGTGCCTCTCATCATGATGGCAGCATGCCACTGCTTTATGTCATATAAACATAGCAACATAGATGCACAGATACCCACAGAACTTCCCACAGATGCAAACCTGCAGAGGAAGATACTTTGCTGTTTCTGCATATTTTTCCTTTCTCTGTGCATATGCCAGCCAAAATTATCTAATACTTCTGAGGTTGTTGGTTTTACATCATCTGCGGCATTATTTACCCCTCAGGGTTATAGGCATTAACCCTAAATCCATCCCAAGAAAAAATAACAGTTATGGAGGGATTATGACAGTATAGGGAGCAATACGATTTGTATTTAGTTGCATATTCATCCTCAGTGGTATTTTCTTCACCCTTAACATTAACTTCCACGACAAGGTGTACTATTCTTGATAGGTTCTTTTGTTTATTATCTCTTTATTCTGCACTGATTGAAGGGGATCTTCTGGTCTCTCTGAAGTTAATGGCAAAACACTTATTGACTTCAATGGAGCTAAGATTTTGCCACATGTGAACACACAGCCAAAGCTACTTGCAGAGCCAACCCTAGGGGTGTGCAGGGCCCAGGGCATATCAGCCTGTGTCGGTGGTGGAAAGGGGAGGGTGGGAAGTGGCTGGAGCATGAAGTGGTGGAGTGGTAGTGCCCTCGGCTCTCACCCTGCCTGCAGTTCCTTCCAAAGTTTGGGTCCTGGGATGGTCACCCCGATACACCCTCCCCAAGGGACGGCTCTGGCTACTTGCATACTGAACTTGCATCTTGCAAAAACCAAAGCTTATGTGTGGAATGTATCTACGCATTGGTATGTTCTCATCATAATTAACACCAAAATAGCTATGTGCTCAAAATTGCAAAACTTCTTTCAAAAAATTATTTTAATGCTGGAAATTCATTTACTGTTCTTCATGCAAATCGTTCAAAGTGTCACTTTACTAACTCTTCTCCCTTCTTATATGGTTTGCTGAGCACAGCTTTAGTGAGTTTTTGCTGTGGATTTTTGCAGGGTCTGGCATTGGCTCATTTTATATGGATTGCACCTTTACAAGTAGCGCTGCTGATGGGACTGCTCTGGGAGATGATACAGGCCTCGGCATTTTGTGGACTTGGCTTACTAATAATCCTGGCTCTTTTCCAAGCCTGGTTAGGACAAATGATGATGAAGTACAGGTGACAAAGCTGTTCAGAACATTTCTTTTAAATCTTACATTTTCACAAGGCATATGGGTATATGAAAATCCAAGACTAAACTTGACCTAGTTAATATTAGCAGTCCTACTTATACAGGTCATGTAAGTAAAAAGAACAGGATTTGGCCCAGAAAATGGCTGATATTAGTCATGTTTATTATGATAGTGCCTATAGGCCAACCAGGAATGGGGCCCTTTGTGTTAGGCATGGTACAAATGGAGGGCAGTAAATATTCCTGCTCTGAAAAGCTCAGAGCCCAAATAGACAGACACAGGGTGGGGGAAGGAAGATGAGACACAAGCACAGTGCACAGTTATATCTCTAACCTTGTTAGCCCTCTTGTTAGGTCTCTAATTTTTTCAGAGGGCTACTTGTAGAAGGGATAAACTAAGTGGAAAGAAAGCAGACAACGAACAGCTAGAAGTGGAGTGAAGCTGCAATGACAACACTGTCATAGAGAAGGAGTAGGTTGGAGCAAACATATAAGTAGTACAGGACAAAGGAAGTCCAGTCAGAACTATAGGAAGTAATTCCTGCCTTAACTGCTTCTGCTGCTGCCCCCCCAGTCTCCCTCTGGCTCCATTTTGCAGTTCTCCCCCCAAGGCCACCAGGCAGTTGGAGGGTTCTCATAGCCTCAGAGATCTGACCTACCGTTCCTTGTTATTCAAAACTTCTGCCACTCTTATAATCTGAATTTTGACTATGAAAAGAATTCAGATTCAGGCCTTTTTTAATTAACAGCATTAAAATGCAGTCTTTAATGTGGGGTAAGTAATGGGAAATTTTATAAGAAATACTAAAATTCATGCTCATTGATGTGAATCTTGCTTCCTAGCTTTGATCATTTATGTTTTCTTCAGCGTTCTATCCTTAACACAGTACAGTAATTACTGCATTTTTAATAAAAATGCTGCTTTCTAACACACTTCCTGTGTCTGCCTTTCCGTAATAATGGTATTGAAATATATAAATAGGTGCATTTTATTAGATAGTCATTTGAGTTCTAGCGGGATCTGTGATTGTCAAGCATTACAAGTTACAGTAAAATTAAAACTGACCTAGTCCTCTCTTATTTTACAGAGACAAGAGAGCAGGAAAGATCAATGAGAGACTTGTGATCACTTCAGAAATAATTGAGAACATACAATCAGTTAAAGCTTACTGTTGGGAGGATGCAATGGAAAAAATGATTGAAAGCTTTCGAGAGTAAGTATATTAATTTGTCAATCTTGTATTTCTTCAAGGTTATGGAAGGGTGTCTACAGGATTAAAATTCTTAGATGACTATGAATACTAATAGCATCTGTGTGTTATGGTAGAAAATAAGGAACACAAGCAGTCATGCTTGAAAGGGGCCACCATTTGGAAGCACAAAGCATTCCATACTGCATCTTGGTTTTTCTCAATTTGTCTAATGCACTATAAAAATTGTATGCTTCTTTAGAAGTATCTACTATAAACAGCTGTTAACGGTAGAGCACCATAGGAGAGAATCCTTTGGTCTATTCCACCTATTATTTCTACTTTACTAAATAAAACAGCTAGATCTATAGTATTGTAAAAACTTTCTTTCTTGTATATACTAACTTGGAAGTAGCTGGGTTTTTTTCCAAATGTAAAATATTGGGATGTAGAAAAAAAAAAGTCAGAAAAACTGACTGTAGAGTCATACGTAATACTGACATTGCAACAATGCAAGCATTTAACAAACTAGACGATCCTGGCATCTGTATTTGTCCGTGGCCAATCTTATCCTGTATCTACAACAAACCCTGCTTTTGTTTGACTACTCAAGGGTTTATCCACTTTCCTATTCTTAAGTAGAGACAACAGTTTGATTCCTTTGCAGCCATTTTGTAAGAACTTCAATAAAGTCATTCTTAATTTTTCTATTATAAAGCTACTAGTGTCAGTATGCTCAATAACTAAAGTACTGACTATATGGTACAAGGCATGAAGTGGTTCTGTGTGGGTTATATACCCTTGCAGTGTATTTTGTGGAACAGAACAGTGTCTCTTACCACAACACCTTAAGTGAGCTTTAAATACATGCCGTGCAGTCATAGAATCACAGAAAAGTAGGGTTTGAAGGGACCTCTGGATTCATCTAGTTCAATTCCCTGCTTGAGGCAGGACAATGCCAATTCAAACCATCCCATACAAATCCTTGTCTAGCCTATTACTAAAACTACATAATCAACCCTGCCGCACAACTACAAGGCATAGCACCTAAACCTGCCTCAGGTAAAGCTTCAGGATAATGACAGTCAGTGTTCTGCTGTTGCAAGAATTTCATAGATTTCATAGAGATCAGGGCTGGAAGGGACCTCGGGAGATCATCGAGTCCAGCCCCCTGCCCAAAGGGCAGGAAGTCAGCTGGGGTC
>NW_017728931.1:100063029-100066558 GCF_001723895.1 Crocodylus porosus
TTTTACCCAGAGGGTCTCTAGCTGTCCATGCTGGTCACCAACATCAGCTTGCAGGGACACGTAGCTTTCCTTCACATAGAGAGCTACACCCCTGCCCCTTTTGTCAACACGAATTGTTAAAGTATGCTGCGGAGATCCAAATATTTATGTCTATATATAGACTAGATATAGACATTCAAAACCCTGAGGTGGAATTGATGTAAATTACACAGTTATCTGTAAGTGGCATAGTTTAGATCGGTAGCAAACAGAACATGTGTTCGCCCTCTGTGTGTGTCGGGGGGTGGGGGGTGGCAAATCGTAGACTGGATTGCACCATTTTTAAATCACTCTGTGTGCTGAATTTCTTTTTTGTTACAGGTATAGATCAGTTTCCAGTCACTTGTACTGGTAGAAGTCCATATCTGGCCATAATTGGCTGAGGAAATCCTTGTATGTTGACTAAAATATTAGCATTACATACCAGGTCTGACATGGAGATCTCCAGCATAAATTACTACAGCTCTAATTAAATAATCCAGGGTATTAAACTGAGAACTATAACAGATTCACACACTCTGTGAATCTAACATACTGGGGGGAGATGATTACATCAATGGATAACACAGATTGAAACCATCTAAGTAGTATGTGTATTTGCATTAAAGAAAGAATAACAGTTAGGTTCTAGGTGAGAGACTTGGAAAACAAGAAAACAAAAAGAAGTTTAGTTACCATATACAGGTTTTCCGTATGTGGGTTTTGTATATGCGAATTCGCTATTATGCGATGACCCTTTTTATACCCAAAATTCATTATATGAGAGGTAAAGTCACTCTTATACGATCAGCATAGGTGCTCCCCTCCAAAGCAGGTAAGTCTGGGAGAGGAGGGGAAAGCACCTCTGCTACAGTTGCTCTGGGAGTGGCTGATGCCAGTGGCCTGCAGCCACTGTGCTGTGCCGGGTCCTGAAGGCTCTGGACCCCCAGAGCTCCACTCACCCCAGCTCCTGGGCTGCGCTGTGCCATGGTGCAGGCATGTGGGTTTCCTGCAGCAGGAGCTGGGGTGAGTGGGGACAAGTGGAGCCCTGGGGGGTTCAGGGCATAGTGCATAGTGAGTAGGGAGAAGTGGAAGCCTGGGGCTGTAGCATGGAGCAAAGTGGGAGGGCTGCAGGCTGGGGGCCAGCACCATGCTCTTCCTGGCGGGTGCGTGCATGGGGCAAGAGCAGGCTGCCGCTCTGGGCTGGGGCTGGCGGTAGCACTGGGCTCTTCCTGGTGCTTGGTGGTGGTGCTGGAAGGGTAGGTTAGGGGGGCTATGGTGAATTTTGGGGTGGCAGCAGGCCCCCCTACCCCAGCACTGCTGCCTGGCCACAGTGCCAGGAAGAGCTTGGTGCCACTGCTGGCGCCAGCCTGCAGCGGCAGCCTGCTTTCATTTTGTGAGCAGCTCTGGGGGCATGTGCCCCTGGGAAGAACCCAGCACAGCCTCCCAGTCCTCCGCCCTCCCAGGGTGCACTACCAACAAGAGCTGCACTTCCTTGCCCACCAACAATTCCCTCCTCTTTGCTTCCTGCTGCAGTCCCAGGAGCGGCCGATGGGCCCCGCCCCTTCCCCAGTCTCAGCCTTACTCTTTCCCTCCCTCATCACCATGGGAACATATCCCTATTTGTTGCATTGTAAACTGGGTTTCCTTTATGCGAATTTGATTTATGCACACTTTTCTGGGAACGAATGTACTGCATAAATCAAGGGAAACCTGTATCATGTTAATAAAAGGTAGGAAATAATATTATTATCCAAAAATGCCCTTATTGTTCACTTGCTTATATTATGCCTTCTGAAAGACAATCCATAAAAAATAAATTATCTCCCTGAAGTGGAGAGAATTTCTTGATTATTGTGGACATCCACTTTGATTACATGTGTGTATAAAAAAGAAAGCTGAGTTGGCTGTAGATCAGAATTAGGTTTAGCTGAGATTTGGGTCTGATGCTGAATCCAGGCTGGAATTTGTATAAGCTGTGTTGTTCTAATGAGATTTTGATAAAAACCTTGTAGGTATATTGGATAGAAATGATTAGAGAATTATACTCTTGGTATTGAATGGTTATCCCATTGTATATTATATAGGTTTGGGTAGTCATTTTAATAAACCCTTCATTAAGGATTTAATAATCCTTCATTAAATTAGGTAGGATTCTTTTAAGAAGCAAAATGCCAGAAATCTCCTAAGGCCATCTTATCTCACATAATTTCTGATTCTTTTGAACCAAAAACTCATTAGACTCTTTTTTCAAGTCACCGCAAAGGTTGAAAGCTGGAGCCAGGGTTAGAGTTAGTCAAAACTTGGAGTTTTCATTCCAGGGGAATTTCTGACATTCTAACAATGTTTTCCTACTGATTCGGAATGAAAACTAGAATTTTAAATTTTTTCATGGACGATAACTTGGTTAAAAATCTGGAAAAAATGACCTGTTACAAGATTCATAGATTCATAGATATAGGGTTGGAAGGGACCTTGCAGATCTTTTAGTCCGACCCCCTGCCCTGGGCAAGAGAGAAAACTGGGCTCAAATGACCCCAGCTAGTTAATCATCAAGCCTCCTCTTAAAGACCTCCAAGGTAGAAGCCAGCACTACTTCCCTTGGAAGTTGGTTCCAGATCCTAGCTGCCCTGACTGTGAAGTAGTGCCTTCTAATGTCTAGTCTGAACCTACAACTTATGGCCGTTATTCCTTGTTACTCCAGGAGGCGCTCGGGGGAGCAAGGTCTCTCTCCCATTCCCCGCTGGTCCCCACTAGTAAGTTTATAGATGGCCACTAGGTCCCCTCTCAGCCTTCTCTTGTGAAGACTGAACAGGTTAAGGTCCCATAGCCTCTCCTCATAGCGTCTGCCCTGCTGTCCCCGGATCATGCAAGTGGCCCTCTTTTGGACCCTCTCAGTGCTGTCCACATCATTCCTGAAGTGAAGCGCCCAGAACTGGCTGCAATACTCCAACTGCAGTCTGACCAGTGTTGCATAGAGGGGGAGGATCACCTCCTTGGCCCTGCTTGTGATGCATCTGTGGATTCACAACAAGGTGTGGTTAGCTCTACTGACCATGTCCTTGCATTCGCAGCTCGTGTTCATCTTGGAATCAATAATGACTCCAAGACCTTTCTGCTACTGTGCTTTTGAGAAGAGAGTTCCCCAGCCTATAGGTATGCTGCTGGTTCTTACTGCTCAAGTGCAGTACCCTGCGCTTGTCAGTATTGAACCTAGACAGGTTACAAGGGTGGGCAGGTGAGAATAGGATGGGTTTCAACACCGACAAGTGCAAGGTGTTGCACTTTGGGGGGAACAACCGGCACCATACCTACAGGTTGGGGAACTCCCTTCTCATCAGTACAGAGGCGGAAAAGGATCTTGGGGTCATCATTGACTCCAAGATGAACATGGGCCGGCAGTGTGGGGATGCAGTCAGGAAGACCAACCGTACCTTGTCATGCATCCACAGATGCATCTCAGGCAGGTCCAAGGAGGTGATCCTCCCCCTCTATGCAGCACTGGTCAGGC
>NW_017728931.1:100066658-100074642 GCF_001723895.1 Crocodylus porosus
TGTTACAAACTAGTCAGAGGGGACCAGCAGGCATTGGGGGAGTCCCTGTTCCCCTGAGCACTGCCAGGAGTGACCAGGAATAACGGTCACAAGCTAGCAGAGGGTAGATTTAGGCTAGATATCAGGAGGCACTACTTCACGGTCAGGGCGGCTAGGATCTGGAACCAACTTCGAAGCAAAGTGGTGCTGGCTCCTACCCTGGGGGTGTTTAAGAGGAGGCTGGATGAACACCTTGCTGTGGTTGTTTGACCCCAGTACTCTTCCTGCCATGGCAGGGAGTCGGACTAGATGATCTACTCAGGTCTCTTCCGACCCTAAAAACTATGAATGCCATCCTGTTCTCATTTGCCCACCCCTATAACCTGTCCAGGTCCAGCTGTATCCTGTCCTTCCCTTCTAGCATGCCCACCTCACCCCAAATCCTGGTGTTGTCCACAAATTTAAACAGGGTGCTTTTCACTCCCTTGTCCAAGTCACTAATAAAGAAATTGAACAGTGCGGGCCCAAGGACTGAGCTCTGGGGGACTCCACTGCCCACTTCCCTCCAGGTAAAATATGAACCATCCACCACCACTCTCTGAGTGCGGCCCCTCAGCCAATTTTCTATCCATCTGACTGTGTAGGCATCAATACCACAGTCGCCTAGCTTTTTAATGAGAATGGGGTGGGAGACAGTGTCAAAGGCCTTCATGAAATCCAGAAAGACTACATCCACCATGACACCTGCATCCAATGATTTTGTGACTTGATCGTAGAAGGCAATCAGGTTGGTTTGACAGGACCTGCCTCTAATGAAACCGTGCTGATTGCCCCTGAGCATCATCCTCACTGCTGGCCCTTCAGAGACGTGCTCCTTGATAATATTCTCAAAGAGCTTCCCTGGGATTGAAGTAAGACTAAAAGGCCTATAGTTGCCCGGGTCCTCCCTCCTCCCTTTTTTCAAGATGGGGACCACATTGGCCCTCTTCCAGTTATCCCACACCTGGCCAGAGAACCACGAGTGCTTGTAAAGCTGTGCCAGGGGCCCCACGATAACCCCTGCCAATTCCCTCAACTCCCTGGGTTGGAGAGCATCTGGACCTGCTGATTTGAACATGTCCATCCCCTCCAGAAGTTCTCTAACTTGTTCCTCCCTGACCCTAGGCCTGGCGGAGTCTCTCCTGAGTCCGTCCCGAATCTCGGTGGGGGAGTCCCAGTCCCTGCACAAAAAAACAGAGGCAAGGAAATTGTTAAAGATGTATGGCAGGGAGCCTGGAAGGCTAGGGGTCCTAGTTCTAGATGAGTCACTGAGGAGTTCCTGCTCTGCCACTTTAATTCATTTTTTTCTTAAATGGGGCTACTTGGCCTCATTTACAGGTACTTTAGTTACACCCCTCCTGCCCCATCTGGATTCATCAACCACCCTGTGAGTCCTGTGGATTTAGGAATAACCAGAGGATTCCCTGGCCAAAAAGTTGGGAGCGTAGTAGCCCTGGCAGTTGCAGCTTGCTGGAGCTTCCCTGCCTACCATTCTCCTGGGTCTGTGTCAGGGGGTAGGGACAGATATTACACATAAGCCAGTTTAAGTTGTCAGAAACTGGTTTAAACCTGTAACAGAACATAAGTTCAGTGCACATAAACCAGTTTAAAAATGGGTTTAAGATAAACCTGCGTGAATATAGTATCAGACTTAACTGATCTGGGTCAAACTGGTATATGCAGTGTCTGTCCCAGACCCATTCCTGGTTTAAATTAAAGCAGAGTCCCCCAGCATCCCAGATGCTTTTCAGCCCCAGGCTGTGCTGTCTGCTCCAGAGAACAGGGCTGGTCCTGTCTCTCTGCCCCCTAGGTGGAGCTCCTCCTACCCCTCTCCCACAGCATGGACCTCAGCCCCATGGAACTGAGGCATGTGGTATGCTAGCTAACACTGAGAGGTGTGTGTGTGTGTGTGTGTGTGTGTGTGTGTCTTCAGTTTCACTGGGACAGGCAGACAGAACAGTGTCCACTTAGGGCTTTTTGGAGCTAATCTACAGGTCAGCTGGTAATGTCCTTCTGTTCCTTCCTTGGAGAACGCTGTTTAAGAAGAGGTTGAACTAATGAAAGAGGCTTTTGTTTTGTTGATGGGCTGCCAAATGCTGTGTTATCAGCTCTCTGCTGGCTCCTTCAGTTTTTAGGTTTGCAGACAGTATGAAGAAGCAAAGAGAGGGATTTTGAAAAGCTCAGTATCATCAATAGATGGATGCATGCCCCCCCCACCACTTTGCCTCAGCGTGCTAGCCAGGGACTGGGGTCTAGCAACACTCCCACCCCTTGAGCAGTGAGTGGGGAAAAGCCTGGGACTGCAGGTGGGATGGGGGTTTACACCCCTCCCTAATCAGAGCGTCTTGCCCATGTCCCCCCTCAGCTCAGCACTGAGGAAGAGAAGGGCTGCTCTAGTGCCCCTGGCTTCTAGGCTGAACCACTACAGGTCTGTGCCTGTATTTCCTCAGTCCAGAGGGAATGTCTTTGCAACTGCAAACTGATTCAATCTAAGCAGGTTAGACTGATCTGCAAAAATTGAATCAATTCAGGCTCATGCTTTTTGAATGTCTGTCCCTAGCCAGGGAGCCTGGAGTTCCCTAGCTCTGGTACAGTTTGTATGATAGGGCTATCCCAGAACCACGAATCATGGAAATTAGGCTTCTGACCAGAGCTTGAGTCAGCTAGCTGGAAGCTGGGTAGGTTGCTAATGAAATTAGTTGGCTTCCAGTAAACATGACATACTGAAGAGAAGAGTTTTGGAAAATACTGGGCATGTCTATATGCCAGCTTAAATTTACTGCACAGTAAGTTACTGTACAATAAGTGGGAATAGGCCAGTGTCTATACTTGCAGGTGTGTGTACACAAGCACATTAACTCTGTGTGTGGACTGACTTGGGACTAGTCCCAAGTCAGTCCACACACACAGTGTTACCGCACAGTAAGGTGTCTACACGTGTGTTACTGCACTAATCGGGTGTAAATTTGCATGATGCAGGTATCAAATTTACACTGAAGTCAAAATAAGTCACCATATTTACTGCACAGTACGGGCATACATGCATATATGCATGCCCATACCATGCAGTGATTTAGGTTACTGCACAGTAAATGTAGTGTATATGCGCCCACTGTACATCCTAGCCCATCTCCAAACAAAACTTGTTCACTTAAGGGGTTACCTCTCCTGCATATTAATGAAAAAGAGTCCAAAATGTCACTGCCCAATGAACAGCCTTAGCCAGCTGGCTGGCTGCTCAAGGACTGCTTCTTTTACTACCCATCTCAGATTGTATCTTACTCTTATAGGGGATCTAATTCTGTCTCCCCTATATTTTGAGTCTAGTAAAACATACCTTTAACTCAGCAGTAATTTCAGCTCCCTTCATGGTCACACTCCTTACTAACAAGGCAGGAAAACAGAAGAATTCTGCTGTTGCTCCACAGAAAGATCTGTTTGGACATACCTGCATCCCCTCTCAACAGCTGATACATCCTACTTGCTTCTAAACTGGTTCTGTGAAGTACTGGAGTATGTACGGGAAAAGTGCAGACTTAGTGGGCAAAGTCTTGACTTTAAATACATTTAGGCAATATCAATGGGAATTGCAGGTATGTGGCCAAAAGCAGTCATCTGCTCACTTTCCTACCTTAGGCTTTCCAACTCATAACATTATTAGTCGTTTTGGAAAGTAATGAGAGACAGTGATGAAAAAAAAGAATATGGATGAGTCCATTTTTTAACCATTTTTGTTACCATTTATTGAGGTGCATTAGACTTGGAACAGTGAATCACTACGCTTTTTTTTTTTAACAGAACTGAACTTAAGCTGACCCGAAAAGCTGCTTATGTGAGATATTTCAACAGCTCAGCCTTCTTCTTTTCGGGGTTCTTTGTGGTGTTTTTGGCTGTGCTTCCCTATGCACTGACCCATGGAATTATTATCCGAAAAATATTTACCACCATCTCCTTCTGCATTGTTCTTCGAATGGCAGTAACTAGGCAGTTTCCAGGGGCTGTTCAAACCTGGTATGACTCTCTTGGAGCAATAAACAAAATACAGGTATGGTACATAAACTCAGATCTTTCTGGGGACATAAACTAATCCTTTATAGTACATTATCTCATCAGTTGAACAACAAAAGCACACTGATGTAAACTTGCAGCATAAACTATTGATTGGTTTAACTACACTCATTAAATGTCATTATAAATCCTATCGTTTTGCGTATATTTTGTCAGCATCCATAAGGTTAGGTCAAAAGTCTAAGGCCACCTGAGAACTATATTGTTTAAAGAAAAACACTTCTAAGGTACTAGTGATTCATCTAAAGAATAAGATTCCTAAATGTGAACATGACAAAATGGCTTGTCCAACAGGTGCTGCAGCCTGCACTCACCAGCTCTTCTCAAAAGGAATTTTCTGTGGGAAAGTGAGATTAACATGGGGTTTTATAGATTGTATCATTTTAAGTACTATTTAAAGTCTTTCTTGGAAGAAGGTATTCTTTGTTGTTTTATGTCCAAATGCCAGTGGTGCACTTTGTTAAAGTTATTTAAGAAAAAGTATTTAGTGAGGAGGAGAGTGAAAAGTGAAGGTAAAGATCAACCAGGTTGAGATCCCACTGCTGGACACTCACCAGATCATTGTGCCAGATCCCAATTCACTGGACTGCTTTAGTCTAAATTTCTCTATGTCTCAGTAGGCTGCAGATATTTTTCTTCTCTTGTCCTTTCAAGGCACAGTTCCTAGACAGGCACTCTGTCTTTTAGCCCTTCATGGACATGGGAAGCCCAAGTGTCCTAGGCCCCACCCCAAGATATTGTATTAATTTAAAAATGCCTGATCATAGAACTCCAGCTAGTGTGGACATTTGAGAGTGTTTCTTTTTTCTTTGTACAGGATTTTAAAACAAGGTTGCTATTTACTTAATTGAATAAAAAGCACATCTGGTAGAGGCACAAATAGCAAAGCATGCTCTTTTTTTTTCCTTCCTTGGTTTTCTTATCACTCTGGAGAGTCCCGTGGTTTGGTATAACTTTCTTCTGGGACAGTCCACATGGCTTCTTTTCTGAATCATGCAGTCTTCCCTTATCATCTTTACTTTCTCTGACTGAGGGTTGACTCCAAAGCTTAGTTGGATCATCCCCCAGTTTGCTGCAGTGAAAGCCTGTCCATCCTTTCCCTTCTCTTGCCTGAAGTGTCCTATTTGGCTCTGTGAGGCTTCACCTGCTGTTGCTTTTATAATTCCTTTTCCAAGCACTTGCTGTCTCCTCTGCTTGCCTGTTCTATCTATGAAATTTCTACTCTGACTCCTTTGCAAGGATCCTGAAGAGGGCCTTGACCAATCTTATTTTCCTTTCCTGAAACTCCCTCAGCATACTTATTGTGTTGCCTGGGTAGATACCTGTATTTGAATATCAGCCAGCCTTGATAAGCAACTCAGAGGTAGCTACATAACACTCAATGCATGCCTTGCATCATATGTAACTATGTAGCACACAACTGATGCCACTCCTTACCCCTTGGGAAAATAATTTTAACCACTTGACGTCAGACAGCAAGCAGCCCAAGTCTGAATGTCCTGCTTCTCCCAGTAATGTTGTAATAGCAAAGATTTTGCATGTAACCTAGTTTGCACGTGCATATATTTATCTTGCTAATGGACTCCTGAGTTAATCAAGATAGGAATGAATAACCATTTTATTTCTTTGTTTATCAAGGGTATGATATATTCTAACATATTCCATAAAACAAAATTTTGTGTAAAAAGAATTTAGATTGGTGGTTTGCCATTGCCAACACAAGCCGGAAAAAACAAGAAAATGCCCAACTTTTCTTAGGTCCTCTTTATACTCACAGTATTTTTCCATGGTGACAGCACCTACATATCTACTTTCACCCATCAACAGAAAAGGAAATGCATTAGATGCAACATATTCACCTGTCTTTCACTGAAATGCAAAAATGTAATAATGTCAGTAGTATGAGCCAGTACTTAGTGTTGACTTGTATGCACAGATTAAGTATGCTGTGTGTTATGTTATATTTTTATTGGTGGAAATAGTTTAATACTGTTTGCTTTAATATTCTGTCTCTGCATTTATAGGACTTCTTGCTAAAAGAAGAATATAAGACATTGGAGTATAATTTAACAACAACTGGGGTCGAGCTGGACAAAGTAACAGCCTTCTGGGATGAGGTTAGAATATTTTAAAGTTGTATCCAAATAAAACAAGATTATTAAAAAAAATTTGACCGTCACAGTTTTCCATTAATTACAGAGAATAATAAAAAGTCTAAAACAAAGACTTCCTTCTGGGTCATCTATTTTTGCCTCAGTGCCCATGCACTGGTTCAAGACTGTCTACTGATGAGCTCCCTGTGAAGGGGAAAAAAGTTTCTTGATTTGACTAGCCATATCAAAGGAGGAAAGCTTGCTTGTTGGCCGGTGGGACTGACAGAAATGTGGGTTGCCTTTGAAAAGTCATGTTAGGATTTTCTTAGGTAAAAAATGTTGGAGGAAGCACTTTATTCCATTTTGGCAGCCTCTTGTTGGTTACTCCTGATTTATATGTGCATGGAATCATAAACAGGCTGCAAAGTTTTATAGACATGGAAAAAGCAGTTGAATATGTTTTTGCTTATCTTCCCCAACAATGGCAGACAAATTATATATATATAAAGTAGTAATAAAGGAGAGTGTAGCTAGGAAAACTAATGTTAGAAGCATAAGTACATACCTAAATCAAATAATACAGTTCTACAATTTTATATAGATGTCTTCATACATTTGTCTTATATGTGCACTTCTTTGAACTTACATGTTTTTCAGGGAATTGGAGATCTTTTTGTAAAAGCAAAGCAAGGAAATAACAACCGAAAAGTTTCTGGCAATAATGACAGTCTCTTCTTCAGTAACTTCCCATTTCATGGAACTCCAGTTCTTAAGGATATAAATTTCAAGATTGAGAAAGGACAGTTACTAGCTGTTTCTGGCTCTACTGGGGCAGGCAAGGTATTCCAAATTCCAAGTCATTGATAAAAATATATCTATAAGTGCTGTATAGTTGAATTCTTAAATGTTAAATATAATATAGTGTTAAATAATGGCGTATGTTCAGTCATAATCATCTCAAATTGTGCTGTCTACTAAAGTCAAGCCGTTAGAAGAGAGTATCTAGCTTGAGTGGAATGGTCAAAAGATATATATTATATTTTTAGCCCTGGGTTGATATAGGAATATTTTGCTGGTCGTTTTCTTTATACACAAGGAAGCATAAGCTCAGGAAGAAGCTAGTCATTTACATGGGGAAACCCCTCTCTATCTTTAGGAAAGAAGAAGAACCTGGTAAAAGTAACAAAATCTGTAACCCTAGTGAAGACTGTAGACAAGTAATGGTTACCATTACAATTTTCCTGCCTTCAAAAACAATATTCTGAAGAGCCTAGCAATAGATAATCAAATCATTCAATATTATAGACAGTTTTTCTTTTTTCTTGTTTCTTCTTTCTAAACTTATGGTTTAGTGGTTAGACCCTCACTTTGTATGTGGGAGACTTAGGTTCAGGTCTTTGCTCTGCCTAATATAGGCCATAGAATTGAACTTAGTCTTCCTTTAACTCAGGTGAATAATCAGGCTATGCTGAGGATAGTGTCCTAGGGACTGAAGGCTAGATTTCCTGCATCCCAGGTGAGCACTACTACCACCTGTCTATTTTGTCTAAATTCTGAGCTGAGAAAACTTTCTGATGAAAGTCTCATTGAAACTTTCATGTTTCCAACAAAAAACAATCCTGACCAGTTCTAGTGCAATTAGTTTGCACATTGCACACCTGATCAGGCTGTTTACAGCAGATAACGACTGAGGCTGTGGACAAGTGTTCAGTTGCAGCACTGCAAATTTCCTGGAATCAATGCCACTACTTGAACAGTCCTAGAGAGAACTGAGATTGTTCAAGTGATTGTTTTTTTTTTTTTTT
>NW_017728931.1:100074742-100085855 GCF_001723895.1 Crocodylus porosus
TGGAAGCACTGCAATACCAGGTCAATGCATGGAGTGGATGGAGCACGCTCCGGTTCCACCACCCAATACCAAAAAGAATCTGCTCAATATAGACCACCCTCCAGACCGTGGTGTCTCCCCTGTGAGAGCAGAGTCCCCACCAGGGTCCCTGACAGCTTGTCACTAGGTGGGCTATTAGGGAGTCAGCCATTCTCTACCTTCCCCTTGGAGGAGAGGGCGAGAGTGGAGGACTGGGATACTGGGGGCCGTAGGGACCTACATTACACTGCATGAAGCAAACAGGCACTATTTGTGGTGCTAGAAAACCTTTTGTCTCTGGAGATGTTGCTGTTTGAAAGAGGAATTGCTATACTTTTTGAAAGAGGAATTGTCATATTTTTTCATCACAAATCACTAGAACAGCTGTATGTTCAATCTTTGTTCTGGAAACTGCATATTTTCTGTCAAATGTAACACTTGTATGCTGCAAGAGTGGCCATATTGTGTCCAGTGGGACTGCTTGTGGAGAAAGGGTTGACAATCTGGCTCAATCTGGAATTATGTCATACATTGGGCATCTATTCTACCTCTCAATTTGCAAATTAATTGTGAACTGATTTGTCTTTCTTTCTTTCCCTTTTTTCCCTATTGATTGTTTTTTGGGTGATATTCTTGGTTGACTATAAAATCAATGGTAAACTTCCATGAACACTAGTAGTGCCAAGGTATCAAGAATTAGGGCTTAAGTACTGATATCATTAAGAATTATATGATAGACTGAGTACAAGATGATAAGCTGGTAACTGTGCCAAAGTTACTGCTTACATCTTTTAGCATATCCAAGAAGAGGCAGAAAAACATTTTCATGTAAAATGAACAAAACAATATTTTGTCATGTTGTTTTAGTCCCATATATCTAATATGGTTTGTACTATATTTTAAATACTTAAAATTTTAAACTAACAATTAATTTAAGTATGATTGGTCAGATCTTTCTGTAGAATCCATTTATTTGAGACAGTTAAATAAAAACTATATCTAAAAAGATTTAGGAAAAGGAAACTTTATGATTTTTTCCTGAAATTATTTAATCTTTGGGTTCTACTTTTGGTTAGGGTTGTTGTGGGTAATCCATGCATAAGTGAACTGTATGATCTGCCAAAGCAGATTATATTCATATTTTTGTCAATAACTAAAAACTGCTAAAAGTATTTTGTTGGACTTTCAAAATCAAAGACCTGTGATTTCAACTCTTTCTGAGTGCTTTTCCAGTAGACAATCTGGATGTGTTTTTACTACTTCTATATTGGGTCTATGCATTCTGCTGTGAAGTGCCTCCCATATTTGCTCCCATTCAACATGCCTCAACTCGCCAAAATGAGGTAATATGGTTTTGTTAAACCTGTTCCTGTTGTATGCCCAGTCCCACTCTTGGACTCTGGCTCAGACATGCTTATTGACACTTACTATGTGCCACACTAAGGCAGCCACTTTGCCTCATTATGGTTTGGTGTGTGCAGAGCAGGACTGAATTTGTAAGTATGCAACAGAGCAATGCTCCCAGGCACAGCAGGATGGCAGTTCTGACGTGCCCTTTCGTTTATGTCAGCTGCATGTACTAAATGGTTAGTTCTATGAAAGACCAGAGACTGTGTAACCTAATGCAATGAGCTTTTTGGAAAAGTCAGCCTCTGGGATAGGGGGATGAAATACTGCCCAGGATATCTGTGAATATTGGATTATCTGTCTGAGTCTCTAGGTGTGACATCATGAAACTGTGACTTAAAAAGATTTATGGAGGTTTTGGCAATTACATCCCAGATGAGTTAGTGATAAGAGTGCCATTGGAAGGTCTTATATAACATACATTTCCTGTATTTCTCAGCTCTATTCTTTGTTCAGGCAGCTGGCAATGTGTGACAAGGTTACCACAAGCTACTGATTAACTTCAAAATTATAACATGTCAGTATTGAAATTGCAATTGATCTTTTTATGAAGGGAAATAGTAGCCATGCTTGTGTCATGTATTCATGTAGTTGCGTTAACAGTCACAGAGGAAAAAGCAGATCAGACCGAGTTGTTTATGTGCATAATTAAACACACATTAAGAAATTACATTTTTCAAGGTTAAACAAATAGAAAGCTTTCTCAGGCTGTGTGACAGCAGCAGACAGTTGCAAACATATTTTGTGTTGTATTGTGAAAAAAGAAAATAAATTAGACATAGTAATGACTAATGTCACCATTAGCAATAGCTTCCTCCCACTTCCTTCTCTGTCCCCTACATGTAAACACACATAAAGAGGCATACAAATGCATGCCCATGTACATGCATACACGTGCACACATATACATTCTTACCTTGTGAAAAGACTGTAGGTGTGATTTTAAAATGTGTGCCTATTTACAGGTGCACCTGATTTACGCATGCATGGAATTGCCATAATTATTCATTTATTGGTATTATTTGTGGAACTGGCATACTGTTTCACTTGTAAACCTATATAAAAAAAAATACTTCAGTGATATTTTATTTAAAAAATAGTTCTGCTGGTCTAAAGTCTTTTGATCTTTGGTTTTTCACCAGAACATCCTGTGAGCTATCCTCAGTCCATCAACCAATAAGAATGGAAAATTCACAGTTACCATTTTAAAATGCCTAAGGCATTATATACAATTTCCTTAATTTATTGAGTGTGGCATTTTTTCCAGTTTGGGGCCTTTTGGTTCCTACTATGCACCACTTCAAGCTCCCACTAAATGCAGCTTTGGTTACATGGACTTTCTATTCAAGATTAATGCACCATAAAAGAATCACAGAAAGCAGAGATGAAGGGGCAACAGGTGATCATCTAATAACCTATGGCCCACAGGCTGAATCTAGCTTGAGGACATGGGGCTTTGTCCACAGGGGTCTTCCCCCATGCCATAGTGGGAAGAAGCAGCAGTGGCAGTTGGGTCTCATCACCCACACAGCTGCCTGCCTCTGACTTGAACTGGGTCATTATAGCTTGCAGCCTGAAAAGATGGTTGCTTAATCCTTTCTCTTGTCCCAAGAGGATCAGTTTCCAGATATTCCTGCAAAGATTATTTTGACTGATATTTTGCTAACTTTCTCTTGAAACCCTGGAAAGACGGAGAATTCCAAACCTTAGTCTGCTTAATTAGTCTTGGAATTAGAAAGTTTTCTTAACATCTAAATTAAGTCTCCTTGTTTCATTACGAGGCCATTATTTTTTGTTCTGTCCCCAGTGGACCTGAAGAACAATTTATAAGTTTCCTCTTTGCAGTAAACTTTGGTATAATTGAAGACTGTTCACTACAGTTCTCCATAGTTTTCTCCTGTCTAGACTAAACACATCCATTTCTTTCAATCTTTTCTCAGAGGTCATGTTTTTGTTACTGTTGTCTAGACTTTCTCCAGATGGTCTTGAAATGTGGTGCCCAATACTGGACACAGCATTCCAGCTGAAGCCTCATCAGCTCTGAGTAGTGTGACCAGATTAGTTCACATATGAGACTGCTGTTTATACATCCCAGTATGGGAATACACAGACAAATAGTGGCTGGTGTCTCAACATTATGGCATGAATATGAACTCCTGTTTAGTTTGTCATTTACTATAACACCCAGACCTGTATTTGCAGCACAGTCATTCTCCATTTTGTACACGTGTACCTGATTATTTCTAAGTGTAGTGCTTTGCATTTGTTGTCATTGAATGCCATCTTGTTTATTTCAGATCTTTTCTCCAATTTGTCAAAATCATTTTGTATTCTACTCTTGTCCTTCAAAAGTGTCTTCATCCCCTCCCACTTTGGTATATGTGCAAGCTGAATAAGTTTATTCTCTGTTCCATCATTCAAGCCATCATTGATGAAAAGAGTAAACAGTACCAAATCCAGGACAGATCCTTGCACAATTTCACTTAATACATCCTTCAAGTGTAAAGTGAGCCACTGATAACTGCTCTGAGTGTAGTTTTACAACTAGTTGTGGACCCACATTGTAGTATTTTTCTAGTTTGCTTAAGAGGGTGTTATATGCGACTGGCAAAGGCAGCTTACTTAAGTCCAGATATATCTTCTGTTTCTTTCCTATCCCAAAGGCCTGTTACTGTGTCACAGAGTGTGATTTGTTCTTGACAAATCTGTATTTGCTGGGCTTATACTGTATTTACTTGAATCTAAGATGACCCTAAATTTAAGATTTAATTTTTTTGTATTTAAGATATAAATTTGTTATAATTTTCCTGTATAGAATTTAAGTATTGGGGTTTCAGGTTTTTTGGTTGTACCTATGCTGGTCAAAGGACATAGGCAGGCAAGCTTCTTTGGGTAGATGTGATATCTTTTATAGCTATCAGAATAGCAGAGGCTCTCTATGCCTGAAGAAGGGTGCTTGTGCCCAAAAGCTCGCAAATAACTTTATCCAACTACTCAGTTGGTCTAATAAAAGATATCACATCTACCAAAGAAGCTTGCCAGTATTGGAGTTTGTCTTTTAATTCATCCTCCCTCACTGCTGCAGGGGGGTAGGCAGGTGGTGTGGTTAGGTCAAGTAGCTTGACACCTGCTTGTGTCACCCCCTTGCCATCTGCCCCATGCCTGCCCCTCACAGCCTTAGCCCCTTCTTCCCCAGCCTCTACTTCCCCATTCCTCTTCCCAGTGTCTGCTGTTTTCTGCCCCCAGCCTCAGCTCTTCACTCCCTTCCCACCCCAACTCCCCCTACCCTTTCTCTTTGCCAGGAGGCTCTGCCCCTAGTCTAGGGACAGAGATGAAGCACAACCCCAGGCCAACCCTTGTAGCAGCCATGTGGGCTGTGCACTGCTGCTATAGTGCTCCAGGCTGCAGAATGCATGGAGCCTGCCAGTATGGAGCAAGGGTAAAGTGGGAAGGGAGAGGGGAAGATGGGAGAGCAGAGGCTGTGTGGGGTGGGAAGTGTGGGGGTAGAGGCTGTAGAGGGGAGATTGCAGGGTGCAAAGGTTGCGGGGGGTAAATACAGTAAGATTCTAATCTTTTAGGTGCTTACTAATAGATGTTTATTGGTTCCAGGAATGGAAGATAAGCTGACTAGCCTATATATAATTTATTCAGGCCATCTGTTTTTCCCTTTTGAAAAGATAGATGCTATGTTTGCTTTTCCAGTTCTTTAGAACCTCACACATCTTCCAAGAGTTCTCAAAGAAAGTCACCAATTATCCAGCTTTCTAAGTACTCAGTGGTGAAGTTCCTTAGGTTCAGTTGACCTGAAAAAAACTAGGCTTTCAAATAATCTTTTAACTTGTTCCTTCTCTTTTCTAACTCAAGTTTTTAATATCTTGTTACTGATGTGAACTATAATCATCTGGTTATAGTAATGTTTTTTAGTAAAGCACAAAAGACATTAAATACTTCGGACTCCTTAGCACCATTACTAGTCTTTCCTCCTCCTTGAGTAGTGGACCAACTGTTTCCTTTTTCTTACTACTATTAGAAACCTAGAATGTTTTTAGCTTTTACATCCCACGCTGGCTGTACCGATTTCTGTGCCTTGGCCTTTGTGATCTTGTTGGTGCAAACTCATCTTGAACATTGTATTCATCCTTAGTAATTTGACTTAGTTTTCATTTTTTGATAAATTCCTTCTTGAGTTTTAGGTCATTCAGTTGCTCACAACTTATCCAGTTTGGCCTTACATTTCATTTGCACTAGAATAGTTTGTGTGCGCGCCAGTGAAACTACCAGATCTCTTGGATATCTTTTTTCCTTACACTTGTTTCTCAGGGGCTCTTACCTGCCAGTTTTCTGTGTTTACTGAAGCCTGGTTCTTGGAGACCATTATGTTTAGTCTGCTGTTTTCTCTTTTCTCATAAGAATTGTGAACTCTACCATATTATGAAAGACAACCCAAGTTATCTTCCACCTTCATTTTCATAACTAGATCATTTGTTGGTCAGAATCAAATCTAGAAGTTCCTCCCCTCTAGCAGTTTTCTTCACCTTCTGTAACAAGAAGTTGTATCTGATATATTACAAAACTTTTGATAGTGTCCTGTTATATTGCTTTCCCAACAGATGTCTGGGTAGTAAAAGCCCTTGATTATCACCATCAGCTGTACTTTCCCTGGTTCTGTTAATTGATCAAAAAAGCTTCATTCACCGGATATTCCTCCTTTAATATTCTATAATAGGCGGTGACATTTTCGTGTACCTTTTTCCTTTTAACTTCACCCAGAGTCTTTAAACAGAACTGCTTTCTGCTACATTCTGGACCTCAAAGCAATGGACACATTTTTGATGTGCAAGTTAAACACCTCTTCCTTTTTCCCCTGGCTGGTCTTTTTGAATATGCCTTCTATACCTATATTTGAGTCAGATGAAATATTCTACCAAGTCTTTCTGATGCCAGCTGAGTCATAATTTTGATTACGTTTTAGGATGGGGGGCAACATTTTTGGCAGCCATGCCGCAAATTAGCCCTGCACCCTTCCCAAGTGCCACTCTGATCCCCTTCCTCAACCTGATCTGCTCTACTTTCTGTTCCCTGCTCTGTGCTTCCAGCCTGATCTTCTGCTCTGCTTTCTGATACTTTCCCTGTGCCCCTACCTCATCTATGCTCTATGCTTTTAGCTTCCTGCCCTATTAGCTGTTGTGCTGCCTGTCCCCTCCTTGATATGCCCTGTAACACATACACACAGCCTGCCTATGGCCCTCATGCTACAGATTAGCCACTCGTGTTCTAGGATTTTAATTTTCTCCTGTTCATTCCTCATATGTTTTCCATTAGCAAATAAACATCAAAGATGTTCAGCAGATTGACCCCTTGTTTTTCCTCTTGACCTTCTTATGAGCCTATTATGATTATATCCTTCATGGTTTGTGGTCCTTAGTCTATACCACGGTTGTTTATACTTACCTGTGGGCTTATGTTAACAGTCCCATTAGATGTACTTTAAAAGCGTCCTCACTAGGTAAGCAAGTTTGAGAGCAAAGATGCTCTTCCATTTCTTGTTACATGCACCCAGTTTCTATTCAACAATCCTACTTCTTGGACTGTTGGGCTATGGGCTGCACACAGCACTTGAGGGGTTCATCTGAAGTCCCTAGCTCCCAGTCTGTGCACTGTTTCCTCCATTACTCTCCTGCACTCCCTCCTCCAGCTTCCAGTAACTGCCCTTTTTGCTGGAGGCAGAGCTGGATAGAACAGCCCATGGAACTGAGGGTTTCCTTGGCTGGGGGACTTGGGGTGACCTAAGGTGCTGGTGTAACTCAGTGGACAGGGGGTGCCTAGGGTGTGGCAGGGCTCACATGATCAATCAGAAATTGGACCAATCAAAAGCCCTGATCTAAGCAACCAAAGCTCTCCCAGTAACGCCATTTGTGCAGGATATGCCTAGCCTTTACCCTTGACCAGAAAGTTGAAGAGAACATCAACTGAGCCCCCAGCTCCTTCACTCTTACAGCCTTGTAGTTCTGGTATGGTTAAGGACTGATGGTATTGTTAATGTCCTTTTGGGTGAGCAGTATTGGATAGTGGTCAAAGGGATGAATGAGTTTAAGCAACCTGTCCATAATGTCCCTGTTTAGGGCTTCTGACAGATGGCATCGCTTTCTGGACATCAAGTTAGGCCACCAGATAGATGCTTTCATCCACCTCCAGAAAGAGTCTTGAAATCCTATGATTTTTCATTTTCTCTTGGGAGTGGTGGCCAGGAACTTCCCAGCCTTTGGGACATGACTCTTTTTTTGACACCTTTCATTCCTTGTTCATTGCCAGGACAGTTCTCCCACAGATGGTAGTTCTACTGCTACAGGTAGCCAGCATCCTGTTCCCTTCCTGCAAAGCATCTAGTTTTTCCTCCTTTGCTGGTGGCTGCTGCAGTTCTCTCTAGCCAGCTAGCTTCCTCATCCTTGGAGGTCTCCAGGTGACCTGAACTGAGTTCCCAGATGCTTCTCAGCTGTCTCTACCTGTAGCTCTCCCACCATTTTCTGATGGATTCCATCAGCAGACGTCTCTCACATTAGATGGTTTCCCCTGCATGAATTACCTTAACAGAAATATATAGGCAGGTTTCATTCCCTGTAAATCTGGACTAGAACCTCACAGAAGCTTTAGAATCTGGTTACAGGAAGAGCTAGCAGTAGAGCTAGCTTTGGCAATGCAGCATTGACCAGCTGCTGTTCACTGTTGTCAAACTTTGTCTTAAAGCTTCCTTTTGAAACTACATTATTTGCTAGCAAATATATGTAGGAATTAATTATCAGAATGGCTCACATATGTTTAGCATCTGTTGCAATTGTTGTGCAGATGTCTTTTTATATATTAACTAGCTATTGATCATTTTCAGACTTCTCTTCTGATGTTGATAATGGGAGAGTTGGAACCTTCGGAGGGTAAAATTAAGCACAGTGGAAGGATTTCCTTTTCCCCTCAAGTGTCCTGGATCATGCCTGGAACTATCAAAGAAAACATCATCTTTGGTGTGTCCTATGATGAGTACAGATATAAGAGTGTCATCAAGGCCTGTCAACTTGAAGAGGTCAGTGTTGTATGATAATTCATTCTCTTATAATCTATGTGTAGAGATTAACTAAGCAAGACATCCCACAGTCATGGTGGAGTAAAAGACTGAGTCAGTTCAACACCGTGAATTCTGTGACTTTCCAAACAAACCCATTGGTAAAAACTCTGAGCAGATGCTGCAGGTTCTAGATTCAAGTAACCCAGACCCCACAGGGCTGTCTCAAGCATTACAAGACGTGTCTTCCAGAGTTTTTCTATGACCTTTTTTAAAGAGTTGGTCAGAAGTTTTGTTTTCAACTTTTTCTTTTTAACTAAAATATTTTGTGGAAACAGAACTTCCATGAAAAATATATTTCCCTTTACATTTTGAAAGGTTTCTTAAACATCTCAAAGTTGAAAAAATATTCAGATTAAAAATGAAAATATTCCTTCCAAAAACCTGAAGAATTTAAAGGAAAATATGAGGAAAACAGCCTTTTTATGTTTTTCAAAAACATTTACATATTACTGCAGGATCCAGCTGTTATTTGATACAGTGAAGTAGGCTCCATACTGGACAATTTTTTTTCTCCTACCAGAACATGGTCTCAAATGAGTGTTTTTATAGTACAGTGAAATCACAAAAGTACTATACTCGAGCATGGCTGTGTTTAAATTTTTAAATCTTCACACCTACTGCTTTGTTAAGACAACACCCTTTCACTTTAATATATAGGTCAAAACAATAAATGTTTAAACTTGCCTAGCAAAATCTAGGCCATACAGCAAAAGTTATTTCTTTTTTCTCCAGTCAAGTGAAAAAACAATAGCTAGGCTATTTAAAAATAAGAGGATCACTGAGTACAATTAAATGATAAAGTAATCTTTTTTGTATGCTTAGAGGAAAAGTATTTTAGACTATTACTACTCAAAGTACAGCCAGAGTTTTGATTGTGGCTAGGTAGCTTCTTTGGAACCTTTTGTAGTAGCAAACATGACCCTGCTAGACTGTATGTTGCAGTGTGATCCCTGGGTCCAGCTGTAAAATCTATAATTAAGCCCACAGATCCAAGAACCAAAAAGCTGCTGCAATTCCAAACTCTATTTCTTTCCAAAGGGAAAACTACCTATTTCATGCACAAAGACTAGCTGTTCTTAGACTGAAAGGAAGTTTAAAAGTACTGTCCAGCCTCACTGCTGTTGGCTATTCTGCCCTCTCTGGTCTGATGTAAAAGAAAGATCCACTGTGGGGGAGAGAGGAAAGGGGAGTGGAGAGAAGATAGAAGGGGATGATTTTGTAGACTGAGCCATTGGGAGTGAGATGAGAAGTCTGGCAGGACAAGGAAAAGTGTTATTTAATCATTCCGCTCAGGAGTGCAAGTTACCACTCTGGCTAGGGACAGACATTCCAAAAGTCTGAGCCTGAATTGATTCAGTCTTTGCAGGTTAGCCTAAACTGCAAAGCTTGAACCAATGTGGAGGTGGACAGACATTTCCTTTTTATGCCAGTAATCATAGAATCATAGGCACATGCCTGAAGTGGCTCAGGCTAGAAGACTGGGGGCGCTAGAGCAGCCCTCCATTCCAATTTACAGTGATGAGCTGAAGGGGGGCATGTGGCCAGACCCTGTCAGGGTGCTCTGATCAGGGAGGGGTCCTCTGCTCCTGACCAAGAGGGAGCCAGTAGGGAATTGATAACAAAACATTGAGTTACACAGCTGGGAGTTACACAGGCAGTTGTTAGCATTTAGCAACCCATCAACAAAACAAAAGGATCTCTCATTAGTTCAAGCTCTTCTTAAACAACTTTTTTCCAAGGAAGGAATGGAGGGACATTACCAGCTATCTATTTATTAGCTCCAAAAAGCCTTAAGCCAACACTGTCCTGTCTGCCTTTGTCTTTTCTCCCACAGCACAGACTATAGCCAGCATGTGGTATGCTAGCTAATGCTGAGAGGTGTCTGTGTAAGGCAGAGGAGATGGGGGAATCTCTGTTTGAGCAGGGAGTGGTGGCGGGGGGGGGAGGAGCAGGAGCAAAACAGGCAGACAGTGTTGTATCTGCAGTCTCTTTGGGAGCTGCAGCCAGGGAGCAGAGGAGAGGGGCCAGCCGTGCTGGGCTGGAGCAGAGAGCAGAGCCCCACCTGGGCTTGCAAAGCATCTGGGATGCTGGAGGATTCCGATTTAACTTAAATCAGGAAGGGGTCTGGGACAGACATTGCATAAACTGGTTTGACCCAAATCAGTTAAGTCTGATACTACATTCAATCAGGTTTATCTCAGACTGGTTTCAGCCATTTTCAGACTGGTTTATGTGCAATGAACATCTGTTCTGTTACAGGTTTAAACCAGTTTCTGATCACTTAAACTAGTTTGTGTGTCCCGAGCTTCTGTGAACGGAACGCTCGGGTGAACTATGTTCAGGTGACAGCGTAGAGAGGCCCAGGAAGGATGTGAGTCCCCCGACTGTTAGTTCAGACCTAGCTAAGGATTACTTGGAAGACCTTAGATGTATCCAAGTTGGCAGGCCCGGATGACCTTCATCCGCGGGTGCTGAAGGAATTGGCTGGTGTCATTGTGGAGCCATTGGCACGGCTGTTTGAGGACTCCTGGTGCTCGGGCCAAGTCCCTGAGGACTGGAAAAGGACCAATG